>NC_139826.1:19720693-20185693 GCF_963691815.1 Echiichthys vipera
ACACGGGCGCTTTTGCTCATGTACTGAGGCTCATAGAAAAAAAACCCATTCATTTACAAGCACATCAACGCACACACACACACACAGACACACACACACACACACACACACACACACACACACACACACACACACACACACACACACACACACACACACACACACACACACACACACACACACACACACACAAAAAGATGGCTCTGGCCTCAGAGGAGGTTAGCTAAGCGGTCTATGATTATGGGGTGTGTCTTTGTCTCATTTAGTGGTTCCACAAGGAGACAGTCTTCTGCTGCGTCAGACGAACACACACACACACACACACACACACACACACACACACACACACACACACACACACACACACACACACACACACATATATGCAAATACCAACACACCATCACTTTGCAACAACAAATCCCTCAGTTTGAATTAGATTGCCCTGTAAGAGAACTGCAATGTAAAAATGGCTGCATATGAGACAAATGTTTTGTTTTGCCAGCTTATAGATATTAACGTCAATCATTGTGAGCTAAAGCCGCTGACATAATCATTCTATCTGTTCCTCTAATGCATGGACATCGTGTATAACCATGTATAAATATAAACTCACTCAACACCAGATGTGCTATATTTCATTCGTCTTTTATTTTGGAAAAATATTGCGCTGTTTTCCAGTAATAAAAATGACAGGCTCTGTACATACGACTTTTCTCTTAAATACAACACAGTCACAGGGGTCTCAAGTGCCTAACACATACATGCATACATACATACTTACATACATACATCATCTGCCAAATAAAAACAATACAACTTAAATTATAACAGGTTTAACAAAAGAAATCACAACAAGATGGAACACAAATAATTACATAATTAAATTAAAAGAATACACCTTTCTTTAGATAACAAATAAAATAAAAACATATGATCCTAACCAATGGCAGGCAGGGTGATGGTGTCCTTCAATTGGCTAATAGTGGAAGACTGGGGGTAAAGGGAGCGGGAGTGGGCAGTGCATACATTTGACACCACACACAGGTGTCATCTCCTCTTCTGTACACACACACTTATACACACATACACACACGCACACCTCCATAGTGCAATGAGGACTTGGCAGTTAAGACTAGTCATTTATAGCTTGGCTTACTTGGAAACACAACGGCATCATCAGGGGACAATTGTGTACTAAGCAACTTCTTTATTTTGTCAATAAACTGTGACCAAAGGAGCTGCCAGGAGAAAAATATGTAATTGGATGATTATACTTCCCTTATGTTTTTTGTCCGGTTTTGTTTCACTGTCTCTTCCTTTGTTCATTCTCTTATACAGATTGTTGTGTTTCCTAAGTTGCCCTGCCCAAAACATTGCCCTGTGTATCACAACCTTCAGGGGTCAGGGGGCCAGTATGGCCCAACAGGATCCATGTTGGATCGATCTGCAGTCACTACTGGAGTCTTCAGTTCTCTTTTTCCTGCTGAGAACCAGCTCAGCCAACACTGTCTCTGTCAGCGCTGCAGAGTGAAAGAGCGTAGAAGAAGTCCCACTGTTTTAAATGTTGTTTTATCAGGAAAAAAAGCTCCAATTGAGATTTGAATGAATTCTAAACAATAAATAGACTACAGCAGCAATACTTCATCCTTTCCTCTGCAGCGCTGCACAGAACATGAACTGTCCAATATCCACGACAGCTTTTACGCTGCATTGTAAAACCACAGCACATAACAGTACTACAACAGTACTTCAAAAGTTCTCAGTACTCCAAAGGTACTACACTGTCTGTTCAACCAGTACTCCATGGTACTACAATATCATCGGTCAACATCCAAGTCAATACTCCGTAGTTCATCCTGGTACGAGCAGCGAACCTTCTACTGCTGCATGAGTACTCGCTCAGCACTGTTTCTGCACAAAGTTTGTACTAGTGCTCGCACTGTCTTCTGGTACTTCATCCATACCACTGAGTCAGCATTAGACCTCACATCCATCGTAGGTCAAAAATGTCAAGTATTCACCTGTAGTACTACTGTAGTACTAACTCCTTGCCAGGTCAGTACTGACTCTGCGCTGGCTCAGTAGCACCTTAGGCTCAAAGTCCTCCGGTAAATCCCAGGGGACAGCAGCAAACAGCAGGAGTAAAACCTCCTGGAGACAAGCTGAGCTCTACCGCTCAGGGCTGGTGTGTTTGGACCGCCATCAACCACAGGAAACTGGTCTGATCAGGTCGGGACTTGTATCATACCTGAGAAACAGAAAGAGAAAAAGTCAGTGCTTGGTTTGTTTTGTACATGTTTACTGTTACTCAGTATATTTGCCGTGCAGGTTATTCAGTTTCTGTGTACCTACCTCTGTAGCGATGATACATTCATCTTTTTGGTCTGACATGACGTAGACGGACTGGTATTTGGTGTCGTTGGTACACTGGTACCTGCTGTCACTGGGACTGTGGTACTCAACGTCACTGGTTGACTGGTATTTGACGTCACTGGTTGACTGGTATTTCAGATCACTGGCTGTATGATAGTTCAATTCGCTGGACGACTGATAATTTGCTTCGCTGCAGCAGCTTGGTGACTCTTCTACTTGTTTCATTTGTGATGCGTCACTGTGGGATGAAGAGGAACACAAACAGATTCAGAAATGCCGTCCTTCGCACAACACATGATCTCATTGAATTTTGGCTGACGTGTACACTATATCCATGCACGATAAAAAATTTCCAAGCATGTAAGCATATATTTTGTATGTACCTGTTTTGTCTCTTCCTGTATCTTTCCTCTGCATCAGACTCATCCAGCATTTCACATTTAACCTCTGGCTCCTCACGCTCCTCTTCTTTACACAGTGGCAGCTCCTCAGGCCGAAGCTCATGGACCAGGTTGTACTCCACACTGGGGTAGCGAGTCTTAAAGCCGTTCTTCTCTGATCCGGTGAGCCCACTGATTCCGCTCAGACCACCCAGTGACCCGGCGAGGTCCGAATGGTAATCCACCTTCTTGTTGGTGTTTTTAACTGACGTTGTCATCATAGTGCCCAGTTCCTTGTCACCGCGGAGACAATTGTTGGTGGTCGTCAGGTTGTTCATGGTCTCGTGGCTGTCGCTGTGGACACTGTCACCATGGTGACTGTGCCTCTCCTGCAGTTTGACCCGAATATAGACCACCAGCACTGAGCAGCCAATCAGGATCACAAGAACGAGGAAGACGCCGGCACACACGGCCGTCCAGGGAAATCCACTGTTATCGTCGTCCTCGCCTTCAACATTTTCAATTTCTGGGGAAGAATATCGCCGATCCGGTCCATCTATCACCTCTGGTAAGAGGAACTGGCAGTTGTGACCGCCGTAGCCAGGCACACAGGCGCAGACGTAGCGTCCACCGCGCTCATGGCAGGTGGCTCCATTGTGGCAGGGGTTGTGATGGCAGCGGGAGATGGGGGAGCTGCAGTTTTCTCCAGTATATCCTGTTGAAGAAGAAGACTTTTAGAGTCTAGCAGAATACAAATATAAAACTACACAAAAAACAAACTTAATCTCACAAGGCACATCTGCTGAGTGCTGTCATACCTGGAGGGCAGGTACAGGTGTAGCCGTTCTCTCCCTCCTGACAGGTCCCACCGTTCTGGCAAGGGAAGGACAGACAGTATCCAGAGACACTGCTGCTGTCCTCACAGTTAGGACCTGAAAATCCCTCAGGACACTGACAGAGGTAGGAGTTCACCAGATCCACACATTCTGCGCCTTCAGATGGATTGAGACAAAGACTGAGGATTAGACTCCGGATATTTTAAGGTTTAGGTTTTACTGTAGGTGAACTTACAAACACAGAGGACAACGTACCGTTCAAACAGGGGTTGGAGGAGCAGTGGTCGATTTTCTTCTCGCAGTTGAAGCCAGCGTATCCCATCGGGCACTGGCAGAAGTAGCCACCTTCAGGGTTGTCGGCGCAACGCCCACCATTAAAGCAAGGCCCATCTGCACAGGTATTGGCGCTTAACTCACAGTTGTTGCCATAGAAACCAGGTGGGCAGGTACACTTATAGCCATTGTCGTTGTCCTATATAGAAATAATGTAAACCGGGGTTAGACACAGCCTTGTAATGAATGAATATACTTGTTTTCATCAACACAACACTTCTCGTGACTGATACTCACAGTGCAGCTGCCTCCGTTGCGACAGGGGTTTCCAGAGCACTCGTTGACCTGGATCTCACAGCTGGCACCTGTGTATCCGGGCAGACAGGAGCAAGTGTAGCTGCCCTGACCGGTGTTGGTGCAGGTGGCTCCATTGAGACAGGGCTTATGGTGTGTGCAATAGTTCAGATCTGGAAACACGGACAAGAAGCAACATTCATAAACAATACAGTTTAAATATGAAACAAACAAGGCTGATTGTGTTCCAACAAAGTGGTAAATCTCTCATTTAACTCACCCTGGTTGCAGAAGAGCCCGCCCCATCCCTCCTGGCAGTTACATTGCCAGGGCTGTTGGCAGGTGCCATGGAGGCAGCCTGGGTAACGGATACAGTCGTCACAGTAACGCCCACTGTAGCCCACTCGACACCTGGGAACACAACATTCATTAAATACTGTAAATAATATATCTTTATTATCCATCTAAACAACTCCCAGATAGGAAGAGAGATTTTCATTTTCTGCGCGACTTACTTGCACTCTCCAGGTTTTTCACAGAAGCCATGTTCTTCATCACAGCCAGGAAGACAGATTGCTGCAGAGAGGAAACAGATAGGGACAGGTGAATCATGGGAAATGCAGTGTTGGAAACATGTGTTTGCCCTTTATCAGTCTCCCAATCACAGAGAGCCTTTTCAAATGGCTGCCTGCCTGGTTGTTTGACGCCTCCACCTTCTTTTCTGCTTGCCTATCTTTCAGCCTGTCTGTCTTTCCTGTTTGTTTACCTGCTCGCCTGCCTGTCTGTCTGTCTACAGTCTTGTTCATTCTCTGGGTCGTAGAGGCCCAATAAACCAGAAAGAGGCATGTGCCTCATGTTTGGTGGTTAAAGACACTGTTGACCAAATTTTGCTGCCAAATAAAATAAACTCTTGATGGTCTTTGGGCCAGAAATGTATTTGTCTCTTCAATGCTACAAAAGTTAAAAGTTTTGGTCACCAAACGGGGAACCAGCCAACAAGCCCTCTCCTTTAACATGGTTGCTCTCCAACACAAAAGCATCCCACACAAAGCCTCCTTTCTCCCCTTGACTGTGGGTCAGAAGTCCCTTTTCTCACCCTTGGCCCCTTCTTCTTCCCCCCCTCCTCTCCCCTCCTATTTCTGATCCTCCTGTCCTCCCTTCCTATGCCATCAACCTATCCCCTCTATTCTCCTCCTCTCTTCCTCTTCTCCTCTTCTACATTCATCCTTTCCCTCCTACGTTCCTCCCATCTCTCATTGCTCCCCTCCTCCTCCCCCTGGGGCCAGCTGGTCTGTGTGGAGCTAACCACCAGACAGCTGCTCCATTGTCTCCTCTCACCGAGCAGCTGCCCCCTCCACAACAATACACAACTCCGCTCGGCCAATCACCAGCCCGAGACGCAACAATACAAGACCCCCACTTGGCCAATCGGGAGGAGGTTTGAAGCGAGGAGGCCCCAGTGGTCTAATGGAAGGCACGCGGCGTGTGAATTACTGAGGAGCCACTGCGGCTCATTAGAATGGAGGCCTCTGGTGCTATGGGATAACTAACTGACGCCTGTTGCACACGGGCCGCACATTAGGAGGTGGAAAAAGTCCCCAAACAATAAAGATAGGCAAGTGATTAACTTTGAAATGTGATAAACTTTGAAGCCTTTGCCTCATCAGTGTTAGTTTATAGTTCTTTAGTTTTGAGAGTTTAAAAATACATTCTTGAGCTGATAGTGATTCATTTCAAAGCCATAGCTAATGTTAAGCATGCATTATCATTGCTCATGTACCGAGGCAGTACTTTGGGATCAGACGCTATATGTAAACATCAGAACATCCTACTAATGACTGTGCTGCTCCTTCAGCTTATCTATCCCACAAGCAGCTGCCAGAGAATTTAAATATTAACCAATGCATTAGACAGAGGTGAACAACTGTTTTCCTCATGTTGCTCCACACAGCCTGAACGATAGAGTGTTGGATTAATAAGAGGACCCACTTACGTTCAGTGCAATACTGTCCTTTCCATCCAGAGTTGCATACGATCTCCCCACGCTCGCCGCAGGTGAAGTGCCCAAAAGCATCGTCTCTGGGCCGGCAAAAGACAGAGCAGCCGTCGCCATAGTAGTGCTCATCACACAGGAAGCGATAGGAGTAACGCAGCTCAGTTCTGCCAGACGTCTGCATATCCTTGGACCACTCTTCTCCCACAGTGAGGTGACGCTGAGTGGTGGTCCTGCTGATCAGACGCTCCGGGTTGTCTGTGAAAGTCAATGACGCAGCTTGTTATTGGTCATATGTTATAATTGCTGTTATGATCCAGTGCTTAACAGCATGATGTTCTGCAGAACAGGTGCACACAGGGGTGACACCCGTCTCATTCATCTAATTTGTTTACAAGATTTAAGATAGTTCTATTCTTTTATGTTATTTTGTTTAGCCTACTATAGAAAGACAAACACACAAACATTAGTAGTCTTGCTTTGGGGAGGTGGTTTACTGCAAGAAATAAAATACTTTTTTATGGTTGGTGGCTGCTGCCGCCTGAAGTATAGGTTACACCTGCCAGCTTTTTCATTATCTCCACCACCAGACACACATTCGTGTTGTGGTCAGTTAGTCATCATTAGTGCAGTGATAAGAGCAGGAAATGAAGATAACAACAGTGAATATCACACTGCAGGGGCAAATCTCAACTGGCACCTGCAAAACTGTGGGTGGCCTTTGTCCTGTGTGAACTTAAACTAGCCTCCAGTTTAAGAGAAGTTAGACGAAGTTGAAAAAAGTTATATATCATCAAATCTAACAATATAATAAAACATAAAATAAAATGCTACTGACTTGGCAAAGAAGAACTACACATGGAAGAAGTGTAGCCTATCTAATGTGCTCATGATAAGTGTGTCTGCACAAATACATTCATCAAACTGTATACTGCCCTGTTCAGTGCTAATGACTGCTGAGCACTTAAGTGAAAAACATGCTACTGAGAGTAAACAAGGCCACTATCAGCCTTCTGCCTTGTCTTTGAATTACACTGCTGCCTTTTCTGGCTATCACCCACCTGTTGCCAGGTCGTCCAGGGAGTCAGTGTGCAGAGCTTCAATGATCAGTGAAAACGTCCCCTGAGGAGAAACAGAGAGAGAGAGAGTCAACAGCTGCTGGGCCTGGAGGCCTCCCTCCCTCCGCAGAGCAGCAGAGGGCCATTAGGAGGCCTCCCAATAAACTTCACAGCCTAATTCCCGTGTTGATTAGGGGCCTAATAAGGCCCACTACCTGCTCCTTTTTCACACCCCTGCTACTATCACACTCTGACACCGCCGTAAAATCAAACGAGGCGGAATTTCACGCTGCGCTGCCAATGATGTGCCAACTCAGAGGATGTTAAATTTCCCACCACGCCTGGTCGGAGGAGAGAGCGTTTGGTGCCCCCAAACCCCCACCCACACACACGCCCTACTCCCCTCCCCGTTTTATCCTACCAAAGAGCACAGAAATACTACAATAGCCCCTCTCACACAGCGCTGACAAAGACCCTCGCAAGTGTTGAGTTTGGGAGCATCTGTTGCGTTTTGAACTCTTCAAAGCTAATATGTCCCAATGGAATACGGCTATAATAATAATAACTTCAATAACAACTCCTTATAATGGGAAATCAAATCACAATATAGACAACATACAATATGTCGCATACCACATCAAAACTGTTAATTAAATGCATTTAGAGTTAATATTCTAGTGATTTTGCAGGAAAAGTTGTAGTGATGTGGAAGGGGGGGGGGGGGTACAGTATGACACAAAATGTTTCAAGATTTCTCATATTATGTTTATAAACATTTACCGGCCATGTGAAGCCGAAGGGAAAGCGGATTGGGTTGGTGAAGCTGTCCGCGTTGGTCTCCGGCACCTGGAAGGAGTTGGAGCCGAGGACGGGAGTCACAGCGCCGCCGTAGGTGCAGGGAGGCTCGGGGGAGACGTTGGCCTGGTAATGCTTCAGACAAACCCGAAAGAAAGTCTTGCACTCACACTGCTGGTGTTGCCCCTGCTGATGAGCAGAGCCTCCGGGGCAGCAGTTGGAGTTCCCCGGTATCCCTTTTTTATTAAGAAACTCCTGCAGCTTCAGCTCAAACATTCCGGAGCACGAAACCTATAAAAACAAACAATCAGCCCAGTGTGTTTGAGACAGGTAATGTGTTTGGGGGAAATGGTTAGCACCTTCTATAGCTACAAAGTATGTTAAAAACTTTTTTACAGCCACAAAAGTATGCAAACACACACATGGTGCGTTTTAAACAAGTGCCATCATAGTGAACCTACCTGGCAGGTGAGGAGGGAGAGAGTGACAACCAGGAGCAGAGACAGGCGTCCCATTGTGTTGACAGCCCCTTCAACAAGCAGTGAAAGCTCCACAGGTCCGTGTAGCCCGGCTCAAACAATCATGGAGAAAGTTTTTGTTTTTTAAAAGAAAGAGCTTTCCGTTATGTCACAGTCAAGGTGAACTCTTGTCGAGCAGGAGGGAAGAGGTTTCCTTTGGTGCGTCTGCTGCTTTCTGCCCCTCTATTTTTCCATGTGAGGCACGAGGTTTTTTGACAGAGGGGGAAAAAAAACAAAAAGTTTCACAGTGTAATGTAATCCTCAGCAGAAGGATCCCCCTTGGAGAAGCGTGAATGAAATCCCCGATGGAAATACAAGAGAGTTAATTCCAGTCAGTCGTTCCTCAATCGCAGGAGAACGAGGCAGATCTCGACGGCCTTGTTTATTTCCCCACTTGATTGATAATGATATGCTGATGCTGAGTCTCCGTCTCTCTGTGCCTCTCTCGGAATAACAGTGTGTATGTCTGATGGGTGTCCTGCCCTGCACAGGGTTTTATACCGGGCCAGCAGGCGAAGGGTAATAAGATGCAAATGAGCCCCACTGCTCCTCTTCTTCCCCTCCCTCCCTCCACCACCACAAGTCCGCCCCGGGGCCATCACAAAGAAAGAGGTAGGGGGGGGCGCACACAACTTTTCTAAAACCCGCCTCCCCCTGCACCCCCCCCCCCCCCTTCTCTTTCTCTCAAAGGGACAGACCAAATGGCTAGTGAGCTGTTAAATGTGCAACAACCCCTTGCTTCCCCTGATGCCTCCCTCCTCCACAACACAACACGCAGGGTCTATTTACATTCCGACAAATTCTTTAACCTCAGCACGAAATCCTCCACATATCAGCGTCAAGTGATTTTATACACGCAGCAGCCAGTCCGACGGCGCATGGCATCTCATATTTTGGGGGGTTCTGGTAGAGCCTTGGCTGGCCTGTTCCCCCTGCATGGCCAGCCGGCAGCCAGCCGTCCCAACTGCGCTACAACGACCATCTGCTCCGCCACATTCCTTTGGTGTTACCCCTGCCGTGGTTTTCACATGTTCACACACCCCATAACAAGTCGATTTGTCCCTATTACCTTATCTTTACTTATTGGTTGTGTGTCTTATGCACCATACCTCTCCAAGTCCGGCTCTATATTATGGAGGCTATTATGTCACAATGCGTAATTGGTTTAAATCCGGGTACTCTGATCTTCTGATTCAATGGTAAATAACAAATGTCAGACAGAGAATTCGTGATGTTTCCCATACAAATAGCATAGGCTGCAACTTAAAAACATCACTTTATGCCAAGAATATATTTATTTCAGTTCACCCCATCCCCATAAATCTGACTCTTCCCAAATTCCTATCGACTGTCCTAAATTATATTTGGAACCCCGTTTTATATGTGCAAAGTCCAGCTTTATGTTTATGTATTCAAAATAGATTAGGCCTATATATTGTTGTAGGTGAAATCATCTGAAATAAAATCTAAACCAAGCGCGCAAATACGCACCAGAATACGCACATGGCTACAGGCCAAAACACCTAAACCTTTTTCCACCGCATGCTTCAGTATTTCCCTCACTTGCTCTATGGTAGTGGCAGTAAAAACGACTTGGTGGTGTGTCACTCGCGTGGCTGTCATTAAGGGACTTTGTGAGGAGATGGAGGGGAGGAGGAGGAGGGGAGGCATAGAGGGAGTAAAGTTTTTTTTCTTTGTGCTTTCAGCTGTATGGTAATTGGGCCGGCAGCACCTGCTCTCTCACAATAATACAGCACCAGAGAGAGAGAGAGAGAGAGAGAGAGAGAGACATAGAGCGAGAGAGCGAGAGAGAGAGAGAGAGAGAGAGAGAGAGAGAGAGAGAGAGAGAGAGAGAGAGAGAGAGAGAGAGAGAGCATGGCCGGTTGTATGAACAGTAATCTTACAATATGTTTAATAACAAAATATCACATTTCCTGCAAACAATCACAAGAGGTACACATTATAGAATACGGCTAAAGTGGACACAACACAAGTGCCCAGAATAATACTCTGTCAAGATTAACATGGGAACATAACACTGACTCCACACATGGACCCACTGTCTCATTTGCATATCTGTGTGTAGAGAAATGTGGGGACAATTCGCACTTGTTGGCATGATGTTGTTATGAGCTTATCTCTGACTGTGAAGTAACTGAAGATGTCGGCATATCATGGATATTGCCTATCTTTGAATTAAACGTAAGCAATCCACCCAACTGTGCTCTGCTGTTTTCTGATTCAGATCAATTTGATTTATAATTTATACGTTTTTAATTATAAGAATCTATCCTATCTATCATCTATCTATCTATCTATCTATCTATCTATCTATCTATCTATCTATCTATCTATCTATCTATCTATCTGTCTGTCTGTCTCTCTATCTATTTACAAAAAGGAAATAGAAGTCTGTGAGGGGAGTTGCTGAATGGACAAAACAGTTATTTGCCACACTTGTCAATCAACTCAACCTCTTCACAGCACATTTTCACAAAGATTGAGAGAGGGCCTCCTTTCTGAATGATTTCTTTATTAATGTTTTGGAGCAGGTAGTGAAGTCCACTGAAGAGCTATACTGCAGAGTACTACACTTCTAACTTATATGTGTGTGTGCGTGTGTGTGCAGGGGTGGGGACTTAATTTACAACTCTAATTGAAGCTCTCTCTGCACAGAATCACTGTTTTGGTCTGTTGCCGTCTCCAGACAAGGCCCTCTTTTGACACTCATCTTCATATGGACAGCTTCACTCTGTCATGTCAACAAAAACCCAGTACTGATGCATTGCTGTCATGTGTGCAGAGCTGGCGTTGTCCTATCGTTGCATAAGTTTGATGACCCTGCTGGGCTCTCACTCCCTCTAGGTCAGTGTGCAGATAAATGAGAAGCCTATGTCTAATGTGGCTGCGTGTCCATGATGTGCTCTCTACACCCCTTGAGGCTGATTGAAGGGCCTTTAACCTTAAGCTTTAACACTATTATCCTTGCCTGCCAAAGTCTTTCCACATACCCGTATGTGTGTTTAGCTATAGGACGCTGCTCCGAGCTGCTCATTTCATTTAACCAGTTGATTTCAGCCCCCTTCTCAATAGCATACAATGCTGCTATGTGGCGTGGCGTAAAATCCCTCTCGTGAAGCCTTTTATTTACACTCATCCCGACTTTCAGAGGTCCCCGGTGCTCTTTCTCTTTCTCTCTGTATTAGGCCAATATACTATCAGTCATTCATCACCATGACGTGGCACACATTTTCCGATTACGCCAGCAAAGCGTGACTGAAGGGCATGGTGATGTGCAGAGCGCCCCCTCCTCGTCCAGCAGCATCAAGGCGACATTTTCACCTAAACATAATTTATGCCAGGAGATTCTCTAATTGTGTCTTAAGGAAACCGCAGAAAGTACAAACTCCTCCCATCTGATCCCCCCTGCGTGTGTGTGCGTGCGTGCACGCGCGCGCGAGGTTAAAAAATTGTTTAACTGGAGGTCGATTGTTTAACTGAAGTGCTTTCCTATTGTTTGTGTGCGTGTGTGTGTGTGCGTGTAACTGCGTGTGTGTCTGTGTGTGTGTGCGTGCGCGCGCTCCTGCGAGTGTGTACGTGTAACTGCGTGTGTGTGTGTGCGCGCGCTCCTGTGTGTGTGTGTGTGTGTGTTTGTGTGTGTGTGTGTGTGTGGAGCTCTCTGACACGCAGGGGGACAACAAAGGAAGAGGTCTCGCGCCCCGCCGCCCATTCATCCCTTTCTCTTATGAAGTAATTCCCATTGATTCTTATTGAACGCGAGTCGCGAGCCCCTCAGGGGAGAAACCGTGTGATTTGTGAAGGGTCGCGAGGACAAGACACGCCCCTCCCCGAGCTGTGGCCATCTGCTCACCAAACACCACAACACCAACTACCAAATGGCTTCCCTCAGCTCTATCTCATATTAAAGTCTGCTGGTTTCTCCTTTTACATCTCTGTCTTCCTCCTCCTCACTTTTCTAATATTGTCCTCTAATCTATCTGTCCTTCCTTTACGTCTTCCTCCTTTATTTGTCTCTCCGTCCTCTGAATCACAAGCAGAATGCCTTTGTAGGTAAAGCTACTAGTTGCTTGATGGGTGCCTGAGCCAAATCACAGTGGAGGCATGCAAGGGGTATGAGGTGGCCATATGGCCTGTGAGTGTATGTGCGTGCCAAGAAATGGATGGATGGCCGTCGTGGGAACCTCCACAATATTACCATCACACCAACTACCCACACACACACACACAAACACACACACATGAACACACACACCGTTGCACATAGCATGGCAGCCTTTGGTCTGGTCAGTTATAGAAATCAAAGTTCACAGGGACTCTGGATCATTCGATTTGAGCCAGAACAAATGTAACTCCGTCTATGTTCCCACATGCACAACAAGAATACTGTTTTTTAATCAGCCGGGGCGCTGACTGAGATATTTAATTTGCGCCGGAGGCTGAAAGGGTTTAAGGACGGCTGAATAGAGACCAATATTCAATTAGACGAGTGTTAAATTCCTGCGCTGATATGTTATTTAATTAGTCTGATTCATTGGATTCATTATGTATTTGTTCCATCACACTGTGTTGATGGATAGATAGATAGATAGATAGATAGATAGATAGATAGATATATGAAAAGATAGATAGATAGATAGATAGATAGATAGATAGATAGATAGATAGATGGATAGATAGACATACAGATATATAGTTAGCTGGATATATAAATAGATAGATAAATAGATAGATAGATATGTAGATATACAGATAGACAGGTGCTGATGTGGTGAGGATCATTCCCTTGCTGATTACAATGATAAAGGGAGAGTCGTGTGGCCGGGCCGCTGGCTTGATGGATAAGACTCCCCCAGCAACAACAACAGTGTGATGTCAGAAACCCGAGACTCACGTGTCTCCTCCCCATCTGAGCCACAAAGACCTGAGGCTGCCCACCTACCATCCCAGTCAGGAATGTAGCAACTTACACCACCTGTTAGCTTCAATGGGTGACACAGTCTTGTAGTATATCTGTGTTACAGTCTACATGTATGAAAATGTGACAGATATATGACAATTCAGTGAAGACATATGGATGTAGTCTGCATTAAGATGGTGTTATTTTACTTTTTGAACGTCAATGTTTTCAGCAACGTCAACTTCAGTAGCTTCAACCTTAGTTAAAAAGCTGAAGCACACAGTATAGTCAGTTAATCAATGAGAAAGTTTTTTAAGGACTCATTTATTGCTTCAGTATTTACAGTTTTTTCACCATCTGCAAATCACATTTATTATATTTGCATTTCCGATTGCTGATCAGACACAGCAAGCAATTTGACATCACCAATCTCAGAGACTCATTGAGATTACAATCAATAAAAGAGTATTAGTACCAGCCCTTACAGTATACTGAGTGAAATACTAATATTTCGTTTTTTTTTGTTTTATGGCTACACTATAATATTGAAGTTTTGATGAAGATGGCCTGGCTTTTAAATTCACATTTAATGTTGTTGTCTCACTTAAAGTCTTTCTACACCATGACATGGAATGTTTAACAGACTTAAAACAAACAAACAAACAAACAAAATAAACTGCATTTTGCACAAATCACACACTCCCTGCTCCCTGAGATCCCTGCCCTGTGCCCCCCGGGGGTCCTTGGCCTTTAGTTTGAGAACCAGTGGCCTCCAGCAGCAGGATTAGCCAGGCCAGCTGCCCAGAGAGACCCTGGGCCCAGGACGCTGACACCAGGCCTGACCCCAGGGTGGCTACTATCAGGGACACTGAGGGGATTTGGACAGCACTTGGTTTATGTGTGTGTGTGTGTATGTGTGTGTGTGTGTGTGTGTGTGTGTTCATTCAGTTGGACAACTGTTGAGCCAGTACAGATTTGGGCAGCGGTGTTCTTTGTATGTGTGTGTGCGTGCTTGTATGGTCAATTCTTTCCGGGGGTTAACTGCTGATCCAGTACAAATGGGAGGGGTTTGGGGGGTAGGGCTGAGGGCAGTCGTGTGCTCCTGGAACATCTGCCTCTGTTTCTCCTGAGTCAAGCTTTGGTCAGGAGTAGGGGAGGAGGGGGGAGGCAACGGGGGAGGAGGGGATGAGATGGAAGAGGAGAAGCAAGAGTCAGTGTAGGAGGAGGAGGAAGTTGAAAAGATCCAGTGTGAATAGACAACAGACCCAAACACTGACTGCTGAAATGGGATGCAGGATTATACCAACCCCTTTCCACCTCTGGTCTTTTGTGTTCACATATAGAGGATATACTCAGGGGACATGAATATAGAGACTGTGTGTTTGTGAGCACATCCAGGTATATCGTGTGTATGTTTTCAAGTGTGACACGTGTGCAGGCTGTTTTTTACTGGGAGAGTAACTTTGAGCCTGGTGCTGATCAAACCAGGTCCGAACAACGTTTGAGTCTGATGGGGTACAAACTGTATCAACTTGATGAAAAGATAATAAAAGCAAGTTTTAACTTTGACATACATACCATTATCCTCATTCCAAACCTTTAAATTGCCACCCGCACCTGCGATCTTGCAGCAATTAGAGCATAAACTGGCTAAATAAATGCAGCAACACACTTAGCATGATTTTCAATCCCCAAACCCAGTTACTATAATACGCATTTTCCATATAGAGCTCATAAGACAACTCACAAACTGTAGTGAATAGGAAACCCTGATGAGATTCTCTCACTGCTTTTTAAGATGCCTTGTGGCTTTTTCCGTCACTTTCTGCACTTCATACAAGACTTAACCATTATGAATAGTATTAATGGATAATAATATGTATAAAGTTAAATGATTCATTTAGCACTTAATCCACTCTAGAAAAAACTCACAACTACTTTAAAGGGCAACTCCAAACTGTATATATAACACTATGTGCGTGTGTGTATATGTTATAAATGTTCTGCCTCCCTTGTGCCCCACTTTTCTTTGTGTGACAAAATTTTTTTTGCCATTTATGTGGATGATGTGCTTGGTGCATTTTATCTTGTTGTTTACATAATATAATATAATATATATATATAAATTATGTCTGATTGTCTGGCCATCAATATGGACCTAAACCTGAACTTACTGCATCTCTGAACATGTAACTTTAAAACAAGTGGACCAAGAGAAGAGGAGGCAAAGCAGCTGTTCATTCAACATCTGCAGAGGTCTAGAGCCCTGCTTCCTATAAGAGCGTCCTCAAAGTTGAGGTGATCCTGACCTAGAGACTTAAAATGGAGCTATGGTCATTACAGTGTCAGGTGTTTTTGGGAACCGAGGTGCAAAAGCATTTTGTCTTAATCCAAAATTCCTTTGTGGTCTTCATGAGCCCAGTGGTCCTAGCTCTTCAGTGCAATCGCGAGGGGCAGATTTACAACGCAGCTCCTCCCTCCTTGAAGATAAGTTCACTGGGAGGGGTGGATTGTCCTCTTCAGTCCACAGAGCATCTGGCTGAGGAACGACAGATGCTGACAGCTGGACTGACATCCAGCATATGTTGCTTTCTTTATTCCTGCTCCACTCAGACAATAGAGTTGAAGGGACGGGGGTGCTTTGTGTTGAGACGGTAGACCTAATAGCTTGTGACTCCAGAAAAGAGCCCCCATTCTCCAGGAGAGCTGGAGAGCAATTAGCCCGTCTCTGATCCTAGCCTGGGGAGTTATTATGGGTGGACCGAGCCCACAAAAACCTCAATGGTCTATTCTCATTCATGCCACATTAAGATGTTTATTTTTTCATTACAGCACCAGTACAATGATGGTCTTAGTCAGCTGTGTTTCAGGGGGAACATTACATTTTTGGGTCAGCACAGTCTTTTATATTTGGCTTAATCACACAGATAACATCAGTGTGGATACTGCTGCATTGTGGGCTGCGCCGAGCACGTGTGCTTTGTTTTGCAACGTAATGACGCCACGCGTAGATGATAGGAAGTCATTTGAATTTACATCAACACAACACACGGATACACACTGCTAGTTCACACCACCGTTTGAAAGTAAGTATCTGCTGTGTGAAGCAACGCTACTGGGTGAAAGTGTTAACAGACATAACTTGAGCTGGTCTGTAGAGTCAGGAAACAACAGCAGCCTCTGAATGGGTGAGTTTAGCGACTAGAAGCTAAGCTAACTGTTAGCATCCAGTCAAGGCTGCACTGAATAAACCTGACAAGAAGCTGTCACATCGTGTTTATCGTTCCGCAGCGACGGGAAACACCCCCACTCTTTAAATACTTAAAACACAAGATGTTACGAGCATGGCATGATTTAGCATCTGAGTGCTACATTACCTTAACAGTTGTCTATGCATACCCTCTGTCTCTTCTCTGGAGGGATGGGTGTCAAAGGTCTGCAGTACTTTATGGACCGCTGCTGCCCAGAAGCCTGTGTGCCTGTGGACCTGAAAGAGATGGCTGCACAACAGGCTGCCAGGAACCAGCAAGGCTGCAAAACCACAGCAAACACTAACAGTTGAGTTCATGTCAGTGTGCCAGTAGTTTGGCAGTGGATGTGTCTTAAAACTGATGTGTTTTGGTCTTCTTTACTCTTGTTAAGTCAGGGAGGAGATGGGGATGTTAGTCACTAAGTAACTAAACACTATTCTACGGTGTCATTCAATGGTTACAGGCACACAACCTTTATTTTGATATAAACTACAAACCTGTAAAATATTCTGTCTCTATCCTCATTTCAGGGCCATAAAGAGTGTGTGTGTGTGTGTGTGTGTGTGTGTGTGTGTGTGTGTGTGTGTGTGTGTGTGTGTGTGTGTGTGTGTGTGTGTGTGTGCGTGTGCGTGTGCGCGTGTGTGTGCGTGTGCGTGGCATCATCTTTGAACGTGGCCTTCATTGGATTTTATTGCATTTGATGATGATGATGATTTCTTCACTTTATTTCCTGTTTCCAATATAATTCATGATCCAGCTGTTAAGTCGTGACGTAACACCCTCTCAAAATATGATTTCCGGGTCCGAGCCTCGTATTTCTACTACGCCTCAGTACTGAGTTCCCTATTGTTTGTACAGATCTGAGTTTTAAAAAAAGAACACAATTGCCATTTTACCTCTTTCTTATGGATGAAAAAGATGTCTAAGTTACGTTAGAGGTGATTGTAATTGTTCACATGTTCGGCTGTTGTGTCTGCTTTCTTTCAATGGAGCATTTGGACCCGGAAATTGTATTTGAAAGGGTGTTACATCAGACCTAACAGCCGGATATAGATATGTATACCATGATACTGCTGAAAGCATTTATAGATTTGTTCAGTATTTCTCATTTAAAACCTGCTGGTAGTTGCATAATTTATAAAAGCAACACTGCTGTTTGGACGTTCCTGCCTGTTAAAAAGAAGATTTTCATCGCTACTGTGTTCACATGATTGCTGGATAAATACTGTATATAAATATTATTATTATTATTATTATTATTATTTAAAAAATCATAAGTCAGAGTGTGATATCGACCTACTCTATATGTAAAGTGTCTTGAGATACATTTTGTTATGATTTGGCACTTTGATACAATTGAATTCAATAGTTTACCACAGATTACATAGAATAAGCGTTTGTGAAGCTAGTAGTTTCAAAGATAAGAGTAGTGCTAACAGGAATACAAAGTTTAATCAGTGACAGTCGAGGCTAGCTATCCAAACGTCAGTCAGCAATTGGGGAAAATGTTTTGATGATCCAATGGATGTAAGCTTTTTAAACTAGTTCCTGTCTTTTATAGGGGGTGTGTCTCTATTACATGTGCACTTTCACTCATATTTAGGCCCCACACTGGTTGTGGATGGTATGGCCTGCCTGCGCCACTGGTACTCCTGTGAGGACTGGGTGTGTGGGGGGCAGTGGAGGGAGTATAAGGATGTGCTAAAGGGCTGGGTGGATGCCTTCACCTCAGCAGGCATCAGACTGGTCTTCTTCTTCGACGGAGTGGTGGAAGAAAAGAAGAGACGGGAGTGGGTGAGGAAAGAAACACTGTGAACACAAATATTTGAACTTAATCATGTTGTCGGTCCGCTACGGTCTTTAGTTACAGAGTTTGTTGAAAGATTACTTCCTGTGGTACTAGATGCTTATTGAGTTTTTAGAACACGTAAGCATGATGTATTGAACTCTGAACTCGCAGATCGTGGAGTTTACTCAACTGATCAACCTCCTGTACACAACAATCCTCCTTTGCCCACAGGTGAAGAGGAGACACAGAGTGAACGGGGAAGTTTCTAAAATATTTTGTCACATTAAGGCGCACAGAGAGCAGCCTGGAAGAGAGCTATTTTGTCTGCCTTCTGGTCTGGCGACATTCACACCTTTTGCTCTCAGGTGAGCATTCATAAAACCATGCAGTTGCCGTCTTGTACTAAATGTATACTCTGATAATTAAATTAATGAATTTAAAAGACTATTCTTCATTAGATGTTGTTCAATCTGATGTGCGTTGATGGTTCTTGTTGTTTATGTTAACTGTGGAATTATGGTCAGTGTTTTTGTTTGATATTACTTTCTTATTTGTAGGTTTCATTGTTGTTTACAGGTCTTTGGGTCAGGAAGTGTTTTGCTCTGTGCAGGAGGCTGACTATGAGATTGCCAACTATGCTTGGCAGCATGGTAGTATGGGGATTCTGGGACAGGACTCAGACTTTATCATATACGACAGGTTTGTCAAAATTATCATGTTATACTTTTGTGAATTTGTTGGATTAAAAAAAACCTTTAAAATTGCTGCAGAGAGACTTCACAGATTCTATGACTTCATGTTATTGTTAAGTCATTGAAAATGTGGAAAAACTGTTTGATCTGAGCATGTTTTATCTTTTTAGTGCCCCCTACTTGTCTGTGGCAAAGCTGCGGATAGACAGCCTCACCACTGTCCTGTACGACCGTCGGAGGCTCTGCCGAACCATCGGATTAACTGTGACCCAGCTACCACTGCTGGCCTGTCTCCTAGGTAACGATGTGGTGACAGAGGAACAGATGCAGCACATCAGGAACAAAGCAATGGCAACATACAGGTATCTGGGGGTTTCTCTCTGTTGAAGCAACTCTTACTTTTCTTGCACTTTTACACGTTTCCTTTGTAATCTTAAAATGCTCCTAATAAGCGTATGGCACACTAAAATGTTAAAGAAATTCACCAGGTGTTAAAACTCAAAAATATTAAATTCTCATGTATTTTTGATAAAAGTCTGAACAATCATTTTACTCGGCCCGAATAAAATTATTTGCTGAGCTTCCTGCCTGTCACCCGTCGCTCCGTTTCACTTGCCCTGCTCATGCTGCGTTCTGGTGACATGGAAAGTCCGAAGTTTCGGACCTCCAACTATGCAAAGTGCACTTGAATGCCTGTCAAAGTGGAACCTCCTACTAGCGAAATTCGGGTTAGGTCGATCTCCCTCGAATTCACTAGTACAAGGATCCACTTTGACAGGCTTTCCAGTGAACGTTGCCTAGTTGGAGGTCCGAAACTTCGGACTTTCCATGTCACCGGAACGCAGCATTTCTCTCAGCGCATGTGTCGGGGGAAGGTCAGAGGTCAGGCAGGAGGAAGAGGGTGGGCCTTAGGAGGTAATCACTGTGAGACATGCAGGGAAGTTAATGAATATTGAAATTTAATTTTCTCTCTTAACCTTTGACTGTGTTTAGTTGTAAGAACATGAATTCTGGATGCATCCATTCATAATGTTTTGAATAATGTTGCATGAAATTCTTTTCAAGCCTTGAAAAAACACCTAATCCTGTTTTGATGGTGATACAACTTAGTTAAAGTGTAGATGAGGACAATATTCGGGCTGAATACTCTTCTAATCAGACACTTGGTATCAGTCAACTAAGGTGTCATAAGTCATTTAGTAATTTTTTTAAATGCTTTTTTTCATTCTGAATTACTTTTTTCCAACAAACTTATGAACACATCTCTGGTAAACATAAGTTTAAAAGTGAGACTTTTGTATGATTCTTTGTGGAGAAACTCAGTTTTACAGATCTGTCAATTTAAACCAACTAATAGATTAGTCGCCAAAACCGTATGAGTGTTAGTAGACCAAGAATTTCTTTAATCAAGGATAGCCCTCAACATTACGTAACAGTAATTTTATTGTTGCCCAGGATAAACAGTCCCACACGACACTCTGGCGCTCCTCAGGGGCAGATGGTGCTAGCTGTATCCCACCTTGTGAGCTCCTTGTGGGGCAGAGAGGAGCGAGAGACTGGGCATGTCCTTCAATCTCTGAATCTGTCAGCTCCTGAAAGAGAGCTCCTGAAGAGGGGAGTTCACTGCTACCTACTCTCTGGACAGGAAGCTCTTCAGCGAGGCAACATCTCTGCTCATCCCTCTGCCTTTGAAAAACATGTTAGTCCAGAAATATTTAAGGTATGTTCTGTACCTCATTTCTGTTTTGAGAGTAAAAAATGTCACATTTATTTACTATGTTTTAAGCTGTGTTTTTCTCCAGGCCTTTAGAGAGAAGCATGTAGCAGCAGAGGGTTTCATGGTTTACGGTGTTGTTTGTGAGGGAGTCATTGAATGTAGCAACACTCTGGAGGACGAGAAGAACGCTGAGTTACTGCCTCAGGCCCTCGTCTACAAGCCCTGCAGACAACGCATCTATGGGCTGCTGCTACACGGGCATGATGGTAGGACAGTGAACTTACCAGAGGTCAAACACACACACACAACCACACACACAGATGCACTCTGGCAACACCATACACAGTCAGAAAACAACAGGAATGAAGTCCCAATCAGACACATGTTCATCCATAGTGGTGATTGAAAGGGTAGTTAGAAAAACAAAGACAAGAATGTTTTTTGTTTTCTCCATACAATGGTGCAAAGTCGATCAAAGTCTAACCTTGACTTTGCGTGTTTTCAGGCAGCCATGTCGACCTTCCAGCGATCAGGGAATGGTTTGTCTACCCTGGAAACCCTCTGAAGGAACCTGACATGGTCCACGCTCTCCCACTCAGCCTCCCGTGTATGTACTTGCTACTTTCTTCATATACTGGTCTCTGTATTCTTTGTCTCAGGTTAAAATTAAACAAAAAATGATTTAAATTATTGTTGCACCAGCTGATGCAAAGTAAAGAAGATGAGGTTTTTTTGTGTCACAGTTCTGTTGATTTTTTTTCTCGCTGGGATGATGATAGACATTTTAAGATAGACATGATGCATCTTAAATTGCAAAAGACATAATGCATCTTAATGCATTTTAAGTTTACAAAGCACCAGATAAGAAACACAACAACAAAAACAAAATGGTAATTTGGTTATAGAAACATTTCCAGTGTTTCCTAGGAATGATGCAATTAAACTAGTTTCAGACCAACACCCTGTTGCCGCTGGTTATACTTAATACATTAAAGACATTTGTCTCATTTCATGCCATGTTTTTTTCTCTATGTCTGAATGTGTAGGTGAGCAGCCCAGTCTGGACTTGTTATGGTTCAGCACTGATCCCGAAGCTTCTTCTCTTCGCCTAACGTGCTTCCTCTCAGTCTTTGACTGCCAGGAGATCTCCGACTTGTACGGAGCTATTGAAGACTCTCTCCTGGCTGCTCTCTGTCTGGTCACTTACATAGTCCTCCAGGTAGTGTCAGCTCTTTTTTGTTTCTCTGATAGTTTTAAGTGGGTACTGAAAAGAAATAAAACAGAGATCATAAGCTAAATGCAAATGAATACTGAGGAGGATATTTATTCAATAAAAGTTAAATGCAGTAAACAGGAAAAGGTAGAAACTACATACTATAATCCTTTGGGGGAAAAGAGAAACTGAAAACCCCAATCCCCGATTTGTACAAACACCCTAATTATTTGATTGTGGGACTTATTCTGTAAATGTATCAGCCAGTATTTGACGAATGGAAAATGCAGTTGACTTTTATTTTAATTGAAAATACATGTAAGTTATGTTCTCTTATGTTATGCCAATGTTTATTCCATTACAACCTTATCTTGAGTCACATTGGTTGTTCCAGTGGCAGAAAACATCAGTAGAAATGGGTACTTCACTGTGATTGATGTGACTGCTTTGATTTCCGTTGGTTAGGCTGCATGTTTGGCTTAGCCGTCAGTGAATGTGTTAAGCTGTTTAATGAAGCACAATGGCATCAGTTTGTAGCCATTTCAGTCAAGATAATGCCAGTGTATGAGTGTAAAGCTACACCTGGTGATTTATGTAAACAGAAAACAAAAGACCAAATGTAGTTGGTGACAATTCAACACATAAGTCAGCTTTTGATTTGGGTAATACATCTATAACATATATAACACTTATTCCACTCTTTTGTCAACGTGTGATTTGAAGTAAAACACCACTTGTTGACAGTCTCTTCTGTGTTGTTTATGGCTTAATGGTAGCCACTATCACCCACTGAGTGCCCAGTTTAGCCGCAGACACTGGTCTCTGTAACTCCAGCTCCAACGTCAACAACTGCTCTGATAACCACCCTGGGGCTTTGAATATCTTAAGAGCCATTTCTTAATTCACCTTACTACAATTGTGTCCCTATCTTGTTTGTACATTTTAAACTATAAACATGTGTGCTGTTTGTAATCCTTTTGTAATGCCTTGTTTTCAACATTTATGGTTTTGGTTTGTACATTTTGCATTGACGTCACAGGATCACATAACCTGGATAAAGGTGCATGCGTCATATTGCAGAACCTAAACAAAAATTATACTCTACTTTCATTTATCAAATCCATAACAAAAAGTTCTGAAACAAAGTTAGATCTTCAACAAAATGAATCTCAAATGTTATCTTAAGTTTTCAAAGTGCTTAGGAGATTTGTCTTGTCTTGCATAGTTTAAAATAACGCTTATATCCAAACATCTTTGTGTATGTAGTGTAGCACTTGTATTATACAATAACATTGTCGGACAAACGATGGAGAGTAAAACAATCGCAAATTTGCAATGGCTGCGACCATGTACGTTCATGTATACACACACACACACACACACACACACACACACACACACACACACACACACACACACACACACACACACACACACACACACACACACACACACACACACACACACACGCCCTCCATGTGAAACTTCAGCCTCCAAGGGGGAAAACTGGCCACCAAAGGGTAGGGAAACTTTTGTCGACCGACAGACAAAGAAAGCTGTAGATCTGCTGGTCTCATCTAAAATAAAATGGATCAAAATCAAAACAGCAGAACGAGAGATATTATCTTTTTCATTCCATGCATTCTTCTTACTTGTTAAAACCTGGGGCTTTCATTAAATGCACCTTGATGGTCAACAGTCCCCCCGACATCACTTGTTTGGACTTTGTGTAGCTTCCTCTGTAGCCACAAAATACAAGATTTGTAAACAGACTTTTACATGTAAATCACAACTGTTTGCTGTCCTGGCTCCCAAATGGTGGAACGAGCTCCACATCAACATTCGGACAGCAGCCGAACCGTCGGCGGAAAACGCATCTCATTAATGTAAAGTTAGACCTGTTTTTTGTTTTGTTTTTAAGTTGAGTTGCACAGTTGACAAAGGTCAACGAAGCAGACCTCATTTCAGTGGATGAAGGACCGACAGACAGACAGCCGGCCCGTTAAATGAGTCGTCAGGCTGACAGACAACAGTAGCTGTTGTTGTCTGATCACCGTGTATTCACATTCCCTCATCACTCTTCAGTTTAAATAGCTTCAGGGTTTGTTTGTTTTGTACACACAACTGGCCAGCCATGTTTCTGCATTTAGCATAGTTTCTGTCTCTTTTGAATAGTTGCATAAAGAGCAGACAAAACAAACTGACCCACACAGAAGAACACACACTCCGATATGATTGAACTGGCTGACCATATTTTCCTGTGTGTGCGTGTGCGTGCTTGCGTGCGTGTGTGCGTGTGCGTGCGTGTGTGTGTGTGTGTGTGTTCGTTCAGGTTCAAACTTTGTCTCAGGAGGACGTGGATGCTTATCTGAGTCAGGTTGTGTGTCTGAGACTAAAATCCCCTCATGAGCTTCAACAGATCAAGGTCAGTTATGAACACAAACACACACATTATGGCCCACTGTTTTTTTTTTTTTTCAAGCAAAAATAGACGCAGTTTTCTGATTTTCACTCACTTTGCCCCAATACATCTCCCTAAAGTTGAGTTTCCTGCTGCAAGAAGACAATGTCCCTCACAGTTTACAGTAAACAAGGTACTCTTGTGGCAAACACGGTTCAGAAAATGTTTCCAGTAATTGAAAAATGCGGAGAAAACAAAAATAAGCTGCTGATTGTGTCTCCAAAAAAACAAATAAATAAACAAAAAAAACCCCAAAACAACTATGGTTAAATTGCAGTGTGGTTGTGTTGCAAATGTTATTTTTTTCATTACATATCTTTAAAAATCAAATGTCAACCAAGGTAAAAAATGAAAGTGCATACGTTTCCAGATTCTGTGTTATGAGTGTAATATAAATGTAATGAATACACATATATCTGACGCAGCTGTAGTTAAAGTTCACATGTGTGAACTATTTTGCACTTGTTATAGCGGATATTATCATCTTAAAAGAATACTGGTGGTGTATGAAAGTAAAACAGCCTGCAGACGCTGGCAGAACTTGTTACGTCACTGTGAATTGAATACACACGTTGGGCTCCGGTAATGTGTAACTGGCTTTTTCACAATTTTTACTAAATGATTGATAGAATTGTAAAAAAAAGACAGTGGCAGTCTTAATCTAGACGAAGTGTCACTCAGCGAGGCAGCATCATCACATCTGTCTCCTCACCCTGTCAGTCTGACCTGTGAGCTCTTACAGATACGAGTATCAGAGAGTCAGCTGTGCTTTTCCATTCTCTGGGAAAACGGCTGCACTGTTTGCAGTCTTGTTGTAGCCCCATTTATTTTTACTGCTTAATTACCATACTTATGTCTAGTAATTTGTATTTTTGCTGCTCGCCTGTTTTCTACACAATAATTAGGGCTGGGCGTTGATTTGAATATGCTGTCTGGGCGAAGTTCAGAGCTACATGAGGGGGTTAAGTGAGTGACTAGTGTTTGGATTAACTACACACACACACACACACACACACACACACACACACACACACACACACACACACACACACACACACACACACACACACACACACTAAATGCATGAATATACTCACCAGAGGTAGGTTAGATAATATTTGTGTGTGTAGAGTAACAAACTCCCTTCAGCGCATCACAGCACAAACTCAAAACCCACGTCTTAATTTTCCATGACGCACCAAAAACAATCATTTTTAAAAATAAAAATTTGGTGTGTGTGTTAGTGTCAGGGAGAATGTGCTGCCGACAGACGCCTGTCTGTCCTGGCTGACGCTCACCACATGGAGCTATTTACACCAAGCACACTCCGCCCCACTGGACACACACACACACAAACATTTCTGTCTTTGTCTCTCTCACTTTGTGTGTTCTCATATTCTTCCACTTCACTTTCTCTTTTTTCTTTCTCTCTTAACGTTGCTCTTTATCTCTTTTTTTTCTCTCTCTTCGTGTGTTTGTCTGCTCCTTCAGGCATTTGTATCTGTCCAGTGGTTCATTGTTTTCTGAAGGTGAAGCTGTGTTTGACTGGAAGCAGGTGGCAGGCAGGGGGTGTGTGTACGTGTGTGTGTGTGTGTGTGTGTGCGTGCGCACATAATCACTGTTATCAGTGCTATCTGCCAGAGGACAGGTGAGAGCAGGAAGCATAGAGAACATCTGCCTGCTGTTATCGACTGCTACTGCTTCTTCTTCATCATCCTCATCTTCTTTTTCTTTGATGCTCTCCAGTTTCAAACAGTAAACCAACGACTTAACCTTCCTCCTGTTTTTCCTTTAATGGGTCAACTCAAACTATCATAACTGGATCCATTTTAAATATTTATATATTTACACCCCATTTCATTAGTTAAACTTGCAACAATTTGTAGTGTATTAATTCTTAAAAAAAAAGTCTAAGGCCTTATTTTACTTACATATTTGTGTGGAATGAATTTGTACATTTTTTGCAGTAAACTAATCTAGACAAAGACACCAGCCAGTCAATTATACCTAGCTAGATAGTTTGCTAGTGACAGTGAGGTGGGTGGTCTGAGTTGTGTATGACTCTGTGATTTGTGTGTCAGGATTGAGCAGATAAGGTTGTGCAAATTGGGGTAAGGAAACACCAATTATTTTAGCAGCTGTGAGTAAAATTTTGAGAAATTTGTTCCGGGTGGTGAAAATGAGCATATTGAAGAAACAGATGTCTCTTTGCAGCGGGACTGTTTTGAATGATGCTACGCTACAGGAAGATATTTGTGGTGTGTTGATTGAAGTTAAAGTTGTCATGGAGGCCTCAACCTCCACTTCTTTTCCTATTAAGTTTAACGAGCCATTTGAATGTGGATGTCATGACAAACATGTCAGCGTGGGTGAGGATGAGCCAAAATGATTGATATTATTGAGCAATCATGACACACTGCAAAGTAACTCCATTTGCTGAGAGAGACTGCTTGCAAATGGATTTATGAAGATAAGTAAAGGCTCATTTATTGTCCTTCTATAACGTAGATAAAATATAATGTAAATTATTACCGTATCTACTAAACAACACAGCTCGGTCTTCATTTATGGTAGAGTGAGCGGCCGCGTGGTGAGCTGCTGCAGAGGATCTGGTCTTTGGTTTGTGAAACTTTGACCTAAAGGATGTTTTTTGTCTCTGTTGCTCCAGTCATGGTTGTGTCATCATGAAAGTGCCCATACTCCAAAGTATCAAGCCTCATGATAAAGGTGTGTTACCAACCAAATGTAAATTGGGGGGGGGGCTGGAGTCGATCCCAGCTAACATCGGGCGAGGCTGGGCACACCCTGGACATGCAAACTCCACACAGAAGGGCCCCAGCCCGGATTCAAACCAGGATCTTTTGCTTAAATTGTGTTTTTATTTTCCATGTTATATTATTATTTTTTTGTTGGCCTGCAATGGTACAATCATTTTTGCTTTATTATTATTATTATTTTTGTTTTCAGTTTTCAGTTTATTTACATAAGATTTAGATCAAACTTTTGTCCTCCTCCAATTATCAGCTGCCTGTGCTATCCAGTCGTGCGGTGCAGCTGGGATCTCTCTACGTCCGAGGGCTGAGCCACCTGCTGGGTGCCAACTGTGCCAGCGGCTACCCGCTGCCCACCGCTGCCCTGATGCCTTGGCACAGCTTCGATGGACGGCTGTTCCACTCAAAATACCTGCTGGCACACTGCGGCACAGAGAAGACTGTGTTGCTGGACAGCGATGTGAGTGGAGACAGAAAAACAATAATGTGTTTGTGTGTGCGTGTGCGTGTGCGTGTGCGTGTGCGCGCAACTGTTGCATGATTTTCTGTATTTTTTTCGATGTATGAACAGAATGATACATTTGTAATCCAGAGTGTGTTGTTTTCTGCGTCTCCAGCCGTCCTGCTTGTCCCTGTTTCTCTGCTTGAGAGAGAAACTTACAGAAACCTGCAGGAAAAGAGGCAGAGTCCTGCAGTCCAGACCCAATGCACCAGAACAAAGTCACAGAACCACACCAGAACCCAGATTCACAGGTGAGACATAATTCTGACTGAATCACTAGCATCCTACTACTTCTGCCACCCACCTTTCACAGATATGAGTGCAAGTCAACACTTTCTTTCCCCTTGTGAACGGTTGTCATTATGTCCATCACCAGTGTTTTTTTGTCATCTTTGGGTCACTGAACATGTGTAAACAAAGTTTTGTCTCAACAGAGTTTTGTTTGTAAAGATGTTGCTGTAAATATCTAAAACATTTTAAAATAATGCCTGGTGGCTCAGTGGTTGAGCAGGCGCCCCATATACAGAGGCTAAAAGTCCTCGCAGCAGCAGCCCGGTTTCGACTCCGGCCTGCAGCCCTTTGCTGCAGGTCATCCCGTCTCTCTCCCCTGTTTCCTGTCAATATTCAGTTATACGATGAAATAAAGCAGTGACAAGGCAAAAAAAATAACTGACACGTTACCCACAGACTTAATCAAAACATAAGAAAGTCTTTTCTATATTAATGTTTGTTGATTTTAACCACAAAATCATGTCTCATCAGTGTAAGCACTGAAATGAGAAAGTTCAGTTGTTTCTTTATCTTCATATTTGCGGAGTTGCTGTGTGTTTTCTCCTTCCTTACTCTCACTCAACACTCACTCTGTCTGAGAATGTCGATACTGTGTGTGTTGTTTAACATAATTATGTTGCTATTTTGGCTCGAACTCTGGGGAAAAAGAGTTTTTGTTCTTGTGACCATCCTGGTTAAATAAAGGTCAGAGAGAGAAAAACGTTTTGACCCGAATTAAGAAATGTTATGGTGTTTCTTGGGCGCCCTGGTGGCCTAGCGGTTAAGATGCTGCATGCTATATTTAACCACAGTGTCCTTGGTGCAAATCTGGCTGGGGACCTTTGTCGCATGCATGCATGTCACATCCTTCTTTATCTTCACGTGTTTCTTTGCTGTACTGTGAAATTTCCAATGAATTGAAATAGCAAAATACCCCCCCCCCCCCAAAAAAAAAAAAAAAAAACCTTAATAAAAGTAATGTTATGATATCTGTTTATTTTTATGCTCTTGTAATTCTATTAAATGTTTTGAAACTAGTCTTTATTTCTAATCGCTGTCCAAAGTATGGGAAAAAAAAACCCATTGTGGCTCATATGAAAATCTGATGAAAATACTCCTGGAGGCAAACAGAGAAGCAGCATTTTAATCTGACAGTTCTTCTGTGGTTGTAGTTTCTCTGGTGCCCCTCACAGAACCACATTACCCAGAGGGCCGCGCTGTAACGAGCTCCATGTGTGCTGCGGCTTTAATGCATACCAAGGCGTGCGTGTGTGCGCCCGTGTGCGCGTGTGTGCGTGTGCTCACTTGGATCCCAGACTTGCTTTGTCAGTGCACTAGTAATAGTAGGTTTCTGTTTATAGGCTGCGAGAGCTCTATTTTAAGACACACAACAAGACCAACTGATTACAGACCTCTCTTCTGTCTCTCCCCTCTTTGTGCTCCCCTTCCCCTCAGTCGTTCCCCTCTGTTAAACTCCTCATCCTCTTTTATTATTCTTAACTTCACCCTCTCTGTTCTTTTCCCTTACATTTACACTGCTGTTCTCGCTCTGCTGCTGTGTGCAGAGCCTTGACACTCTCCAGACACCTTTCCCCTTTTTTACACACAGATTTTCAAATATATTCGTCCACACCCACACCTATTACTCTGTTTTGTGTGTATGACGCTCTTCACTGTGGTCTGTAGGCCAAGTTGAGCTCTCCGTTGGTACAAAACTTGTTCTGCTCGGTGGTCAATCTCAGAAGAAGACTCAGCAGTAGCTTATGAAACGTGAACCCCGTAGTTTCTGTTCAACCCCCGTGACTTGTAAACCTTTTGCGACTGTTTCTCTGCATGTCATGTTGGCGCAGAGTCTTTCGAATTGCGCCGAGCTGTCTGCATTTTGCCCAAGTCAACCCTTGTGGGTCTCATGAGGATGTTTCTGGGTTTATAGATGGAAGGTTATACACTCTTTCTACCTCAGTGCTTCATTTCTGCCAGACGCAGACACCAATCATTACTACAGAACTGTGGGGATGTGTCTGTGTGTCTCTCTCTCTGTGTCTCTCTCTCTGTGTGTGTGTGTGTGTGTGTGTGTGTGTGTGTGTGTGTGTGTGTGTGTGTGTGTGTGTGTGTGTGTGTGTGTGTGTGTGTGTGTGTGTGTGTGTGTGTGTGTGTGTGTGTGTGTGTGTGTGTGTGTGTGTGTGTGTGTGTGTGTGTGTGTGTGTGTGTGTGTGTGTGTGTGTGTGTGTGTGTGTGTGTGTGTGTGTGTGTGTGTGTGTGAGCAGTGGTGGCGCTATGTGGTATCGTTGAGGGCCCAATTTGGTTTTTGTTTGGAATCAGGCCTGATGTTTAGTCTCCTCAGCAAATATCTCCTCTGCCCGCCTGCACTTAAAATTAAACTCCAACAGTGAATCTAGTAAAGCTGCTGTCCCAGTCCAAAAAGACAAAAAGTAAATGAAAACAACCTCATTTTCAGATTGGCTCCCATTTGTAGAGTATTTTATTTTGGCTGAGAGTAGTGATGTACCTCTCTCCTCCAATCTGTCCTCTGAGAGTGTTCACTTTCATCGAACTAACTTTATCTCTCATCTTATTTTGCTCTCTCTCTCTTGGTTTTAGTCTGAACTCCATCTGAGAAACCACAGAAACAGACCTTAAAAAAAGTTTTGGTGCTTGTGGCCTGACTGACACATCCCCTTGAGCAGGGCATGCTTTCATGTGTGTTTTTCCTGTACTTTCACACCCAGTGGACTGACGGGACGACGGAGGCCTGATTTGGCCTAGCAGGCTACAGCTCCCTTTGACAAGGACTAAACTTGTTGTTTTATTTCAAGCACTTAACATCTGCCACATGTGTCAAAGTTCCTGAAGTGAAAAGTACGTCACAAGCTTTTCCGAAAGCAAGAATAGATTTTAATGATAGCTCAACAGGAGTATCTCTTTCTTTCTGTTTATCGATTTCGTAACTAATAGCAGAGCAACAGACCATTAATACAAAACACATGTTTCATCTTAGTTTAGCTTCATGAAACCTTTCTTTTGTCAGACTTGATGAGTGTGTATGTTCTCTGTGATATGGCATTTTTTTGTTTTTTTTGGCTGTTCTGTGGGTAGCCTTGAAATAATTGCGTACAGACGAGACGACAAGCTGTGTGTGTGTGTGTGTGTGTGTGTGTGTGTGTGTGTGTGTGTGTGTGTGTGTGTGTGTGTGTGTGTGTGTGTGTGTGTGTGTGTGTGTGTGTGTGTGTGTGTGTGTGTGTGTGTGTGTGTGTGTGTGTGTGTGTGTGTGTGTGTGTGTGTGTGTGTGTGTGTGTGTGTGTGTGTGTGTGTGTGTGTGCGTGCGTGCGTGCGTGCGTGCGTGCGTGCGTGCGTGCGTGCGTGCGTGCGTGCGTGCGTGCGTGCGTGCGTGCGTGCGTGCGTGCGTGCGTGCGTGCGTGCGTGCGTGTGTCTATGTATAATGCATTAGAAGTAAATTGATAAGACAGTATAATGAAACTTACAACAAAGTTTATAAAGTATTATAAGTAGAGATGCATCGCTCCAGTTTTATCCGATCAGATATCGATACCTGGGCTGAGCGTATCGGCCGATCCGATCCCACTGATGAATGAATGAACCTTGCCATGTGAGTGATCAGGATTTACATAAACATTTAGCCTTGTTAAAAAAAAGGTAACAAATGAACACAGATATAAATGAACTTAATGTTATTTATTAACAAATAACAAAGTGGACATTAGCAGCAAAAACAGATATATAACACCTCCATGTAAAGTGCACTGCAAACATATTTAAAATGTAATATTAAATATAGCAGCTGCCTGAATCCCAACAAACAACGTTTTAATTAACTTTCTGTTTATGATATTAATAAAAAAAGAAATGACTGGATTGTAATGCTTGATTGGCTTCATTCATTCAATATCTGATCCAGCTAATTAGTCAATATCGGAGCCGATATCCGATCCAGGTAACAGATTGGTGCATCTCTAATTATAAGCGGTGGGCATAATGTATTATAAATTCAAAGTGACACCAGTGTTTGAAAGTAGAATCCGAGTCCTCACAGTTACACAGCACATTATCTTTATAGCCAGCTATAAAGACACATAGACAATCGCTCTGACGTATCATAACAGATTATAAATAATGGATTTAAATAATGTCTTATAAACACCAATAATGAGCTATAACCTGACTTTGCAAGTTAAGGAAAGTGACAGCACTGTATAATGTATTTTAAAGTTTTAGTCTGTAAGATTTTCATCTAGTTATTTGTCTGTTAAGTTACAAGAGGCGCGCTTGCAATTAAATCTCACCACCGAAGCAACTGCCCACAACAACATACCTCAATTCTTACAGATTACACCTTTAAGGTTCAAACACAAAGAATTTTGGCTGAAGCATTTCTCTGTAACATCAAAATATCAAGACTAAATACTCAACAGGTTAAATATTAAGAGACACAACTTTAGCACCTGATCAGATTTGACTGCCAGTGGTCAGTTTTGATTGCAGCACAAGTATACCCAACATCACACACTTTTCCATTAGAGCCCAGTCCACGTCAATCCAGTGAGACAATCACAGACAGAAATCTCCAACATGAAATAACTGAAATCGTTTAAACTGTGTGTTCATGTAGGACTAATTTCTCATTTTAAGAAAATATATTTTCCTGCCTTTAATTATTATGTTTCTTACATTCAGGTGGTGGTGAGAGCTGGAGGGAAAGAGGAGAGACGACAGGAGGAGGATGGAGGGAAAGAGGAGAGACGACAGGAGGAGGATGGAGGGAAAGAGGAGACTCGAGTGAATGTGAAAACAGAGGAGGCCATTTCCCCCCGCATCCGCAACCTTATCCTAACTTCTACGATGTAGAGCCCCAGAACATGAGCCGTCCTCCAAAACAGTCCAGAGGGCGATTGCACCGCAACAGAGGGCGATACCAGCTGGCTCCAAGGTAACACCACTGTGGGGCGAGATGTTCCTCTTCTTCTCTAATGTTTCTTCTGTTTTTATCTGCTATATAATGACACACTTTATCCTCTCTCCTCTCCTCTCCTTTCCTCTCAGATGGTCTCAGCCTCCGGCTCCAGGAACATAATTCGACCCCGAACAGAGAAGAGAGGAGAGGAGAGGAGGATTAGAGGGGAGGATTTGAAGAGTTAAGAGGATGGAAAAAGACGTGATGAAAGGAATCAAATTTCTCTGAACAAACTGATTAGTGAATTACCCGTCAGGAATGTTTGTCAAAAGGATGCAGCAGCTAGAGAAATAGGGATTAAGAAGAGGCAGTTAGGAGTTAAGAGATTAGGAATACATAATTTGATTTGTCAATTTAACCTGCATTCGTCTTTTTGTGCATCTAAAATAAGATGATCATTTCGTGGTAAATTTAAAGCCTCTCCTTTATCTCAGGGCAAGCTACCTGTCACACTGTGACAGAAAATGAACAGTATGCATGAGCACCAAACAAACACAGAACCAAGTCACTTCAAACATGCACTGAGAGTGGATTAATGGTTAATCCTCAAGACTGTTTTCACCTCTTATCTTTGACAATAAAGGGGAAAAGATCTCAAAAGCCTTGTGTATCCACTGACATAATCCTTTTAAAGGAATGGTTTTAACTAGAGAAACAGTGATGCTGGTATCAAATATCATTTGAAATGTGGCATCAGTAAAGCAGATCTATACACTTCTGTAAACTGATGCCAAGAGTTGTTTGTGACATGTCAAAAACAAAGTGAGGCAATTTTTTTTTCATATACAGAAGAATGTGTCTTGTCTGTCATGGATACTGCTCCCTTCCAGTTTGAATCACAAACACAAGGCGTTCTTCTGGTTATTGGCATTTATTTTGCACATCCATGCCATCAAACATACGGGGAATCATTTTGTGAAACATGCCGTGAGAACTAGATAAAGTAAAATACACACAATCATAAAATGAGTGTCCTGCACTACAGAGCATTCTCATTGACAATGAAAGTTGATGAGGAATGTATAGCCTTTACAGTCAGGCAGAATGTCTTCCTGTAGCACCGTGGATGTCGTAAAAGAGAGGAAAAGGATGTAGAGAAAGTTCCACTGAGTGTGTGTGTTTGACCCATAGGCAGAGCAGCAAAGAAATGTGAATTTCTCAACAAATGGAAAGAAATGAGGGGAAATCAGAGGGTTAATACAGTGATGTGAGACGGTGTTTGTCTGAAAGTCACATCAGTTTATCCTCCAGTAGTTCAGTGATCCTCTCATTACACAGGCTGCTACAGGCTATATGACTTACATGGACATATAGATATATGCTTGTCATTATTATGTATTCCAGTTTGTACTTAAAAACAATTATACACCAAAAATGCTGAAGGTATGAAGATCCTGTAGACTTCACTACAAAATGTCATGGAAACATCAGGTGGTGTCTTCCCTCAGGGGGTTGGGGGGCTTCCCTCATTACTACCATTGAGGTGCCCTTGAGCAAGGCCCATGACCCCCAAACCGCTCCATTGGAGCTGCTCATTGGCTAGCAGGTTGTTATGAATGTGTAACTGTGTGAATGTGATCAGGGTGTTCCTGAAAGAGAGCATTGCTCCCAGTGTTCTCCCCCTGAATAAATAAAGCTCAATGGAAACAGCAAAATTTGATAAAAGTTTTGACACAAGTTTTCGCTCACTAGAGGTGGTTTCTGTCGAAGGTGGTATTTAAACGCCTTTGCAGAATAAGTTCTGATGTATTGAACAATTAACTCACATGATCAGCTGGTTTCACTGTTCACAGCAGGAAACATGACCAATACGAGCTGACATGCAAGAAAAATTAAAGCATGCCCAGTTGAACCTAATTCCTGAAGATCTCCCTCCATTTTTCTCCTGTAGATGTGGTTAGATTGCCAGGGCATGTCTTCAGTTTGCAACTTCGGCTTTTTCTTCTCTGTTTACTGGCGAATATAGCCAGCTCAGTGATTATTAGAGCTTTCTAAGGGATGTGACCAAAACGTCCACTCCCTGTCTTTCCTCTCAATCAGAAGAAACAACAATGTGTGTGTGTGTGTGTGTGCATGCGTGATTTGGGGTAAGTAACTGTTGAGTGGTGGGGCGTACATGAGGAGGGGCGACAAGGGCGGGGCACGCCACACACAAACATGACTTAGGTCCAGTTGCCCCTTCTACATAACAAAAACAGGAGGAGGGATGTTTTCTGTGGTGAAGAGGAAGCGAGCTATTGAAAGTTAAAAAGAGAGGAAGAGGGGGAAAAGCAAAGTGGAAGACAGAAAGAGTGTAAAGGAGAGAAGAGAAGTTTATATTGAGGAGAGGGAGAAGAGGAAACACGCGGGGTGAACGTCAGGGAGGTAGACGACTAAGAATAGAGGAAACTACAGAAAACAGGATGAGAGTGGAAATAAAGAGACGAGATGAATTTAGAGAGGAAAGGTTAAGACAGAAGAGTTAAGAACACAAGCAATCTGAGTCGGTAGTCTTGCCTCAACCACAGGAAACCCTGTTGGCTGCCTGACAGATCAGTTTCCTGTGTGTGTGTGTGTGTGTGTGTGTGTGTGTGTGTGTGTGTGTGTGTGTGTGTGTGTGTGTGTGTGTGTGTGTGTGTGTGTGTGTGTGTGTGTGTGTGTGTGTGTGTGTGTGTGTGTGTGTGTGTGTGTGTGTGTGTGTGTGTGTGTGTGTGTGTGTGTGTGTGTGTGTGTGCGTGTGTGCGTGGTGGTCTGGGCGTGGTCCTTCCAGCAGGGGAGACACAAACAGTCAAACCCCCTTTGAGGCCTCCTCCCTGGGATTGACTCAGGCCGCCTTCCTCTCTGGTGGTAGTCATTCAACAGGCTGTCTACATTCTCTCTCTCTCTCTCCCTCTCTCTCTCTCTCTCTCTCTCTCTCTCTCTCTCTCTCTCTCTCTCTCTCTCTCTCTCTCTCTCTCTCTCCTGTCTTATCTAAACTCTCCGAGGCTTTCTTCCTGCCAAAGTCATCATACTATACACCCAATAGTGTAACCCAGCTGGACGAAGAGGATTTGATTTAAACCCTTGTGGCACCTAAACGCACCCCATCGTCACCACAAAACCACCTCAACAAACTTGAAGCAAGAGAGGCACCCTTGAGTTACACTTTCATGATTCCACACATTTACCTCTGGGAAGGTGTGACATCGTTAAACTGTGTGGTATTTGTCACTGGTGTTTTAGATGTTATTTTTTCCTGGCTCGATCTGACGGCTATAATTGTGCATTCTGTGAGGTTTACATTTGTGGTTTTAACTTAAATGTCTCAACAACGGTTGGATGCATTCCATGAAATTTGGTTCAGGCATTCATGTTCCCCTCGGGGTGAGTTGTAATAACTTTGGCGATCCTTTAGCCTTTCATCTAAAGGCTGATTCATGGTTTCTGTGTGGATGTGGACTGTACATCCTGCACATGCAAGAAGGTCAAAGTGGGCCCATCACAATCAGATGTAACATAATGTAATGTCAGTGTGTAAGATGAAATGACAGGAGTGAAAGCATGCAGCTTTAAAATGACCAGAAACCATAAGAGGCGCTGCACGGTTGACACCTACATTATATTATTATTTGAAAAACAGACTGCAGGGGAGTAGCGAGAGCAAGGCCAACATATGAGAACATTAGTGACAGTGCACCTGGACACACATGTAAACATAAATTAATTCAATTTTTGGGCATTTTTTTAAGCCTTTAGTAGATAGGACAGATAGACAGTTGGAGGGGGACACATGTAGCAAAGGGCCACAGGTCCGAGTCGACTGCAGCCGCTGCCTCAAGGACCTTCAGCCTCTTTACATGGGCGGCTGCTCTAACCACTGTGCCACCGGCCGGCCCTGTTGTTTTTTTAAAAAGTAACATTTCTGAAAGTTGTTGTGTTTGTATTCCATTGCTCGTCTCTCTTCAAACGTCACTAGTTAGCTCAAACTCTTCTGTTGATTTTGCAGTTCAGTAGTACGCATAGATGAGTAATAGCCTAAAATAACATAATAAAAACCATGAACATCAAATCGCACATTAATCTCTTCTAAACTTAATTTTAGAAATGTTTATTATATAGAGATGATCTATGTTTGTTTTTTTTGTTTTTTTTAACTTTTATGTTATTTATTTTGTGATAACATCCAGTATCATGCTGACGGCTTGGCTCACTGTTATAGTATTATAGATATTCTATTATTCTGTTTTTATCACTATACACCAAAGTTGTTCAATTTGGATTCAATTTTAGATACTGTGTATACTACTGGGTAGATTAGTTTAGTACTGCAACGTCAAATAAATGCAGGGGAGGAAAAATATTACTAATAGTAATAATAGTAATGATACATATATTGTTAGTGGAATAGAAGTAACATGCAATGGAGACACTCAAGTAAAGTACACGTAGGACAAAAGTGGGCTTTAGTTCAGTGCTTGAGTAAATGTATTAATAGTCACATCACACCACAGGTAGTATATGTAGATGCCAGTCAGCTGGACTTTGATCAAGGAAAAAAAAATGTTCATAACCAAATACATTCCAATCAGCCTTCGTTGTACTTTTTGTTTCGTGTTGATTAGCAAATGGTCTTCAGTAAGTGTCGTGATGTGGATGATGCTCCCTTCAAACTCAACAACAACATCCAATTACAGTGTTTTGGGAGAAAACGTGAGAGGGGACATCAATTTACCTCAACCACAACACACAGAAACCTGCCAACAAACAAGCTGTTATAGAAGGTAATCCTTATTATTATATGGTGAATAACATATGTTCTAGTAAAGTTAACAAGTACCCTAGGATTAAAGTGTTGTTATGTAAAAAACTCCCAACTGATGTTTTCTCTTTCTCAGATACAGGCTGAGCTTCAGGATCGCAGAGGAAACCCTGTAGGACCGCCAGCTTTCTTCCACTCCCTGCAGGCGCCGCAACGCTCTGCCAGACCATTGAATGTAATTACCTCACAAGCACATCAATAGTGCATTTGTTTGATTAAGTTACTCCAATGGGAAATAAACAAAATATCACAGATCACAGAGTACGATCAGCAAGCTTTTTGATGCCAGGTGCTAATTTACAGTGTTTATATTTTTTTATAAAGCACATTGTCTCCCGTCCAAATGGACCGATTTGCTTTAAAATGTTAAAATACAAACTACGCCATATATTCTAGGCTTCAGGCGGACAATTTCTTATGCAACATATGCAAAACTAAAGCTTTACGATATTATTTAGTTTATTGACACAAATAAGACACGGATGGGTTGAATAATGGTGATTTGACGCAGACACTCAGCGGAAAAGTTTTTGATATTTCACATCCACACTTCCGTGGTGATGGCAAGAATAACATGCATGCCAGTATCTTTATTTATGAATTATACATCAATGAAAGGGTAATATCATGAAGGATCCATGATGATGATGATACAGAGAGCTTGAAATGCATGGCAAAAATAGCATAATGTCAATATTTTAGAGACCCCAAGAGGAACCAACAACATAGTTAGACAACCCAAAGTTAATTAAAAGTGTGTTTTGAAAGACTTACCAACTGGCCCCGGTACCAGCTCCTCTCAGTAAATTCCATTCAAGTGGATTACCAAAGCCAATTCAAAAGGAAGGAGTCCACTGATAATTTATTTTATGTGTAAGGACTTTTATCATGCTACTGCAGAGGTTTGGTGTTATTTTGAGCATTATTATTGGTTAACAAAGCTGTTTTAATGCGTTCACCATGCTGCCCCAAGCTAATCAGCTGTTAGCATCAGTTAGCGGCTGTTAGCAATTTTCCGGGATATCTCGATTAATAGTTGTTACACCTAAGAAATTGTCTTGATGGCTTATTTGATGAGTGTATTTGCCGAAAAGACCCTGGGATGATTATATGCTGGAATTCCACTTTAATTATAATTACATGTAATATCTCTGGAACGGCGCATGCTTTTTGCACAGAAGCTATCAGTCGTTCCATTAATATAAGTGCTCTGCCTGTGCGATCGTATTATTTTCAGGAGCCTTGAACTGCAGTGTCTTTTCTGAGACTTTGTAAAACAAATCCAAAATGATAAATCCAGCACAGAATGTGTTCTATGATTATTCATCCATTTTTCTGTTTTAACATATTTCTAACTATTTCTAACTATTCTTCTAAATATGACAGCTAACTCCAATGAAATGGAGCAAAAAAACCTACAACAATAATGTTTAATATTGCAACTGCAGTCTACAGGACCAGGCGGCAGCCAGAAAATACATGTGCAAAGTGTGTGTGTGTGTGTGTGTGTGTGCGCGCACAGACAAAGCAAGAATCTTGGCAACAGAATTGTCCCTGTTATTTTGTTGTTTTTTCTGTCGATTTTACAGAGGCACACACCAAAGTGACACAGGCATCCAAAAATACACAGAGCCATAGTGACCAAATATAACCCTTCTGTATTTACAGCAGAGTCTATAAATATAAACTTCTTTCTTTAGCTGAGGCCAAAACAAAGAGGGAACAACTCCCAGATTGTTTTGTGTGTGTGCATGGTGTGTATGTTTGTGTGTGTGTGTGTGTGTGTGTGTGTGTGTGTGTGTGTGTGTGTGTGTGTGTGTGTGTGTGTGTGTGTGTGTGTGTGTGTGTGACAGAGAGAGAGAGAGAGAGAGAGAGAGAGAGAGAGAGAGAGAGAGAGAGAGAGAGAGAGAGAGAGAGAGAGAGAGAGAGAGAGAGAGAGAGAGAGAGAGAGAGAAACTAGCACACCCAGACTACTGCCTGATGTAGTGGAATAGGTCAGAGAGCGAGAAGGTAAAGGAGAAACTGAGAAGAGAGAGCAGATATGAGAAACAAATTAATACAACAGTCTAAACACAAAGCTCACATGTCAAATGAACGTTGAAAGAGTTCTTATTTGCTGTAATCATTCATCCTGTTCAAAAATATATGCGACTACCAGGAAGTATACTGTACCTCTGTTTATGTTAGGTCTGGGTATCGGACCTCTGTCTGTGTTTTACTGCGTTTGTCCTATTCTCATCAGATGGTCTCAGAGATACCCACAGGCTCACGGAGCGGCCTGCATGTATGCAGCTGCCACTCCAGGTCTGATCAACCTAGTGCTAAATGTTGATTAAATGTTGAAAGTGATAACATTGCTGGACTTTAGGAAGCGGCTTCCACACAAGCTGGAAGCCCGCCTCTGGTGTTTCCTCGTTCAGATGGCAGCATTAGGCCTCTGGTCTTTGTAAGCAGGGTAATGCTGCCCTCCGAACAGAGCCAAGAGGAGGTGAAGAAGTCTAGTTTTCCCTTATAATACTTGAATTACAATATGTTAACATGTTATTGTGGAGGTTTTCCCCAACAACACCAAGAATAAACTGCCCACCCTTAGCTTTAATCTGGATTTTAAAACAACTTCAAAACATCCGGACTCAGTGACTCAGTGAATCTTGTCATCACAGGGAGGTTGCCAGGCAACCAGCAGTAGTAGTCCCAGGTGGATGAACTGTTGTTTTTCAAGAAACACAAAATATTACTTTCCCAATATACTAAACCTCTTCCTTTCCTGCTCATTACAGCTCCATATTTTCCAGAGTTTGCTTGTGATGGATGAACGTAAACAGGAAGCTGTTCCTGATTATTTAGTAAGTGTTCATTGTGGGATTGATCCGCCAGGTTGGATTCATACAGAAAGACCTATGCGGCCTATACGCAGCTGCTATCAAGAGAGCATTAAAGGAATTTGTTTTCACATTTACTGTTCCTTGAATGGACCGTGATGTTGTAATAGGACATAATGACCAGTAATGAATTAAACACTTTTTTTATGGGTCCTTAATTTCATAATAATTTCCATTGAAGTTTCCAGGGAATGACTTTAGTTAAATAATAAATAAATTAAGAATTTCCTTGAAAGAAAATCTAATTTAAACCCAAAGAAATATGAATTAATTGTTCTTTCATTATTGTAAACGTTCTTCTTCAGATGTTGAATTGTTTGCTTGCTTGTAGAAAGATTTCACAACCAGCTAAAATTCAGAAATCATGCGTGACCTTGGTGCTTTGAGGTTTTGATGTGTCACTCAAAGCAGCGATTCTGTTGGAGAGAAGGAGCCACAGTTCTCTGGTGGAGCTGCCTCTGCCTCGGGTGGAGAGGGGTCAGACTGACAGAGCTTAAGCTCAAACTCTCGCTTGCACCTTCATATTGCTGATCATTTTCACCATCATCACTATATTCACTCTCTACATCACTTTCTAACCACCTCGACCCATCCCTCCCTGGTTCTTTTGCTTTTCAAATATCTCCATCTCTCCCCCCTCCTCCTCTGCTCTCTCTGTCTGTCCTTGAGTGAATGCTCTCTGACTAGTGGAACATATGCTGCTGGTTGTTCAATACCCTCCCTCTGAGCGGGGGCGCATCCATGCATGTGTGTGCGTGTGTGTGTGTGATAGGGTGAATGGGACAGAGTGTTGTGGGTGTGTGTCTGTCCCTGTGTGAATACCAGTGTGTGTGTGTGTGTGTGTGTGTGTGTGTGTGTGTGTGTGTGTGTGTGTGTGTTCACTGAAACATATGCCTCCTGTTGCACATCGGCCATCTGTTCCTTGAATGGACTGATGGAGTGCTGCTGTTACCATGGTGATAGGCCATTCAGTCAAATAGCCCGTCAAACAACCCCTGGCTCTGTGTGTGTGTGTGTGTGTGTGTGTGTGTGTGTGTGTGTGTGTGTGTGTGTGTGTGTGTGTGTGTGTGTGTGTGTGTGTGTGTGTGTGTGTGTGTGTGTGTGTGTGTGTGTGTGTGTGTGTGTGTGTGTGTGTGTGTATGTGTGTATGTGTGTGTGTATGTGTTTATGTTTAGGAATTGACTTGAAGAGTGGAGGAATTCCCACATGTTGATGAAATGAGGTTGACCCTCCGTTATCCCATTTGTCCTTTGGTCTCCACACTGATTTTTTAAATATATTTACTGTAGCTGACTGAGGACATTGTCTCCAGGAGGTCTACTAACCCGGCTGGACCCCGTACACACCTGGAAGAAAACATTGTATAATTTAATCATATAAGCATTTTTTAAGTTTTTAAGGAAAGATAAGGAGACAAAAGATAACATTGGGGAAACTTGGATTGTGTTGCATTCAGATTGGTTTTGATGTGAAGTTTTTTGTCTGTGCTCAAATCTGTTGGTTGTTAGAATTTCACGTGTTTAGGTTCAGATGTCTGTCATGTTGGACAAAATATTTTCTGTCACTTGAACTTTTTTTGGATACTTTAAAGAGTTAAGAAAGATATATGGGATGTTGTATATTGAGAATATTTACACAATAACTTTTATTTAAACAAACAGACAAATATTCTGTGCTTACACACACACACACACACACACACACACACACACACACACACACACACACACACACACACGCTCAAACAGCAGCAGGGCAACAGTGAAAATGAATATTAAGTTTCAACTGTCTCTAACCACTGGTCTATTCATCTGCACCCTCAGTCAGAGCGTTCAGCAGCCCCACCCTCTCTCTCACTCACACGCACACACACACCCTGCTCCACCCAGTGCAATGGTCTGCCGGCCATATGTCAGCCCATCTCCTCAGGGACACCTCTCCTGGGACCCCCACTGTGTGTGTGTGTGTGTGTGTGTGTGTGTTCTCTCATGTGTATCTCTTCCATGACCAGGATTGAGTCCATGCAAAAGATTTACCTTAATCATATGTAATTTATGTAACTACGGTTAACACAAAACAAACAATGGGGTTTGTTGTTCAGCAACGAGAGCATTGCATGTGTGGGTGATGTGCTGTGGAGGTAATGAAGGTGCAAAACAAGAGAAGATGATCCAGAGTGGAAGCTGGAAGAGAGAGGCAGGAGGAAGCACAGGGACCAGCTCAGCTGATGACCATCCCATGATAAACTGTTGAGTTTGGCAAGGACAGCCTCTGAGATAATGAAGGAGCGTCACGGTCTTGGACATCGGCAACACAAAAAGTCAATGTACGAGAACCAAATCAAAGACAAACCAATAAGGCAACGGAAAAAAACACATTTACATTCCTTCAGTTTAAATGTGTATAACAGATACTAGTGATGGATATGCAGTTATTCACCAGAAGTGGCAACCCTCCAAAACACCTGTAAAATGATCCCAAAATATTGTCCTCACCCATGTTCTCCATCACACCGAAATGAAAACAATAAATTGGTTGGTCGCCTGTTGAGATCAATCACAAAGGGGATGACTTGCGTCTACAAAATGGAGCTATACTCAACATATACATAGCCTACCTTTAATCCCAATGGGGTCTGCAAACCAAACAAGCGTTAAATGGATGGATGGCACATCAGTTTACTAGATGTACATAAGATGACGGGCATAATTCATATTTAATTTATCAAGATGATCATGCTGAGATAGTATAAAGATCAGCTACGTCTCTTTAAGATTTTTAATCATCATTTATCGTCATTACGTAGGTGGCTGACGCGGGCAAACTAATGCTGCAAATTAAGAAAACACATGTGAGTAGAGAAATGTCTTCACCCCTATCTTGGAACAGATTACAGGATCATTTCAACCTGGAATCCCTCACAAGCATGGACCGTTTCAAAAGCAGGATTAAGGACTTTTTAAATACAATTTGCACATGTACTGTCTCTGAGCACTGATCTGCGTTTTTATTTTTAAAGCTGTTTTATCATTATAATCATCATTTATCAAGTTATGTGTCATGTTTAGTTGGGTGTTGTTTTGGTTTTAAATGTGAAACTTGAGTGAAAAATGTTTACGCTACTGTCTTGGGCAGGACTCCCTTGGAAAAGAGATTTTAAATCTCAATGGGAATATTCCTCGTTGAATAAAGGGTAATGAAAATGAAAAATGTGCAGCATGGTAAATTAACTGCACTTATATAGCGCTCTTCAATTTAGCCTCTCATTCCCCCACACACTCACACACCAGTGAGCAACCAGCTCTACCTCAAGAGCCACGGCCGTACCTGAGCTTCTGCAGCATTTAGAAACATTCACCAACTTGAGACACATGAAAACTTCAACCTGACCACACATGCAGCATTTAGAAAAAGTACATTTGAAACTGTACACTAAGAAAGGTGGCACGTACAAAAGATACCGTTTTCAGGCTCCGATAACGCCGGCTGCGTGTGGATGGTTGGCCAAAACGATACTAAAGTTGTGTGGTTGAAGGTTGCGTGTCGACAGGTCCTCAGGGCGCACTCACACTGTCCATCCGTACTGTGACCCAGCACGTTTCACAGCTGAAGTCTAGTTCGTTTGACCAGTGTGAGTGCAACCGCGGTACGTTTGCCGTCCACGGCCCGTTTGGGAGAGGTGGGCTTTTGTAAAGCACGTTTGCACATGTACGAGCAGGAGCGTGCACACGTGTACTAGCACTAGCACGAGGCCTACGGTGGCTCTGACGCCATTTTATGTGCGCCTGTTCGGACATAGAAAAAAAAAAAAAGACGGACCATGCGCAGACATTTAAAACAATGGCGATAAAAGGTTCACGTTGGTGTGATCCGGAGGTGGAGTGTTTACTGCAGATTTGGTCGATTGAAAATATTCAAAAACAGTCGGACAAGACGCACAAAACTCTGAGGTCTATGGAAAGATTTGTAAACAAAGCGACACATCGCGATGACGTCGTTCAATACGTGTGACTTGTAACGGCGTGATGACGTATAGACAGGCAAGAAGCATTCGCGCGAGGCCCAGGCAGTGTGAGTACAATCGGGCCTGGCCCGCGGTGGGAGAGAGAGGGGGGGACAAGTACCCTAAAGCCCGGGGCACGGTAAGGACGCACAGTGTGAGTGCGTCCTTAGTGTGTGTTCAAGTTGGTGTTTCTGTGTAGTACAGCATTAATCTCTCTCTCTCTCTCTCTCTCTCTCTCTCTCTCTCTCTCTCTCTCTCTCTCTCACGCAAGCAAATATTCTTTGCTTACACACACACACACACACACACACACACACACACACACACACACACACACACACACACACACACACACACACACACACACACGCGCGCGCGCGCGCGCGCACACACACACGCACACACACACACACAAAGGGGTTCCCCTGTAATACAGTATGGGACTAACTGCAGCGTCCCGGTTGTTTGGCAGCTGAGATTCATTCCATGTTGTGGTGTTTTATGTTTGAGCCCAAATTATGAACTTGGTTTAATCTCAACCAACTAAATTCTTTTCCATTTTGTTGGCCTCTCACCACTGTCTCCATAACAGACGTGCCTTAAATATACTGTTACATTTTCCATAAGTAATACTTCTGTTGTTATAAGTGCTAATTTTGATTTGTTTTCATCAAGAAAGGCTGTGCCGTGTATTTCTAATGCCAAGACAATTGTTTCCTGATTTATGAGACTGAATACTTTAAGAAAGAATAAAAACTTACAGTGTCACTCGTCAACAACAGAGAAAAACTAGAGACTATCTCGTGATGGGATTGGACCAGCTGCAATGCCAAATCAGGCCAGGGATGAAAGTGATGGAGCAACGGCCCCTTTCTTACTTTACAAACATGCCATCACCGGAAAATCAGTTGCAGTAGGAGAGTAATTCACGCAAGTCTGATTTAAGGGTTGAGCATTAAAGGGTCAGTTAGCCAAAAGGCTGAAACTATTGGATTTATATATGGTTGATCAATCGTTGACTAATTCTTTGTAGATCAGTTATACGCCTTTAATATGAGCAACTCTGGGGAGTCTCCAGAGTCTCATTGAGCACAGATTCTGAAGCGTCTGCTTTTTCATTTTTGGCTCTGTCACGAGCCTTTGTAAAGTCAAAACGTGCAAGCAGACATAATGAACAAAATATATCTCTGTGCATGTGGGTGGTGTAATATTGTGCAAAAAGAAGTGAATCTTAGAAAATATTTAGCATCACCGACCACAGTATTGTGAACTCGCTATGGTTAACCGTAAAGACGTCTCTGCATTCAATATGTAAGCATGCAGACTGGAGCTGTGTAGCACATCTGGTTGTGTGTGTTCATGAGTGTTTTAGCTGAAAACTCTTGTAGCCCCAGACCACTTTCTGACTGCTGTTTATTTCTTTCTTTTTCTCTTGATGTGAGAGATCAGTCTTACCACTTTCTCTCTTTTCTCCTCATCTTCATTCTACTTCTTTTCTCTTATGTCTTCATCAAGCACAACTGGGGTTTTGTGGAATTTCGTGAAGTTTCCTGACATACATCCCTCCCCCTCCCCACAACTATAAATACAAGTCTTTAGTTCTGCATCGAGCAAAGGGGTTTAGATAATTCATTCTCCACTGGGTCAAGAAAGGAATTTTGTCTGTGTACCTGTCTGTCTGTTGGTATATTGTTGGTTTGACATGGTCTCAGACACACGTTATGTCGCTCAGACCATCCAAACACACAATGTAATTCGTTTTGGTGAAATTCTTTTGAGAGCCACAGTGTGCGTGCAGTGTGTTGACACAGTGACTGCTTGCATCTGCAGTTATTTTGTGTTCATCCTAATGATGATAAGAAAAAAAACATCTATTGTTTTGTCTCAACTGTCAGACAGTCATCTTCACAGATGTCTGTGGGTTGTTTTTTTTGCTTTTGTGTAATCCACAATATACAGTTTGTAAGTGAGTATATCTGTATGGTGGGTTACCAGGAACTTTTGACAATAGTGGAACATAGCTCAAGTCTGTATCTAATTATTAGATCCCCTATTTAACATTGTATATATCCACAATATATACTGCAGTTTGAACAATAAAAATGTAGCAATATTTAATATGCTTATTTTGCTCTTTTGTAAACTTTATGCTTTACTGCAGATTTAGTTATAGATGATAATATTCAAAAACTCCAAGAGGTGATGACGTATAAGCCAGATGCAATCGAGCCGAGGCCCGGATCATTTCAGTAGTGTAAGGGTGCACTCACACTGTCCATCCATACTGTGCCAAAGCACATTTTACTACTACTACTACTACTAAAGTCTAGTTCGTTTGACCAGTGTGAGTGCAACCGTACCGCGCCTAGGAGCGGTATGCTTGCCGGCCACATCCCATTTGGGAGAGGTGGGCTTTTGTAAAGCTCGTTTGCACATGTACGAGCACAAGTGTGCTCACGTGTACGGGCTCGAGCACGAGGCCTGTGGCTGTTCTGACCTCATTTTATATGCGCCTGTTCGGACATAGAAAAAAGAAGGACGGACCATATGCGGACATTTAAAACAATTGTGGTGAAAGGTTCACGTTGGTGTGATGCAGAGGTGGAGTGTTTACTGCAGATTTGGTCAGAAAAACCACAAAGCCCAAAACGTTACCATGTTTTCTGCGCTGCTTTCCATTATGTGGCCAAAAGAGCGCGCTTTTGTAAAACAAAGCAACGCATCGCGATGACGTCAATCAATGCGTGTGACGTGTTACTGCGTGATGACGTATAGACAGGAGAGGAGCATTCACTCCGAGGCCCAGGTAGTGTGAGTACAAATGGGCCTGGGTCGCGGGGGGAGAGGGAGGGGGAGGCAAGTACTCTAAAGCACGGGGCACGATACGGATAGACAGTGTGAGTGTGCCCTGAGTGCACACTGGGCATGGGCCGCGGGGGAGGAGGGAGGGAGGACAATCACGCTAAAGCACCGCTCGGATCGGAACATCTGGGCCAAGTGTGAGTAAACCCTTAGTTTAAACAAGTCAATTACTGCTGTCATCAATGGTTACCATGGCATCCAAACAAATATGAGTCAGTTTTGTTCAACAAAAGTAATAAATCTTGCCTTTCTGCCCCTTAATCTGTATCATGGTACCCATAAACGTTTTTAGAATTTTACAAAAATGTGTTTAACTGAATAAAATTAAATAACATTAATCATGCATTTGCAGTAGCCACTTGAAAGCTTTGGAACCGTTTGCCATTTCCAACTGAGTGTTTCACCTCTGCATACACTTTAAAGGCCAAACTCCAGACCCACATATGTTCTCAGGCCTTTGAGTGTCCTCAAGGTTTTGTCTCACTTTTGTACTCTTCTGTGTTTTATATTTTCCATCTTCTACTTATTTATTTGTGCATGACAAATAAAGTGAACAGTTTTATTTTTCTGAACCCTACAAGGTCAGAGGAATAACGGCACACAAGTTTTTGTTTTGATGCTAATTCTCCCTTTAACTCAGTTGCATCCTGATGCTGCCCCCACCCCATGCTGTTGGAAACTTCCATGCCTGTTCCACTTCTTCATGGCATTCCTGTGTTAATGCATGAATCATGACACTTCCCTTTCTTCCTTTCTCTCAATCTCATTCACAGCGTTCTCTCTTGCTCTCTTTCTCTCTTTAACGGTTAACTCTCCACAGATGACTTTGTGCTGGGACTTCCTCTGAAGTGCTGATGGGTCACATGCATGACGGCCAGGTTAACAAGCAGGCAGGTTTGGGAGGTGTGTATGGGGGTCACGGTCAAAGGTCGGGATAACAGGGAAATCCCAGAGCTCAATGCAGGGCCACTACTTCAGAAATCATCAAGCATGCAGCTCATCAACAGTCTTCTTCAATAGCTGACAAAGGACTGTTGTCACATATCTCTCTCTCTGTCTCCTATGAAACACATACATGTAAACTGATAGAAACACACTGAATGCTGAAAACACTCGGCCACTGTGGTGCTGAAACGTGTCATATGACGCAAGTCAAGTGTGCATCAAACACTTTTTGATGTGTTATTATTAATTTTACTAATATAAAAGATCTGAGTTCTTCTCCACATCTGCATTACATTGAAATCGTGTGTGGACACTCACTACTTAAATTTTCTCACCTGGAGAGCCAGAGCTATGGCTCGGCAGGCAATATCTTTTGGATTGATTGTGCGTCTTGTAGTATAATATGAATATTTCTCAACCTCAAAAACTAGTCTGGACTAGTCTGGACTGGATAGTTAGTTTAGATCAGATCATTCTAAAGAAACAATAAATACCATGTTATTTTGGTTGTTTTAATATGGAATTGTGAAATGTATTGCTTATATTTTAGGATGAACATAATAATTGTTGGCTCCAAGGGCCCCACTAATGGCTGTGTCCTGGAAAACGTTCCCCTTTCTCCCCTCTTATAGGCAGCCCTGCTGTGAGCAACAGGTGGTTTTTTATACAACAGAAACGACTCAGTAAACGGCGTACACTGCTTGTTTAGCTATCAGAACTACACTGCTGTCTGTTTCTTATGCCCAAAACACAGCTTCAGTTACAGTAGTCATCACGATTGGCTCCAAAAACCTACTTTGAAAATGCATCGTTGTCTAAGAACCAAAATGGAAAAGAAGCAGTTTAACTGACCTTTTAAATTCTGTCACACCACAGTGGCGTCTTCCTCTGTGTAAATCACAAGTCATGGCTGTAAATGCCTGACTGGAAACTCTTTGATCACAGAGAAAAAAATGAGAGAAGAGAGAGAATGTCGACATTTCACTGATGAGGTGCACCCCAGGTCATCTTTTCCCAGCTGTACAAATGGGCACTTTTGGAGGAGTTTGGAAGACAACTCTTGTGGCAAAGAGTTATCACACCGATCAAAGTGGACTGCAGACTGAATTCTTCACTGCGAGCGATGCTCCAGGTTTTTAAATAATGGCTTACATGCCAGGTAAAGGGGCTTCCAGCCATGGTGGAAGAAGACACCGCTCGTAAGTTACCCAAAATAAAAAGCAAGAAAACCAAAAATACAGTAGACCAACCACATGACACTGCAGACTACTTCCAGGTGGATGGTTGAGATTCAAAAGTTCTTTTGTCAGCATGTGGTCAAAGACAACAGAAGCCCATCAATTATAAATAAATGTTTAAAATGGAGAAATATTTTTGCATAGTCTGATAACTTCCGCCCAACACACACATAAACGCACTGTCTCTGTGGGGTTGGGGGTAACAGCACAGTAAAAAAGCTGATAGCTCTTCAGCAGGTACATGTCACCTCATCCTGCTCTTTGAAGAACAGACACTTCCCTTTAACATGGGACTGACAAACACACACACACACACACACACACACACACACACACACACACACACACACACACACACACACACACACACACATGACCACCCTGTATTTCTACCATATCTGTATGATTATGTGTGCAAGAGACAAAGAGAAAGAGATCTAGATTAATGAGAGAGGGATGACAGAAACTCTCACAGAAGCCTTAAATAGCACAAATGAGTCCCTCTTTAGCATGTAGCTGTCAAAAGGAACAGGATGTGTGTGTGTTTGTGTGTGTGTGTGTGTGTGTGTGAGAGAGAGAGAGAGAGAGAGAGAGAGAGAGAGAGAGAGAGAGAGAGAGAGAGAGAGAGAGAGAGAGAGAGAGAGCTTGCAGGATCAGCACCCTGACTGCAGCCTTGTCATTAAGCTTAGTGAACCTGAAGAACATACACATCGACTGCTGCTGTCGTCTCAGTCGTCCTGAGTGTGATCAAAGTAGATATTTACTTAGATACTGCATCCAGACTTCTGAGATGCTTCTCAGGTTCCGCCATCTTGAGACAGAGGTTCAGACTCCTTCTGACCATTGACTGTAGGTAAAGACTCAGAAAAAGACACACTTTTGTGTGTTCTAATTAAAGAAATGCCAAGAGACATGGAATAACATTTCACGGATTAGATGTTATTTTTCAAAACTGTACTGTTACGAACATGTGGAATTTCCTATATCACAAGAGGAAGGTCATAATCCTTCTTTAATGACTCTAAGAATTGATATATGTTGTTTAAAGCGACCTCTTTGGCGGTAAGATGTAATTGCAAGTGAGGCTGTTCTTTCAGAGCCTCCATCTTAACGTTTACGGTCACTATGTGTGTTTGTACTCTTTTTGTAAACTTTATTGAAACACATTTACCTCTCTACTTCTATACGTTAATACAGTGGCCCTGAGGGGCAAATCACAGCAGCAAATCCGAAAGCACAACAACATATCGTAAAACAAAACAACAAATCCTAAAGCACAACGACAAATCGTAAAACAAAACAACAAATCCTAAACCACAACGACAAATCTGAAACCACATCGACAAATCTTAAAACACAACAACATTAACTTCTACCGGAAAGGGTCGGTCTCTCTGATCAGAGGATGGACCCTCCTGATTGGACAGACGGACTGTCTGTCTTTTAACAGGGGGAGAGAGATGGAAACCCGGAAAAGAGCCTATTTTCAAGCATGAGTATTTCCGAAGATACTTTTGCTAATATTAAGAATTATTTTTGATGCAGGGCAACCGTACGGCGTGACAGATGATATGTTGTCAACCAACCTTAACATCAGGATGAGTATATCGGACTATGTGGGAAGTACTTCAGCAAAAACACCAGCTGGGTGTTAAATGCAACCTTTGCTCACAGCAGATAGCTGAGTAGCTGCCCTGGTCCACGCAGCTCTGTGAGGACGGCACGTCTCACCTCATCTGGTTGTGAACAGTTTTTCCTTCTGTACAACCCTGCTTCTCTCAGACGTGACTTTCATTATGTACCGCTACACTACGTGTATGGAGCTGTAACGAAAGAGCCTGACTGAGAGAGAACTCATTTATTATTTTTACTTTATCACATTTTCTAGACCAAGTGAATCTAACAAACACTGATGCTGAGTGTTCAGCAGCTTTTAAAACCCAAAACTCATTGGTTTTGTACCATACCTGATGTTTCATATGTAAGGTTGACTTATCTCTGAACTTGCAAATACAACTATATAGATGAATAGTAATATTAAAAAAGGGTATCCTATAAATAAAACAGTACATTTAAGACCATTTTAAAACTGAATCTGGGTTATTTTCTGTACTATTTTTTAAGTATGAGATCATCTTTACCTATATCTACCTTTGAAATGTTTCTCTCATTAACTGTAGATATTGTGTCCATATAACCAGGCAGTATTATTACACAGCTTTACAGCAAGGGTACTAACCACACCTCGGTTCTTATGACTGAAACACTTATGATGGTTCATGTGGACGCTGACAAACATAAAAAAATTAAACTTACAGTGCACAGTTCCTGTTTTCGTCCAGCTGAGTCTTCATGGCCATGACCATCCCTCCCACCGGGGGCGTCAGCTGCACCGGAGGCTGACGAAGCTGCTGCACCGAAGGAGATGCACTAGTTGTCTGCCTCACATGTGTGTCGGTGTCGGCTTCAATATCTCACTCTGAAACCCATCATATCACCGGGAAAATCAGAGAGCACCATAACGTTACACGGCCATGTACAGCTGCAGCGGGTTTTCATCTCTCCTTCCTGTTAAAAGACAGACAGTCCGTCTGTCCAATCAGGAGGGTCCATCCTCTGATTAGAGAGACCTACCCTTTCCGGTAGAAGTTAATGTTGTTGTGTTTTACAATTTGTCGTTGTGGTTTCGGATTTGGCGTTGTGCTTTTCTATTTGGCGTTGTGTTTTCTATTTGCTGTAGTGATTTGCACTTCAGGGCCACCGTACATTACCCTCTTAAATCCATACTAACACATGATCCTAACACGCTTCTGCCCTTACAGCGAGCCTGACTCAGAAGTTGGAAGTTCCCAATTTCTGAATACAAGTGAACGCAGCATACTGTAAGTGTTAGTGATGATCTCAGCCAGCAGACCAACCGCTGTCAGTAGCGTCATTAACATGGCGGCGTATTTACATCTAGGGAGGGAATGTCGCCACAGACATGGATATTGTAATACTCGGCAAAAAGGCAAGTAGAAGTGCTTTCATTAGTGGGTTATTTGATCAATCACAATTGTTTTAACTCACTCTTTGACAGAGAGTAACTTAGCAATTAAATAAATGAAAGTCTTATGGTGTACGACTTTAAAATTAACATAACGTTAAGTGACTGTCCTGATACTAAATAACGGTAGCTTATGTTGAGTATTTAGTAATAAGGAATATATTACTAAGATCCGGAAAATTATGTTTGTCACTGTCATCCAAGCAGCGATCTCAAGCACTAAACTGCAGTTCCTCTAACAGCCACTTGAGGCGTTCATCAAGCGAGTCAATCCCACATAGACCACAATGTTAAAAATGCTGAACTTTCCAGCAGAAATAAACATGTTGACAGCCTGATACAAAAAATACCATACTCTATAGCTAATCCCCTGTTCATGATAACTGCACTGGGGTTCACATTTTATGAAACTCACCTATATTAAGGCTTAAACCCAATAACTGTACTATATACACAAGATAAGGTATTTTGGTATGAAAACCCACATTTCTAATTTAACCAGGTACATTGTATCAAGAATACATGTCTAGCATTTGTAAGAAACCAAACCACTTGAAAAGTGTTTGAAAATGTAGCAAGAAATAATTATTTCTAATGGTGGGTAGAGCTCCTGCCTCCATAGACATATACTATGCATTAAGAGAAGCGGCTCCCCTGTACCAAGCTGATGGTCGCATTAACTTATCCTTCCAACAGCAGCGACCAATGCGGCATCTGAGTATATATATTTATCTCTAGTGTATAATGATCAAACCTTTCCCAGATAAAGGGTCCTCATTGGCCTGGCAAAGCACTGAAACAATGTGACCATAAACAACTTAATTGAAAACATCTTTTATATAAAACATACATTTAAAATAACCATTGAACATGTTGGGATGTTTGTGAAAAAGTCACTTTTCCACAACAGCAATCCAGTTTGACAAAATAATGGCGGTCATGACAGTAAAAAGTTAATTCCTGTGGTTTTCTCATGTAATTTACATGAGCGGCAAACATTTTCCAAAGCATGTCATAAGTTTCAGACTGATTTCGTGCCTTCCAGGCAGCCATTAGTTTCCATTCAGCTCACTCAGTAAGAAAATCAATTTGAAGACACTTGAAACCTGTTTGACATCAAGGAGAGTATTCCTTCCTATGTATTAATTTTATTTGGAAAAGTTACTACCATGGCATGATGCTAAGTGATGAAGTTGCAAACAGAACTGTTTTCTTTGCCGGTGCATTTAAGGACACTGACATCCAAGATAGGTGTACGGTCAAATAGAAACCTTTTAATATAAGAAAGAATCACACTTAAACCATCCTTCAAACAACAACATAAAACATGATTAATGTTATATATTACATATTTAATCTCTTGGCCGGTTGAAACAAGGAAATAGCACAATAATAAACAGTAAAGAGTAAAAACATAAGACAAAATACAAGAATAAACAAAACATGCAGTACAGAACTACCAATAAGGGCTGGGCAAGATGACAAATCAAATTGTGAAAATGATACAAAGATGTCCACTGCAGATACAGTATTTCATAGATTTCGTGAAGAGCTTTAATGAAGGCTCGACCATGGAAGAGTTTTTTAAAACATTCCACGCTCATCACTGCATTTCTTTGGAAATACAATGAAGGTTAAATACACCGAAGTGGACTTATAGTTTTCTGTAATATATTACCAATAAATGGAAGATGTAAGTCTCCAGTATGTTCCCAACCATGGATTTCTGGTCTGTGTGTGTGTGTGTGTGTGTGTGTGTGTGTGTGTGTGTGTGTGTGTGTGTGTGTGTGTGTGTGTGTGTGTGTGTGTGTGTGTGTGCGTGTGTGCGTGTGTGTGTGTGTGTGTGTGTGTGTATTAGGAGGTTAGTTACAGGATCATCTCCTACCGTCAATGAGGTGTGAACCCCAGACTTCTCGCGTCTCCCCACCTCCCCTTTACGTCAGCCCAGGTGTCAAAGCCCCCACTGAGGTGACACTTATCACTAGTCTGGGAAAGAGCTTCTCTGCAACAACACACACACACACACACACTCACACACACACACACACACACACACAGATGCTCAGATACCAGAGGTATACTCGAGTTGGAAAATGTCTGTCCTTCTCACCAGATATTAAGGTCTATAATGATCAGGTCTAGACAAGAACGATAAAATGACTGCGTTTCAACAGGTTGACGATTCCCTTTTAGATCTTCCAACTGTAACTGCCCATTCAAAGATTTTAGCCCCGCTGCTATTCACTGGTCTATGTTATCTGGCTCAGTAGCTGGCTTAGCTTTTCTCACACTGACACACACACTTACTCACAGATTTATCTACAACTACCTGCCTGGTGTCTGTTTTTAGGCTGTGTATCTTTCACTGTTCTCCCTCCTCCTTTCCTCTGAAGATAAATATGTCACTCACACTATGATGTCTGTGTGTGTGTGTGGCTGAGAAAAAGAGAGAGTGTGTGTGGGGACGATTTGGGATGATGAGTCACCCACTAAGGTCAGATAACACAGCAGGCAGACAAATACATCAGCATTAAAAACCCAACACCGTACATTTTTCTTCCAATGAATGGCACATTTCAGAAATACGTACTAGTTTTATAGGTTCAGCATGAAACAGAATACTTCAACAGCACATAAAGGACAAAGAGAACATAAACGTTTGTGGAGGACAGTAGCCAAATGGATGCAGAAGTAACCTTGTGACCAGAGGGTCAGCGGTTCAAATTCCTAGACCACCTGGTAGGGAAAGTGGCTGAGACAGAAAAAACGGTATCAAAACACTGTAGAGTAAGGTACCCAACACTCACTCACTGCAGTGGATCAATGGTTTATATACTGTACTCAGCAGCTGCTAAAATGTTACAAACAGATGAAAGAGTCTCTGGAAATAAAGTGTATGTTCTGTATCAATTTCAAACTTGAGATCAAATAACCATTGTAAAACACACAAAAAAAAGCATAAAACAGCTTAAATATTGTAGATTTAGAATTCTATAAAACAAAATCTTCTTATGAACATATAATCCCTATAATCCAGAAGTGCTACATTATTGTCCACCACGCTGCAGACTCTGCTGCTCCCAGAGGATTTCTGCTGGTTGTTTCCGTGTCAGACTGTCTGGTTGAGTCCCTTTGGCTCGACAATTGTTTGCACATATATAAGTTAGCACCTTAGAAAAATCTGCATGATAAATTCATATTGTTGCTTTGTGGAGCCAACTTTGTGCTCTTTAGACATGCAAGCTGCAGCCTGTATTATCTGAAATAACAATTACATACTACCTATTACTACCTATTACTGCAACAGATGAAGCTATGTTTTCCTGTTAAACATCCCAAACAGCCTCGGTTATTATATAACATTAGCGTGTCTCCTATAATGGTTGAATCTCGTGTAAAAGTGGATCATCCTGTGTGTCTGGGTTTGCTTGTAGTGTCACTACATGCTGCAATTCTTTTTAACTGACTGGACAGGGGTTTATTTTTTCCCAAACTGGTATTTTAACCCTGTATGATTTGTTTCTATTCACCTGACAAACAGAAATCCTGCCGCTTTCATTTGCTGATGCTGACTAATGTCTTTCCTGATGAGCTCTCAAGCCTCACACAGTGTAAAACTTGCTGCTGCAGCTCATGGAGGAAGACAAAGGCTCCGCTGCTCTCTTGTGGTTCTCTACTGTCTGCCAACCGCCAGTCTTCCACAATAACTGCAGGAGTAAGATGATCCGGTCTGCTGAAACTGTTGATTAATTTTGTTGCATTTAGTGGTTTAGTTGCCTAATATGCCAAAAGTCCTAATCAAAGAGGAACAGCACATTTTATGTTCTCTCAGACGATATCAACTCCCTCTGTATGTGTTTTTAATTTCATATCTGAAAGCAGACTTTCACTGAACTGCAGTATTTCCCTATAAAACTAGTTGGGTTCTTTTTTCAGCTCTTCCTTTGTCTGGAAGTGAGACTGATGTGGTCTCTGGTGTTTCACAAGGATTCACTGTTAATCTCTTTTCGGAGAAGTTTCCAATTTTTCATCCCTGTGTTTTCCCAAACCTTCTAATAAATGTTTTGTGACTTTTTATTGCAGGATTTATTAACCTCTTCTGCGCATTCATCCCATTTTTCATTAGCAAATTGCTCGCAGCTAGAGAGCTCTCATTTTGAAGTATTGAGCAAATAAGAAAGAAACTACAGAAAGGGTCATATACTGTATCAACATTAATCAAACAAATATAAAAAACATTAACAGAGATCTCTCATCATGACCCTGTCTGCACAGAAAGTATGAAAAGGGTACAAGCCACAATGAACCTTCATGTGTATTTGACCTGTGACGGTTTTGAGTTGTTTCTCCGTCAGCAACAAGAATCTCCCTGTTTAACAGTCCAAATGGAATAAAACTGCTAACCATCACTTGTGCTGTCTACATAATTAGTGTTTTCATTTTAAATGAAGGTGTCTTGACTTTCTGGATCCCAATAATAACTGGTTGCCCCCTGGTGTAAATAGTCTGGTCAGTTGTACTGTAATTGTCACTGTAACTGGGTGTGCCATCATTCGTGACACCCCTGTGATAATAGCTGACGTCCTCATAATTGGTGTTATTCGCTGTGCTGTCCTGTAATCTGTGCCGTCCCACTTGAGGACTCTTCCAGGTGACACTTAGACTGCCTCCAACAGAGATGGTGTTTGATCCGTCACGGGTCGCAATCATGGCCTTCACATGTAAATTAAATTTGATGCACTGATGTGAGTATTCATCACACCTGCCTTCACGTGTTTACCATTTAAAAACTATTTAAATTGCCTCCATTAAATTCTGGCCATTGATAACCATAGGTATCCCAAAGATCTCGACCTCAGTGTAATAGACTGCGAACTTATAAATATACAAAGGCCTACACAAGTATAAGTCACATAAAATAAGTAATGACATCAACATAAGTCCATTTTTATTTTTGGGGAAGCGAATAATTAGATTTTCCAAGGACATTTTCTTTATATAAAACATTCACTTAAAAAAACATCCACCACCTGATAACAATTATCTTAATTACGAAGTTCATACCATAAATATCACTTCTGGTGTGTGTTTACCACTACTATGGTTCAGGAGCAGAGATAAAAAATGTTTTCAAACTCCAAAGACACACATAAAGAAAGAATAAAATACTATAATCCTAAAACATGTTGACAACCAAACACACTCTAAGGAGAAGCCCAATTAACATTATTTTGATGTCTTGGACAGCATTGTGTGTCCTTAGAGATACCCCAGATCAAGAGTCGACACAGTGACAATTAAAGAACAATTGGAGGTGAAAAGAACAGAGCAAATACGCCATCTACTGCATGCAGGCAGGAAGTACAGTGCACTACTGCATAAAAGTCACAATTCTAAAATCACAAGTCTAATTTAAGTTACATTGATGCCTTTGTTCTTAGAGTGCATTAATATAGATTCTGATATTATTTTTAAACAGAGACATGAGGTAACAACAAGTGAAGACTCATATACAGGACTGAATATCAATTGTTTAGGCAACATAGGTCCGTTATAACAAGTATCCCTAGAAAGATTGAGAAGCAATGATCAAAGAAAATAATGTATATAGCCTATAAGGCAGTCAATCCTTCTTTCAATAAACATTACAATTTTAAATTATAGTGACATAACATAAGTAAGAGTACTTAGATACACAGTAAAATAAAAAGGAATAAAATAAATCGATAAATAAAGCAAAAATAAATACATAAAAGGAAATTGAGTTAAAAAGTGGGCTATATTGTAACATTTCTTTAAAAATATATTGTAATATATGCGCGGTATAAGTACATTTCGTATTATTAATAATTTGGATAGACTCAAAATAATTTCGAAATTCAATTTTGAAGGGAATAAAGTTTGGCCGAGATTTGGAGGATTTAGATTTATGGATGTGAAATTTTCCCTGTTGAATTACTAAATTGACAATCCACTGTATGGTTTTTGTTTTCACAGCAGGGAGTGACTTACTTTGCTTCCAACAGTGTTAAAAAAGCTCTCAACTTTTCCCCAGAACTCTAAAGTATACTGACGCTTCCATAGGTCTATAAGAAAATGTGATACCGCCAATTTGATTATAAATACGTCAATAACAAAACCTTTATTTTGAATTATTGCAGCTCCGCATTTCCTTCCGCCAGCTCGAACCACAGAGGAGGACGAACCCCGATCTTCGTCTGCCGACGAAAGGACTTCGCGAGGGAGCAAATGAACAGAAAACAAAATGAACACGGTTGAGAAGAAACTAGCGGACTTGATACGAGAACACCCGAACCTGTACGACCAGTCACGGCGGGACTACAAGGACAACCTGAAGGGGCACATGGCATGGAGAAGCATCGCAGACGACATGGGAAAGTCTGAGGAGGAGGTGAAGCTGAAGTGGAAAAATCTACGCGACAAGTTCTGCAAGGCGAAGAAGCGAATGGCCAAGAGAAGCTTCCCTCTGCTGACAGAGGTGGACGGCCCGGTGCAGAGGTCCACCCCGGTGCTGTACCACCAGCTGGCCTGGCTCAACAACTATGTCAAACCCAAAGTAGAAACGGGCACAGGCGAGATAGACGAGGTGTGTCCACTTATCCTTTAACCATTTAAAATGTAACCGTGTCTTTAATTTCTAGGTACCGTAACTAGTTTCAACTTGGGCCTATGGAGAAATAGCGTCGGCTAACTACAACCCCACACTCTGATTTATGCATAGCTATAGGTAACTATGGTAACTAGGTACAGCCTGACGCTAATTGTTAAGCTAACCGCTTGATGACTTCCAGCGAGACCTTTATTTTAATACACCCTGGGCAGAGATAAAAAGCCACATGTGTAGACCATCTGCCCCTCACAATATCCAGGTTTACTTTCAAAATAAAAGCACGTGGTGGAAAAACCCATAATCAAGAGATGCACTGATCCAATCCGATACAGATACCTGTGCTGAGCAGGCCGATACCGATCCGACCCCACTGATGAATGAATGAACCTTGCCATGTGAGTGGAGGCATCAGGATTTAGATAAACATTCAGCCTTGTTAAAAAAATGGTAACAAATGAACACAGAGATAAATTGTGTAAAAGTGTACATTAGCAGCAAAAATAAATAAATAACACTTCCATGTAAAGTGCACCGCAAACAGATATTTAAAATGTAATATTAAATATAACAGCTGCCTGAATCCCAACAAACAATATCTTAATTAACTTGCTGTGTATTATATTAATTAAAAAGAAGTGACTGGATTGGCCTCATTCATTCGATAGCCGATCTAGCTAATTAGTCAATATCGGATCCGTTACGGGTATCAGATCGGTGCATCTCTAATAATCAACAACCAATTTAGGTGGTGGCACCAAGCATAACTTGTCGAAACTGACTTAAGTGCCAGTGTATGTGTGTATCAAAGCAGAAAAATAAAAAGTAACCAATGTTATTTTTGCCTTCACAAAATAATAGTCAAAATAGCAGAGCTCGACAGATTTAACTTGTCTTTTGTGTTGTTGTTTGCCTTATAACAATACGGATAATACAATAACAAAAAGCAAAACCCCTTTCAACATAACTATGCAAAGGAGAGATATTCATCAGGGGTTCATCAGAGTTGCTCCAGGGAGTTGAACCCTCGGCCGCTGCCTCAAGGACCTTCATGTAAAGAACATGGGGCAACTGCACTAACCACTCAGCCACTGTTTGCTAGCTTTTAAAAAAATATGTTTTTTCTGGAAAACATGAAAATATGTATGAACATGAATCCAACATATTATTAGCAAAGATACATCTGCGTATTTGTTAAATTAAGAAACATTTAGTTTAATTAAACACAACATTGATGAAAGGATTACTGGCCATTAGCTAAGGTAGCCACTACATAGTTAAGTAGTAATTATTTACTGTGCCTTCCACATGTAGGCCTGTGTTTAGATTAAAAACACGATGTTCAAATATGTTAATGTAAATAATTATTATTGTAATAGCTTAGTATGCATCATAAGAAGGTATGTATAGGCTACAGTATGTAGTAGGGGGTTCCTGCTCTGTCTCTCTTTAACTCAAGGGGTCCTTGGCCTAAAAAACAATGAAGACCTTGGATATAAAGGCTAAAAAGCCTATTTAAAGAGCCATCAGTATCTCATTTACTAAACAACTTGGTAATTGAAAAACAACAAACAAAGAGTAGCCTAGGGGCCCAAGACCACCTTAATCCGCCTCTGCCCATGAGCGTACACACTTCCCTATTTGAGAAAACTGAGCTAGACAATTTGCAAACATGTTGATACTCTGGTGGACAAACATATCTTTCTGCACCGCACTTTCTTGTTATTACTTAGCCAATGCGATATATCTGTGGTAAGCTAATATTTGCCCCTAATATTCAATTCATCAGTCAGGCTCTACTGAATGGTATAAATTGCATAATACAAAATTACATATTTTTTCAAATCTATTTTTTCTTTTCATCGAGTCTTGCAAAGGGGGTAGAAACCTGTAAACTTGTTTTGTTCCCAGTAGGAAGTATAGTTTGTATAACTTTGATATGTTTGGCTGGGACCTCCAAAGAAATGGAAGCTTGTTTGTTTTAACCATGTTTTTTATACCACACAGGCAGTTGGAAGCGGTGACGACATGGATATAGGGCGAGATAAAGACGAGAAAGAGCAGCATTTCCCCCTGCCTGTCGTTAGTACCAGCTTTTCTCTTGTGGAGTCCTGTCAAAACAGCCATCAGGAGATGGGAGTCTCTCTTAAACGTAAAAGACAGCACACCAGCACAGAAACTGAGATGAGCTCTGCGGATGGCCTCGCCCACCTCAGAGATGAAGATGAACTGTTTCTGCTTAGCCTTCTGCCTTCACTGAAGAGGCTTACCATTAAAAAAAGAATGGAGGTACGGATGAAATTCCAGCAAGTGCTTTATGCTGCAGAGTTTGAGGACTAAAGGGCTCATTATAAGGCCATAAAAAGGGTATAATCTGTGGTAGGCCATGTTATGGTTTTATTACGATTATTTGTGCATTCAACCTGTTGATAGATTTTTTTTAACCATTAGAACTTTTTATTTTTAGATCACCAAAACTATGAAGATCTCTATGTATGTCTATGAATTGTCCATGTATCAAGAGCTTTATCTCCTGGTTTAAAGACAGAAAAGTCTCTAATGTTGAGTGTAGGGGATGGAGCCTCCCTTTTTTGTACTAGTTATAAAATTAGAGTAAACCTAAAGTTGTTAGTGAATTAGGTACATGTGCAGTAAAATTTAGTGCAATCAAATACAATAGCTAATTTGTCCAAACTCATTTATGTAATTGGGGCTCGAGCTGGGAGGGAAACCTGGGAACTTTTTGATTAACTCTTCTATTGAAAATCTTTAGAGACAGAACACACACATATCACAATTACACAATATTATAACTACTTAACCTGTAAACCATTTCAACAGTACCATGTTTTATAGTAACAAAAATCAATTCCAGACAACATTTTGAAATAACAAAATAGCAAATATACAGTAAAGTCTGTATACATTCTTTAACCTTGCAGCTACAGATGGGGGAAGTTAGGAACAACCAAGCAGTTCTGTAATTCTGCTTCTCAAATGATTTTTGTAGATTAGACTAAGACGGAGCTCGCTGACTGTACATAAATATCTTTATGAAATACGTCATTTGTACTGTATATTTTTACAAATAAATATTTCCCGCTACTTTCCCGCACATTTTTGCCTACTGTTAATTTTGCAAGTCTACATAATGTAATAGTTTCTGCTAAAATGTGCTGTTGTTTTACATTAAAGGTACAGTCTGGGATCCTGTACACAAATGGTCTCCCCATGTCTGAAAATTCTTAACACTAATCATAACCTGCTAGTATTTAAAGTTATAAATGCACATACTAATTTTTTTAATCCACAGTGCATCTCTACAGTTATACAGAGTTTGTGACTGTACCTATTTAATGGTGAAAATTGCTGATTGGGCCGTTAAGTATTTGCTCTTATCATCCACCCGAGTGTACAATCATCTCTTTTGTCTTTCATTGTGCTGCTCATTCTTTGTGTTGGTTTATAGGAAAGCATTACCAGATATTATAGATATTATATTTCACTGAGAGTACTTTCTAGCTGCAGTGATTTCATTCTCTGAGCTGCAAAGTCATTCACACCAATCTCTGGTCTGCCTCAACAGAGACCTCCCTCTCTGTTCAGGGATTGGTTGGTAATAACAGGCTTGGCCCTCCTCTGCTGCAGAAAGCACTGTTCACCAGCATTTATATGTTTTCATTCATATATTAATGTGTTCCATTCATTTTAGCAGTTGATTTGGCTAATGTGTGGTTGGGATGAATGTATGAGCACAAGTCAGTGCCTCTTTTGCTTTCCCATCATTTCTCTCCTCTCCTCACTGTATTTATGCCCCAACAAGCCTCCTCTCACCTCCCTCTCCCCTATTTGCTGTGTTACTCCCAAACCCCTCCCCCCTTCCCTGGCTCCCTGCTCTCTTGTTATTGGGTGCTGTGTGGGGTGATGGTAGTGGTTTCTGTTGGTGATGTCTCCAGAGCGTGCACCGGCTTACTGCTTCAGAACTACAGAATCTTATTTTGATTTAATAGCCTCTCAGCACCTCTAGATTAGATTAAATTAAAATAGATAGATATAATACTAAGAATAGATGCATATCTGTTCATCATCTCTCTCTATGGAAGTAATGGTACCTTAAGTGCCATCGTGGGACATCTGGGAGCCACTTACTGCTGCCTGTAGCTCCCACAACTGGACGCACACCCTGAAGCGTGGACTGTACATTCTGCCAGGAAGGAATCAAAGAATCAAGCCCATCTTAAACAGTTTTCACAGAGTCATTGCTTCAGACTTCACATGCTGGACCAGAGCAGGGTTTTCCTCTTTTGGACCAGACTCCTAAGTGCTGAGAAGCTGCAGAAATAAGGATCAACTCCCTGCTCTCTACAGTCTGAGGTGAGATGCAATAATCACACAACATAATGTACATGTTCATAAGAGATGATGTTATAATTACAGTACAGGTTCTTTTGCTTCGACTCCTATCTCTTCTGCTACTTTAGGACAGTTTCTTGTATTTTGATTATCAAAATGATATAAATAAATCAAAGTATCAGAATCTTTGATCATAGCTCCACTCCAGCACTGCTGCAGAATGAAACGCCTGCTACTACGATGAAACAGCATCTCCTCCACCCATTGGTGGGAGAAGGTTCCAATGAAGGCTATTGATTGGTTGCTCTGAATGGCTGTCATGTGGGAGGGTGTGTTCCTACAGTGGTTAACATGGTCATATGGTACATACATACCACCCTGGAAGTAGTGTGTTTGTTTAGGTGTGGTTCGGAGATGATGGGAGAGCAGAGAGAAGAGCTGGAGGCGGAAAGTGCAGGGCAGCCAGAGAGAGATGAAAAAAAGCCTGTGTCATATACTTTTGATATGAAATCACTATCATGTGGGCTGCATGTATCAGATTATGAATGCAAGTTATTGATATTGTTGTGCATTTATATATTCTTCTCTTGCATCAGGATGAAAATATGAAATCGATTACATTAAATTTGAATACATCTGATTCCAAATGCTGACGCACAGTTGTTTGTTGTCTCTATTAGTATATTTTTACATATGGCACAGTGTAAAAGGTAGTTACCTTAAGACGAACGGGCAGACAATGTATAAAGAACCTCATAAAAAAACAGATTAAGAGGTTTACACAATTGTAAATGGTGACTCTTGTGAAATTGATAGGGAAGCAAACAAGTAGCAGAGTCGGAAAAAGTCCAAACAATAATTAAAAAAAGAAATTGGGGTATAAAGAAACAGAGAAACTGAGTTTGAGGCAGACACAGTGAAGTAAACAGAGAAAGAAATGGACATTGAGGCAGCAGCAGTCTGAATTATGAATTCTCTGTTGAATGCAGCCATTCAGAGAATTAACTCAGGCAGTATACAGTCAGCTAACCAGTCATATGATCCCTGGTCAGCCCTCAGAGAGAGAGAGAGAGAGAGAGAGAGAGAGAGAGAGAGAGAGAGAGAGAATATGGCAAACAAAGCAAAGGCAACAAAAAAGGAAAAGCACCAGTGGTCTCTGTGATGCAGTTTACTGTAGCCTCCATGCTACAGTAAACTCCTGTGTGTTGTAATGGAGCTAACATTCGTCAGTTGGTGAGGTCGGAGGCATTTACATCGTCCTTTTACATCATGGTGAAGTAGAGGCCCACTGGATGCATTCCTCATAAGCTACCACTCTAAGAAAAGGTAAAACCTTCTATTTCATACTCTCTTCTATAAAGTCGACTGTGGGGATGACTGGAATAGTTCCTCATTAAATCAAGATTCATTAGAGTTTAACAGAATATCTGAGGGAAGATTGTTCTGGCATATATTATTTATGACAGTGGAAGGTTTCATCCCGTGGTGCATGTGTGAGCGATGTTTGTTTGAATCAGTGAGGACAAATAGGAGGCACAGATGTAACGGTCTGTGACAGACACTTTAGACAGCGACTAACCTTTGAGCCTGTTTTACACAAGAACTGTGAAGTTATGTCATGTGTGAAGTTATCCTTGTTTAGTGTACAGAAGACATGAGCAAATATAGCAAACACATTTGCATTCCCTGTGTGTTTTTTCCAGGCTGTTTTGCGCAGCTCAGCCTGGACACCAGCACATCCCAAGACTGTGACCAAACTGGAACACACCATATAAGAGGGTCGCCTGGTACCAGGGAATCAGACAATTCAGGGAAACTTGCCTGTGTGGATCCGGCTCAAAAGAAACCAGACCAGAGGGAGCCACTTCATGACTCAGGGACCTGCTTGATTTACTATCCTCTTTGCAACAAGACAGTGGGCAGAGGAGAGTCCCACACACTATGTACTCCCCTCAGAGTCTCCACCGCTGGGGTATTACTCATAGTGAGAGTATGGAGCGGTTAGCCTACAGCCAAGGTAGGTTGGCAAGTGTTATTTGAATGAATATCCCTGTCTATGTGATGGGAACTGTCAACTCCTACTGGAACATGGTCTCATACAATAAGAACGACAACTGGAACGTCGTTCATTCCAGTCTATTTTAACACATTAAAGCAGGATTATACTATTCACGCTGACCCTAACCCTCATAGTTTTTATCCATAGATCTAATTTGAATGAAAGTTAATTAAAACCCATGGTGGTACAGGTAGCTCACACCCTTTAAATGTTCTGGAAAGATCCTCATTCAGCTTTATCCTTGATTTTAACTCATGAACGGGACATCCTGGGTGCGGTCAGGTGACAGTTTGTGAACTTGTGTTTCCATAACAACATTTCTAAGATGGCTGTGTGCCTGGTCAACACGTGACGGAACGAGCTCATGTCTTATTAGCTAGTTTTTTGTTTCCAAGGTAAGATTCAAGTCATTTAACAATTCTTATGCTTACACAACAAGTCCTATATCAAATTAAACCTGTTATGACCACATTTGTTGAACAAATTCACATACAATCTATTATGCAAATACCCTTGTGACATACACTGGAGATAAAATTAGAGAAACAATTATAAGTACTTGATTTATTCTGAAATACTGATTTTTTTCATATGTCTGGGGTCTTAACCTTAAAATAGTCACAGAAAACCTAATGTTCTAGCGTCAGTGTCACAATAAGAAAAAACATAATGACCGGCTCAGTTAATTTAGCTGGTGGTTAGAGCAGTCGCCCTGTGTAAAGAGGCTGAAGGTCCACGAGGCAGCATCTGCTGGTTCGACTCTGACCTACGGCCCTTTGCTTCATGTCTCCCCTCTCTGTCCCCCAGTTTCCTGTCTGTCCTGTATAAAAATCAATTGATAAGCAATTTAAAAATTGTGAAAAAAGTACAGTTAAGACCCAATGTAACAAACCATTTCAGATCTCTGACAGGTATTTCCAAAAACAAATCTCAGAAATGTGGTCTGTATAGGCGTTTATGGTCTGACAAGCTTTAAAGGTTGTGAATTATCCACGAGTTGATAAAACTTGTTAAAAATGACAGTTGTTGATACTCTAATACCATTTTCAATAGAGCTGAAATGTATAGTCTATTAATTGATTAGTTGGTTGATAGTTATTCTGCAGTCTGGATATTGCATTAATCATTTAAAATGTCACAAATACACGTTTTTTCGCTTAGTCATCTATGATAGTAAACTAAATATCTTTCTATTTTTAAGACTGCTGGTCAGACTTAAATTAATTCTCTCGGGATAAATAAAGCTTCTTGAATCTTGAATCTTGAATCAGACAATACAAGCATTTAAAGGTGTCACCTTGGCCTCTGAGTGAGGTGGTTGGTGATGGGCATTTTCCACAATTCTATGACATTTTATAGACTAAAACAATAGCTTAAACAATCAAGGAAACAATCCGCAGATTGATAATTTAAGTAGTAATTAGTAGTTGCAGCCATTGTTTTCCAAAGCCGAATCGGGCTGACTTCTTCTTCCTCTTTACTGCTGCCTGCATGGGTGTTTATTGTTTCCACTGTCTGCTTCTAAATTCTACTGAATTCTCATTTGCATTGCTATTTAAGTCAAGTTAAGTTTCCTCTGTGGGTTCAACATACTAAATATAAAGTCGGGCTGAAGGAAATACTGAGATCATGATTCCAAACTCCCCCAGTAGAGCCCCACCTACCCAAATGATGGATGAAGCACAAACCTAACCCTGTACATTTCTTTGAGAGTTAAAAAAAAATCACAAAATGTTATTCATTAATTTAACTTTTTAATTATATCATCTGTATTTGTTATTTGTTATTAAAAAGCAAAGATGAAGATAGTTTGCCTAAAATTATAAGGTTTGAAAAGAAAAATCAACACGTGAAATAGGTTTTTACCATAGTATGTTACTCCTAATACCAGAATGACCAGAAATACAGTGGTGATGAAAGTATTCAGATCATTTACTTTGATAAAAGTAGCATTGAAACTGCATGAATATTATTAGGGGATGTAATTAAAGTATGAAGTGTAAAAGATCTCCAAGCAAAAAATGCACCCGGCAAGTTTCATACTATTCTGATATGAAGAAGCATTTTTACTGTTTTAGTTGTCCGACCAAACTGTTTGGTAGTTTAATCTTTAACAAAGCATCATCCAGTGGTGGATGGTGCATTTACTCAAATACTGTACTTAGGTACAATTTTGAGATACCTGTACGTTACTTGATTAATTCCAGTTTAATCTACTTTACAGTTCTACTTCACTACATTTCAAAGGAAATATTTAACTTTTTACTCTGCTGCATTTATTTTGTAACTTCAGCTACTAGTTACTTTACTTTCAGATTGTTAATACAAACTATTATCAACTAATGAAAATACATATATTGTTATAGATGAAGCTACACAGCAGTATATACAGTAAATACAATTAGCCCTACCTTTATCAACTGCAACATTAACGTGATATTCACATTCATCTATCAATAATCATAATCAGATCATATATTATTCTGAAACAGGCCATTCTGCATAATGAGTACTTTTACTTTATGTACTTTAAGTACATTTTAAAGGTTGAATATGGAGAATGAGCAGAACACCACCCTCTAGTGCCTCAAGATCGTAGTCGCAACAACTCCAAAAAATTTCCAGCAGTCAGGTTGCCATGTTTGTCAGACCCGGCCCAGTAACCTACAGGAGACCGGAGTCAGTTTGAGTCTGTTTGAGCCCATCCCCTCCAGCAAATCGCACCGTAAAAACACGTATTGCAGATGAGTTTACTGACAGTTACAGTTAGCTTACCGATCGAGGAGAAACGCAGCCATTTCAGCGTGCATTTTAATGCTGCTGATCTCCTTTATCTCAGTCCATGGAGTGAATGCTTGGCCAATAATGACTCTGGTTTTTGCCCGTCTCTGGTCACTCGGCTGCTGGGACAAATAAGCTCCATTTCACCAGTGCCAGCCTACAGTAGCTGCACCAAACAACAGACAACCATGGCAACCAGCAATGCCCAACGCTATTGGCTGGTACCATGGAAACAGAACGTGACAGAAAGTCATTGTCAAACCCGTCCAAAAATTTAAATTAATAATATATATTAAGCAATACTTTCATTCTGTCTTATATTTTTTAAATATATAGCTTTTAATGAAGATTCTACCTATTCAACCTTTAATATTAGAACTTTTGTACTTTTACAAAGTAACATTTTGAATGCAGGACTTTTACTTGACGTGAAAGGTTATTTTTTTCAGTGGTTTTTCCACTTTTACTTAAGTAAATGCACAGAGAACTTCCACTGCACATATCTTAGAAAAGCTGCCTGGGCCCTCTTGTCTCCAAGCCTCTCTCTGTCCCCTGCACACAGTCCCATCCTGTACCTGAGGCAGCCCTGCAGTCCTCCCTTCCAGCAGCAGGGGGCGGCATGTCCACAGCCCAACACAGCAGACACTGAAATCATGACGTAGTGCTGCCTTTTGTGTGTCTTGTGAGCCTGTTGACACCGCCCCTCCGGAGGGTGCAGCGGGACCAACGGAGGCGAACTATCGGTTAGATCTGCTAGCTGTAAACAAATCCGTAAAACACCGCGATGTACGGAAAATATTTATATCCCATGGAGCACCTGTCCGCGCTGCTGTCGCCGCCGTTGCTAACGCTCACCATGTAGACCGTCGCCCACGGTTACAGTCCGGGAACGTTACGACGGTTGGTTGTTGACTCTAGCCAGACCTGTCATTCTTTGGTCGGTGCTATCACAGGTATTTTAACCTACGGTTGTCATAATGGTCTCCGGCTGACTTGTGCATCAAAGGTGGCTCGCTAACGGTTACCAAAGCCGCATGAATCTGTCTGTTTTCGCACCGAGGTAATCATTTGAGAGGTACGTGAACATGGCATCGCCCGCAGAGCACGACCTGACGCTGTCTGAAGCGGACAGCAGCAAGGAGAAGGCTCAGGTGTTTGGGATTTTGAGACTGCAGGAGGAGAAATCTGGGGATAAAGCCAACAGCAGCAGCACGGTGCGAGGTGGTGGTGGTGGTGGAGGAGGAGGAGGAGACGGGCGATGGCAGGCTCCTATCTTCGCTTTGGCCAGGAAAGCATCCGAGACCATTTCAGGGAGCATTCACGTCCTGCCCAAAGTGTCGGAGCAAAGGACGTCTCTGCCCGGCGACTGGACCGTCCAAGGTAGACTATTATCAGCATCAGGAGGCGTAAGGTTCATGAAGGGAGTGTCTGGTTAATAAGAACAGTTCTGAGGACACTCTTTGTTCAACTTTATGGCCTAGTATGTAATCAGATTACATACTTGGAATTGAACTTGGTGTTTGTGCATAACTGGTGCAGAAGAATACACAGAAATAATACACTAAATATAAAGTTACACGCGAGAAATTAGGACAATACAGTTAAATATGAAGCAGCGTTTACAAGTTATAATTATAGAATATAAAATATAATGATTTAATGATGCATGAGGAAGTGTGACCGTACCTGCACTTATCAGTGTCTTTTCGCAGAACAGTTTCCCTCCAGAGATCTTCAGGAGCAATCAATCATTCACTGGGATCTAGCTGGAACACAGATAATGGTTTCCGCTGGGGTGTGTAGATGTACCAGTGTGACAAACCTAGCTTTTACGTCTCATCTTTTCTCTTTCACATTACATCATGTGCAGCCAATTGATTGTTCATAGATCAGTGCTGCTCTAATGCTTTGATGGTACATCATTGTCTTGTTAGCAGTGGTACAGTAGCTGTGCTGCTGTTTTATACCACCACACTGCTTGAGGCACCACATGCTGCACCGATGCAAATGGGAAAATGTTCTCTTTTCTTTCCTTGGGGGTTATCACCCTGCTTAGTACACTTTGTGTTTATTACTGTAGGCTTGCTGCTCTGACAACACAGAGTCAGGAAGTTTTCATTGTAAAAATGTATAGCACAGTTCTCCAGAGCCTCAGGAGATGTCCTCAAATTTCTTCCGACTCAGTTCAAAACCCAGATGTGTTACATTTTTACAATGATAGAAGTCAGCAAACAGTCACATTTAAAAAGCTGGAATCAGCAAAGTTTGTCATTTTTGCATGACAATTGAATAACTATCATGTCTGTTATCGTAATAGTTGTTGGTTCATTTTCTGTCAAGCAACATCTTCTGTAATTTTAGCGGTTCTTTTTTAACTCAGTTTGCCCATCAGCCAGTGTCTTTCTGTCAGTAGAAGTTCCCACACACTTACAACTATATTTAGTTTTTGACAGATTCTAGGTCTCCATCACAGACATTTGAATTACGTACAATCTGAATAGTTTAAGACAGTTGTTTTGGGTAGTCAGTGTCACAGGACTTTCAGATTATTTGATACCTTTTCTCTTAGCAAGAACACAGGAAATTCATGTAGGACAATTACCTTTAAGGATATTTTAAAATCCCCTTAATTGCATTAAATCACCATTGATACATCCAGATACTTCATTGTTGTAGCTTTTCAATATCCTCAGCGCTTGGTGTACTGTAGTAGAAATCACTGTGACACAGGCAGTCACAGGGTTTCTGTTTTTTACTCAGTACCCTCAGGGCTCACCGCTCAAGGGCACAAAGAGTCATGTTGCTCCCAAGAAATCATCTGTTGACGTGTCAGCAACCATAGGCCAACCTGCTGGGGCAATTAATGCTCTTCTACATTGCTAGGCAACAACTTTGCATTTTTCACCTAGCATTGTTCTGTCCTAGCATTGTTCTGACCTGCTCTGGTGTTTGGCTGCACATTAACCCAGAGGTCCACATGAAGGGTCTCTGGAATTTTATTTTTGAGCTGTGGCTAAAGCTGCAGTAAGACACAGTTATGTGTTAATGTTATCTCAAGCAGCTGCAAAAAAAAACACTACATCTTTATAACTTTGCTAGATAAAAGTTTTAAAAATGTAGTTGCTGTGTGTGTGTGTGTGTGTGTGTGTGTGTGTGTGTGTGTGTGTGTGTGTGTGTGTGTGTGTGTGTGTGTGTGTGTGTGTGTGTGTGTGTGTGTGTGTGTGTGTGTGTGTGTGTGTGTGTGTGTGTGTGTGTGTGTGTGTGTGTGTGTGTGTGTGTGTGTGTGTGTGTGTGTGTCTCATCATGGCAAAATGTACTGTAGTCTTGTAGACACCTACTGCTGTGGAAACTACCACAGAAGTGGTTTGAGGATTTTGCCACGTGTGACAAGATTTTGTCACTGTGAAAGCTTGGAAATGTGAACGATGCATGAAACATTACAGGTTTGTAGTTGCGATCAGAACGAATGCAGAGGTTGTAAATGGCTGTAATGTTAGCGAGGGCTGGTGTGATCCCATCGCAAGATGGTCTCCTTTGTTCACAGATTTTTCATTGTAATTCCTCATCATTTGTAGACATTGTACGACCCTCCTAAAATAAAATTATGGAGTCCTGATGGAGTTTTTTAAGCATGTTTTAACTTAAGTGTTGGTGTGTGTCTTTTGTCCTACAGCCATGCGGGACCCCATGTCCATGGAGCGGACCAACCTGCTGAACATGGCAAAGCTGAGTATTAAAGGGCTGATCGAGTCTGCTCTTAGCTTTGGGCGGACTCTGGACTCTGACTACCCACCTCTTCAGCAGTTCTTCGTTGTCATGGAGCACTGCCTCAAACATGGCCTCAGAGGTAAAGAGGAATCTCTCAACGTATTAAAATTCAATGTCTAATTTGCACAGTTGTGTTTGTGTTTGCCTCCCTCATAAAAGATGTAAGTTCTAGAGTTTCATATGCCAGCGTGTGTGTGTGTGTCTTCTTCTCTTCGCTCTGCAGTGAAGAAGTCCTTTCTGGGCTTTAACAAGTCTCTGTGGGGTCCTCTGGAGCTGGTGGAGAAACTGTGTCCTGAAGCAGCAGAGATCTCTGCCTCTGTACGAGACCTGCCTGGACTTAAGTAAGGAATACATTTATGTGTACACACGCACACACGCACACATCTGTACTCTCTGCTCACACACATCTTAACCTAACATCATGCTGGAGGAACGTGATCCTCGACACACGCACACTGACATGTACCAGTAACATGAGAATGTGACGTGAGCCAGAGCAGGGAAATACCTGAGTGTGATTTACTTTCACTTCACCTTTCCTCTCCCTGCCTTTGCCTCATTTCTCACTTTCTCTACTTCTTCATTATTTTTTTGTCTCTTTGTAGCTGCTAGAGCCAGCGTAGACACATTTCCAATGTTAGTCCCACTCAGTGGTTAAACTGAATTTGAAATTATACTGTCAGTTTTGGGCAATAGATGCCTTTTAAAAACGCTGAATCAGTAATGGTGCAGTAGTTTATTTCCTGCTAGTGCCAGGATGATTGTGTAATCAGCATTTTTGTTTTTTTAATGTAACTTTATATCGTGACTGTTATAAGAACACATATGAGTGCTGGTAGTGCCCAATGTTGGTGGTAAAACATGAATTTTCACATGAATATTCAAGTGTTGTCCTCAGGTGGCCATACTCTCATTAATGCACATGATTTCTATATCATGCTTTACTTTGCTAATCGGTCACAACATACCAGTGCTTCCAGGCCTGAAATCAAGTGAGTCATATTCAGGTCTCATCTGATCCAGCCAAATGGGGAACAGTTGTGTTCTTTTAGGTGGAGGACATAGTGTTTCCTTTTGTGCTGCTGAGTCAGACCAACAGATGTGTGGCAGAGCAGCGTTTTTGCAACACGAAGTAGGACAGCGCGACCGTTTCCTTTCTCTGAACGTGGATGTCGAGTAAGATTGAAGTCTTGAAAAGATGAACAGTTAGTTAGATGAGCACATATTAAATGTAGACTGCAATAAACACATAGAAGAAAATCATTAGATCCAAACCATGAAACAAAGCCAAAGACCAATAGAACAATGTCCCAGCACCACCAATCTAAGATCCTCAAAACTTCCTACAAATGTAACCTAATCAATGTGTCTGTGTGTGTGTGTTGTGTTTTTACAGAACTCCATTAGGCAGGGCCAGAGCTTGGTTGCGTCTGGCTCTAATGCAGAAGCGGCTGGCTGACTACCTACGACTCCTCATTACCAGAAAAGACCTGCTCAGGTACACACACATATGTTCTCATAGCATTAGGTACATTTCACTTGACTTGACTGAGAAAAATATACCTTTAAAATAAATTCCTTTTATATAACTAATATAATTTTGGCTACAGAACATAACATTTATTTTTATTTTATTATATTTCTTTTTTTATTCATTTCTGATTTCTAACACAATAATAAAAGGTGACATTGAATGATGTACATAAACATTCTTTGCACCCACCCGGCAGGTGACATTACTCTAAATTCCCTGAAAATTCAGATCAGTTCAGTTTATTCTTAAAACAACTAAAAGACAACTATGACCATAAGACATAATGGAAATATGCGAAATGGGACACCCTTGTAAACTATCTGAAGCTGGTAAATACTTTAGGGGCCCAGACTTAAGATGATAAAAACATTTTAATTACTTACACATTGTTTAGAAGAGCATATGTTATACCATGTTCTTTACAACATACAGAAACACTAACAACCATAACTAAGTGGTCCCAAGACATTTATTTCATCAGTCTAAGCATTTGTTAACAAAACAATTTGGTATGAAAAAATTAAAGCTTGTACTAGCACCAATGACATTTAACATCCACAGTAACAACAGAGCTGAAACATTGAACTTAGCCTCTCTATTTTTTCTTTTAGCAGCGGTGCCTTCAGTGTTTGACAGTCTATTGTATCTTCCTCCACAGTGATTTCTATGAGAATTCAGCGCTAATGCTGGAGGAGGAGGGAGCAGTGATAGTGGGCCTGCTGGTGGGCCTGAATGTCATTGATGCTAACCTCTGCGTCAAAGGCGAGGACTTGGACTCTCAGGTAATCACTGCCCTGTGACAGTATTTAGAGGTTGTCTTAAAAACACATTACAATGGGTATAAAACATCTGATGGTGTGGCTGCATTATGGCCGCTGTACAGCAGGTGTGCTATCTACTCTCCTTTCTGTTCTCTCTATGATTGGATCTGATTCTCTGCTTGCACTATACCGAGCAGAGAAATACATGTCTTATGTCAACAAAAAAGAATGTTACTCCTCTTGTTACTCCTCTAGTAGTTCATTGATGTAAAGCTCTTTATGTTCAGTGACAATAGTGTGTTTCGTCATGCCATCTTGGCATCAGGCAGACAGAGAGCAGATGCTGTGGTGTCATGTTTCTACTCCATGGGGGAAGACTTTGTACTGAGTGCAAACACATTCCCACACTAATGCAAACACCCTGGTCAGACTGGGTTCACACCTGACTGAATGTGGCTGAGAAACTTGTAACATGAAGCGAGCTGGAACAGTTTGTTTAGATCCAGTCATTTTCTGGTCACAAGGTGAGCCTTTAAGCAGAGTACCAAATGCGGATTTTACATTTAATGTCAGGAGTAAATGAAGTCTGATTTCATTTCTGAAGCTAAGGTGATAAAATTAATTCATGATAACAAATAATAAATCATGTTGGATTAATCAATAGTTTAGATTTTTTTAATCAATCATTAGACGATAAAGTGTCAAAAAACCCAACTTATCCGAACCCAATGTCCAAAATCCAAACATATTCAGTTTACAATTATAATATAATATAAAACAGAAAAGCAGAAAATCCTCACATTTGGAGGCTAGAACATAATAACTCTTTTTTTTACACTTTTTTGTGAGACAAACTAGTGCTATTTGTGAATGCATTGGATATTGTCTGCATACGATCACTTTAACAGTAAGCATTGTGTTTGTTTTGTGTGAGTTTTAATTCTTGGGAAGGTTCTGGCTGTTGCAACTACTTAAGGCGTGACTCATGGCATCAAATCAATAGTGATGCGATCATTTCTTTTCAGAATACGCTTACTTTTGAGTTACATTAGCTTTATTATTTATTTTCTTATTTTAGGTTGGGGTGATCGACTTCTCCATGTACTTGAAGAATGACATTGATGATTACAGGAGTGAAGAGAGGTATGCTAGATTATTGTCTCCCACATTATGTAATACGCTGGGTCTCTAAGGCCTCCTACAAGTGATGCAGAGCTCTGTTTTACATCTGTTTCCATGGCAACAGGAATAGCCAGATAGCATCCATCTTGGATCAGAAGAACTATGTTGAGGAACTGAACCGGCAACTCAAGTAAGACATGTTTATTTATCGTAAACCGATGTCTGACAGTGTGCAGAGTTTCCCCCTGAGTCGTATGTACCTGAACAGTGACTGATTGAGACAAGCAGACATTTTGATTTACATCTGCAAACTATCTGATGTTTGAGATAGTGGTACGATGCCTTGAGTCAAAGGCAGATTGCACGTCAAAATAGATCCAGTATTCGGTCAGTTTCGGTTCAAACCTGTCTGTTTGTTTCAGAAGTGCAACTCTGTACTATCTGTTCCCACAGACAGACTCTTTGAAACACAGACTGTCAGTTAGGCTACACTTCCTCTTTCTGGTTTTCTTGTTCTCACAAACCTGCTATCTCATTTAAATGAAACTGGATTGATCTGCTGCTTTAAGGGATTTATAGGTTCAGTGAATCCCTCTTCAAATCTTCTTGCAGCCGTGATAGATCTAAAAAAACAACTGAGTTAGGAAGATTATTTTAAACAAACTTACTACTTACTAGCCTTGATGAGCTGTATGAGCTGTCTCTGAACATAAGCTAAACTAACCATGTCACTACCTTATTGGTGCTGTGTTGTGCTAGAAGTCAAACTCAGGTCTGTCAATCTGTGGTGAGAAACTTCGGATTTTCGTTTCAACTACAAAAATACATTATTCTGTAATGTTCTGAGTTAATGTAATGGTGTAAAACTAAAGTGGAACTTCTTACCTTTCTAACTAGCTATCGTTTAACTGCTTACTTTGGCTTTACAAGAGTTGGCAAAAGAAAGCTAACACCAGTGACTTAGCTGCGCGCTACCCTTTGCCCTACTCGGATACCCCAATCTCTGGGAGCTGCTGTTCGTCCAAATTAACATCAATGCTGTCAACACATCCGGAACTGTACATCAGTCCTTCACAATAATTTGCTTCAACAATTCCAAAATATACCGTAAACACCACTTTAGCCAGCGTCGCCAAAACATTATTTATGCTTCCTCTCATCAAAGTCACTTTTCGTATAGATCGATTGAATTCCTTTATCCATTTTGAAATTTAGAGTTTCTTCTAGTCAGACAAATTAGTTATATGGTAAGGATGTCCTAGCTGACAGTTTCGGCTGTACTCCAGCCTTCCTCAGAGCTGCTGTTTTCTTCTGGGTATAACGTGTTTTATTTATTTATTTATCCTTATCATATAACTAATTTGTCTGACTAGAAGAAACTCTAAATTTCACTTTTCGTATAAGTGTGTAAACTAATTCTGCCATCACCTCAGTGGCGATCGCCCAGTAAAAGCTTTGCGAAAAGACTCGAAACTGTGTCAGATCGGATTAATCCGGATAGGGCCAATACCAGCGAATAGTGTCCGAGTGATGACACAGAGACGTTAAAACTGTGAACGCCATTAAACCTCATAAACAACATTATTCACCAATGATTAATCACAACAGGGAAAAACTTCTGTGTAAGTTACACATTTTAACCTCAGTTGTAAATTGTAACACTACTACTTATATTGTGAAATAATGTTGGCTCGATGGAATTCAGTGAGAATGAACAGAATTTGATCGTAATCTCTCTTTGTGTGTTTGTATGTCTAGCTCCACAGTTCACGGTCTTCAGGGCAGAGTGGACTCTCTGGAGAAGTCCAACTCTAAACTCATAGAGGAGGTGAGACCCACACTCAAAATATCTGTGTATTAGATTTAGTAGTAATTAGGGCACAGAGTCATTACTGAAGCGTCTTTGTTATGTTACACTATTCACTAAAATATCATAATTTAATTTGAATTCACCCGCTTTGTCTGTTATGTATTTCGATGAAATCACAGTGTCATTTGTCAAATTGTTCTTGGTGATCAACTCTTTATACGCGTCCACATGTTTGTGTGTGCAGTTAGCCATAGCCAAGAACAACATCATAAAACTGCAGGAAGAAAACCAGCAGCTGAGGAGTGAAAACAGCCTTATTCTGCTGAAGACACAACAACATTTAGAGGTACACAAAAATATATTACTATCTTGAAACACAAAGAAACATTGATTTCTTAAAGGTTTTCGCTGCAGCCAAAAATGAATCTTGTTTTAATATTGCACCCATTTCTTACCAGCTCGGACTTGATGCATGATATGGCTGACAATTTCTTCCCATTGATGTTATTTATCTAGGTAACCCAAGGCGACGCATCAGTGGAGAGAGATACATACAAACAGTCGCGTCAGGGTTTGGATGAGATGTACAATGAGGCTCAAAGGCAACTGAAGGAAGAGTGTCAGCTCAGACAGGTTTGAGACTGCTTGTGTGTGTATATTGTGTGTGTAAAATATTGTGTGGCAGTGTGATAACATGTACGTGGATTATTTTCAGGATGTGGAGACCGAGCTGTTAGTCCAGGTGTCTATGAAACAGGAAATGGAGCTGGCCATGAAACTTCTGGAGAAAGATATTCATGAAAAACAGGTCAGCAACATTTTCTTTTTCCATCCATCTCAGAACATGTACTGTACAAAGAGACACAGATTGTTCATGGTAAATGGTGAGTTTAATATAATGGATGAAAAAGGCCCAATCAGTCATTTTTGAGATTTACGTATATTTAGACTCAAACCGTTAAAACACTGATGTGAAGAATGATGTGGTTGCTCTTCAGACATTGTGTCATCACAACGAGCGATCACATGATAACAAGCCCTCTGGGGGCACAAACTAAAAATACAGCACCAGCCTGTACTTGCTCACATGAAGCAGTAATACATTTCCAGCTCCTATGCCTGTTTCTCTCTGGCAGCATCAGGCCTTTCACCACCAACATGTGAACTCTGCTACGTAGACACCACCAGCTGACATTTGTCGCCAAGCTGCGATATACAGCAGCTGCCATGCAGCAGCAGCATCACATCATTAAAACCATCAATGTCAGCATCTTTATTGCACAGGACCATGGGCGTGACTTGGAAACATTTGAGCCATGTCGTACAGTTTGTCCTAAATATATTTCAGCTCGCCTACAGGTAGTTCTTCGCTTGAGATGTGACAAGAATATAACTCCAAATCTCTAATTTAATGTAATTATGACTTTGTATGTATGTAGTCCCAAGTTTAATTTTGTACAGCCCCTCAGTGAATCAATTATTTTGAGAGGATGAATAGATACACAAACAAAAGAAGAGCACGCTTAATGATAGTGAAACAGCTGTAGACGCCAGTGAGACCAAGATCCGAACACTGCTGAAGTCTTTGTCTTTCATCAACAGGACACACTGATCGGACTGAGACATCAACTGGATGAAGTCAAAGTCATCAATGTAGAGATGTACCAGAAGATGCAGGTACAAACACACACATTCTCACCTGGTCGCATTTGTTCTCTTGTTATACACAGTACAAAAACTGTGTATAATTACTTTTACTTATGGCTCAATCTCATTTGTTAGTCGTCTGATGATGAGATGAAGAAGAAGAACGACGTGATCACTCGTCTGGAGGAGAAAACGAATCAGATCACTGCCACCATGAAGCAGCTGGAACAAAGGTGAGACGTGCTGTCTTCTTCCTCATCACTGTTTCAGGGTTCCTCTTAGGAAATTGGTTAGAAGGTTGAAATCCTTGTGTCCACCTCACTGGCTTATTTCTCTTCTGTGTCCTGCAAACACAATTTGACACTGCAGCGTGTGATGGGATTGATAAGTCTCTGTCATCGGCTGAGTCCCACTTTTCAGTGTCAGTAGATGGCTAAGCAATCATCAAATACATGGCATTTGTTATGTGAAATAGCTCTTTCTTATCCTTTCACTTAAAATGCATAAGGTTTTATTTATTTAATGAAAGTATATTAATTCCTTTTTGTTTGATGGCCTTAGTTCAGTGGAGGCGGCCTGCAACTTTTTCCTGGAACGGATAAATGGATACACTAAAAAGTTATTATTATAAACACACTGTCAAAAGTTGAATCAAAATAGCACTTTATCTTCATTGTTCAGGGAAACCTGTAAGTTTTTCAAAATGTCAAACATTTTGTGAAAGAAGACATTTTTATGTTTATTTATTTATTTTTCTTAGCAGGGTTTGCATTTTCCCTAGAGATTTAAGTTTATAAATTTTACTAAAATTACCAAAAAAAGACTTGAAGTCAGTGTCCCTTTGTAGGGTTTCAGGGCATCATAAATAAACCACCTCCACTTAAATCTTAACATCAACTGCCTAGCACCTTCCTAGTCGTCTGACCACTCTAAGCGATTTGGGGTTCAGTGTCTAAAGGCACTTCCACATGCAGACTGGAGGATCCAGGGATTGAACCTCTGATCTTGACCTGCTCTACCTCCTGATTTACAGCCACCCCATGCTGCTCCAATATCATAAACATTTAATATATTATATCAAATTAAATATTAACCTTCAGGGGAAAAGAGATGAAACATTATGTCACAGTCACTTTGTGTATTGAATGTTGTTGTTTAGGCCATCACCACTAAATGATTACAAGAAATTAGACTTTTTCCTCTGGGAAACCCTGTAGTCCTTTATTTATCATGCTTAATAAAAATACTCTGCTGATCTTCCCATGCATGCTAAGTTCTCTTGTCACTGCTGCTCCACAATCACTGTATATTGCTCCATGTTTCCATATCAGTCATACTGGTTCATTCGTGCCTTATGATCCCTCCTCACCTCATGGTCTACCAGTCAACACGGTCCATCCCTCCCCTCCCCTCTCCCATTTGTTTAAATCTGTTCCATCCTATTTGTGATTGTTTGTGAATGTTTTTTGCTGCTCTAAAGGTGTATGTACAGTAGGCTGGTAGGACACAGACCCCAGTTACGCTTGTCATTTTCATTGGGAGTTTTTGTGTTGTTGTAGCTGAATAATCTAATGAAGAAGTTAAAAATGTCCTGACAGAGACACTGTTTAAAATGATTCACCAGCTATTAGAGAAAAATCTCTCCCTCACAGTGTCAGGCTTAAATATCTCATCATGATCGTATACTTCTGTGCACACTTCACCTGAAAACTCTACTTTTTTTATCTGTCCAAATTTCCTTTCCCCACCTCTTCTAACTACTCATACGCTTACTGTGGAGAGAAATCTACCAGGGCTGAAGAAATCTGAAAGTGGCAGCCTGAAATCAAATTTCTGTGTTTTAGTGCCTTTTTATTTACACTTACTGTTTTGCTTGTGATGTTAAAAAGTCACTTGAAGTGTGTGAAACCGGGGCCACTTAGAATACTGATGTATTGACATCCTTTCTTCCTTCCTTTCTTTCTTTCTTCTTTGCTTCCTTCCGTTTGTCTCTTTTATACCATCCATCCAATCATCCATCCACCCGTTTTGCTCCCTGGAAACCAATTTTTTATTTATTTCCTGATTGATTTTTATCCCTGCTCCTCTGTGCAGTGATAAGGATCTGCTAAGTCAGACCAGAACGCTTGCTATGTCATTTGTTAAGTGTGCCAGCACAGACACAGAGCACCAGTACAAGCTAGTTAAGGACATCTCTTTCTGAGGACAAACGTGCACACACCCATGCACACCCAGACACACAGATGCTTTATGATGACTGAACAAATAAACAGACTTAACCTAAAAAGAACATTCCTGTTTTTTGGGGGGGTTTTGCACACAATATTCGGTTTAACTGTCTGAGAGCAGCCGCAGAATCAGGTGAAAGTGCTGGGATTCATAGAGGCCACTGGAAGACGTTTCATGATCTTTAGTTAAATCCTCTTCAGACAACTCTGCTGGGTTTATGCTAAACAGGTTTTTCTCTAAATGTGCTGGTTTAGCTGCTCGGAGAACTGTCTGATTATGACATGAGTTATACTTGATACAAACATTTTGAATTAATTAATTATACACTACTTAATCTTTTAACTCACAAGCTCGGCTGTGTACACACTCACACATACATATGCTACACGTTCTTTCTGTCTCCAGTGGTCAGTTTATATGTGGTAACACTGACCGTAAGATAATTGACCCTGAGATGTTATCATCGGGTCGTTGTTGTACACATTGAGTTAGAATGAGTCTAGTAGACATTACTCCGTATACGGCACCATCAAGAGCCACTGCTTAACAGATTGAGTCACTGTAGTATTTAGGGACTGTACTTAAATTACTGGGGTAAGGAGAGGGGGCTAAACATAAAGTTTCTCTTCAAAAAAAAAAAAAAAAAAGCATGAACCTTTCAAAAGCTGTCTGTTTTAAATTACATTTTATAAATTTTGTCACATTTTAATTAACTGTAGTTTTGCTTTCCGTTAAGAAACAACAAGCCATCTGTTCAGATAACATTCAATCACTAAAAACACAAAAAGAGTAAAAAGAAAAAAAAATGCGTAACCCTTCCCCTTTTCTGAACCCCTTCCTTATAACTTTTGTACAGTCCCTTAGCAGCATCCGTGTCGGCTCTGCTGAGACTGATGAGTAACTTGGTATTCTGTGCTTGACTGTCTTTTTACCTTATTGCAGCTGACACTGTTTATTCTATAGCACGACGAGCAGGAACAAAGAAACCATCATACAGCAGAGACAAACTTTGTCTACAGCTGCCTGCGTTTCATCACAGCCAGTCAGGGACAGTCACGCCACATTTTTTGGTTAGACAGGAGGAGTGCTTGTGCAGCCTCCTGCTTTCAATTTGTTGCCACTTTGCTCTGCATGTGTTGCACCTCCTGACCTGCTTCTGACTGGCTGTGACGACTCTCGCTGCATCTGAAATCAGTCCCTTGTTTACTAAGTCACTACTCTCTATTTAATACAAGTCTGTAGTTTACAGTGAGCAGTAGATTAAGATTTCTGACACTATGAACCATTGTCATTTTGCACCGTCATAGACGGGCGGTGTTATAAAATGTTACAAATTGCATTGTGGGATTGTTAGCAGATAGTAAGGGACATGCCCCGGATACTTTGTTTTATTGTTCCATTGTTGGAGTTTTTAAGGAGGCGATTAGAGCAAAGCAATTAATCTGAATTTTATCAAAATCACAATGAGGACTAATGCAATATCCAAATTGCCGTAGTATTAAAATATCATTCTCAATTAAGTGTTGTGGTGCGGCAGAGATCTCCGGGCGTATTCTATAGACTAAAGATTACGACTTTAGACTTAAGACTGCTGGTTTGATACAGATCCTCACAAAAAGAAAACCCACCATGATCATTTTAATAAATATTTAAATGAAAATGGGAATAATGATGCATTCCCTCCAATATCGAGAATCATGTCGCAATTGCTATTTAAGTCAAAAAGATCGCAATTAGATATTTTCCCCATATTGTGCAGCTCAATGCTATATAATGAATTTATCATCGGACTCGAACACCCAATAAAAATGGTGGGGGTAAATATAATGCACTCTGCAGTAAAAAGGGAGTTATTTCAGACACAGCCCGTCTCCTTCTCCCATAGATTTACCTATGCTGAGGATTGTGAGGTTCAGTCAAGTTTTGCAGATGTATACAACTCAGTGGAACAAGCGGCTTTAGCTCGATTCACATGCTTTGTTAGTGCAGAACAGACACAAGTGAGCCAAGTGTACAGAATTGTAGATACACAGCTGTAAAACTCTGGAGATTCTCTCAAGGGAACTTGAATGTGTTGTTGTGTCTCTTCTGGTATATTTTTGACTTTTTGGATGGATCTGGAAGTAATTATTCTACCTATTCTAACTCTATGTTCATAGTACTGTAACTCCTCTCAATGTGTAGAAGAATAAACATTCAATAGAGCTATTCAAAACTCACAATTACTGACGTTTACCACCGGGACCAATAAACTTGGATGTTTTAAAAGTTTTGGGTGTGGTTTTGAGTTTTTGTGCTGACACTGGAACATTTGTTGTGTGATTTTAAGGCGTTATAAAGTCCTAAATTGAGGGTTGTTGTAAGTCAGGGTGTTGTGTGATTATCCTCCTCATTGTAGTATCTGAGATGACTCAACAAGATCTTAAAAATCCTCATATCCTCAAAACAAGCTGCTAAATGTTCCTCCCGGTACAATAAAGAGTGAAAAACTATGAAATTGGCATATTTTTCTTAAAATGCTGTACAATATATAGTAGAATTGGAAAAATAAAAACGCTCTTTGCTGCTTTCAGTTAGCTATCCTCTTTCTTTTTACTTTAAGGTGGTTTTTCCCTCATTGCTTCATCATGCGTCTTTATTTGGACTCATCACCTCTTTGTATTCCTTACTGTTCTTTTGAACCCCTCAGTTCTTGATCCATGGTTGCACACTTTTTTCATTCTACTCTCTGGTGATGTAACAGAGACAATTACAACGCCATCCTCCATCCCAACCTTCTTCATTTATCGTGAGCCAGCCCTTCTTCATGTTTCCACCCAGACACCTCTGTCCCTTACCTCCCGCCTTACCCGTCATCCTCCTTCCCATCTTCTTCTATTATTTTCTCCTTCTCCCTCCACACCCCCACCCCCCCAGTTTTTTCTCTCCATGGTCCTGAGTTTGTCCCTGGTTATAATGGTGCAGATTACAGGAGGCAGAGAGGCACCGCACCTCGGCCGAGGAGGGGACCAGACGCTTCAAGTTGGACTTTGCCAACAAGGCCGACAGCCTGCAGCGGCAGATCGAACACAGAGAAAGGCAACTGTAAGCAAAACCCCTGCAAAGACAGACTAATTGGTACACTTAATATACATGAGCACTTAATCTCTGGTGCTCAGAGACACAACATACTGTCAGTATTAAATGCACCATAGGCTGTGTAGCATGGTAAACCAGCCTTGAACTGAAACTGTCGTAGCCCTATTTCATGAACCTAGAACCAGTAAATCACAATGAAAACAAACTAGGCAAACCAGTGTGTCTTGATATAATCTTTTACTCATTAGATCCCTTTCTCTGTCTCTTGTTTGTCATCTGTAATTGTGTTATTGGTGTTGTGTGTGTATATACACGTTTGTGGTGCTCCTGTAGCCTGCAGCTGGAGACGGACCTGAAGATAGAGAGGGAGTGGAGGCAGACGTTACAAAATGATCTAGACAGAGAGAGGGATACGGTGGCTCAGCTCAGCACGGAGGCGTTGCAGATCAACGGATTAAAAAAGGTACGTGATATTGTACAGTATGTTTTATTACATCTGTATAACCTGTGCATGACACAGCATTTTCAAAATAGGATCTAATTTGATCTGATGTACGTTTTTTTTACAGGAGTTCCATCGTCTCCAGGATGAAAACATTCAGCTGAAGACCATCTGTGAGGACCAAGAGCAAGCTCTCGAGGAACTTGGCTCCAAACTGAGCGAGTATGAATTTAACTACAAAACGTCTCAAGCTGTATTTACAGACAGTAAAATGCTCTAACCACCAAATGTAATGTCCTACTGTCTGTAAGTGGTTCAATTGTAAGGTTCTTCTTTGTTTTTTAGAGAAAAATAGGCTTTTAAAAAACATATATTCTAATAGGAGTTCAATTGTCTTCATCATCATACACATTTCAGGTAATAAAACATATTTAATCTTAAATTCTTCAGATCATGGAGGACCATACCAGAGTTTTTGCATGTTTTAACTCATCAAATCACTTGTAAGTTGCATTCTTGCAAAGAAGTTTAAACTTCTTGAGAAAGCCAAACTAAATAAAACCAAAAGAACATTTTGCTAATATTTCTATGACTGTTTTAAATAATTAATTTCCTTTACCTAGCACAGTTTCATTCTTTTTGTCATCAGGTCCAAACTGAAGATTGAGGACATCAAAGAAGCCAACAAAGCTCTTCAGGTAAAGTAAAGTAACATGTCTTATATCTCCAGCACTAAGATGGTGAGTTAGATAACATGTTAGTAATAGACCAGAGAGAGAAAACATTGAAAGAAATCGAATACTGCTGATTTTGTATGATGTGCTGTTTTGTAATGTCTGTAAGGTAAAGTTAGGGTGAAACAGAGATTTACTGTCCTGTTGTTGCAGGGGGGGCAGGTGTGGTTGAAGGACAAGGAAGCCAGCCACTGCAAGCTGTGTGAGAAGGAGTTCTCCATATCAAGACGAAAGGTCAGTCGACAAATGAAGTGAGACATTTCCAATTTTGTATGAATCAGAATAAAGAAAGGTAAGAGAAGCTTTAATGGACAAAAGATGAATCAGAAATTTGGTTCCCAAAACAGCTGATTTGTTACCAAAGCCCCAACACAACAATGTGTTTTTTCTGTGGTTCTCTTTCTGCCTCTCTCCAGCATCACTGTAGGAACTGTGGGGAGATTTTCTGCAACAGCTGCTCTGACAATGAGCTCCCTCTGCCGGCCTCACCAAAACCAGTCAGAGTCTGTGACACCTGCCACGCCCTCCTCCTCCAGCGGTGCTCCTCCAATCCAACGTGAAGAAGCCCCTCACTGCTGCCGTGACTGCTTCAAACAATCTGAGCTCAGACTCTTAAATCCCCAACCTTTCTCTCAACACAGTTTGCTGCTAGAAATGGCCCGTGTGCATGAACATTTTGTACTTTTGATCTGTCTTAATTTACAGGTTTGAGGGGCTCCTGCATCATTCTGACCCCTCATGTCTTTGAATTAAAACATCTTCTCTTGTAATCAGGAAGAGGAGGAGGCAATCAGTTCACTATAACATGGGCCAACTTGTCTTCAGTCAAAGGAGTGAAAGTCTTTGGGCTGCTTTAATATCAAAAAATAATAATTATCTGAAAAATGTATCAGTTATGCAGATGAAAACTATGACCTTGACTTGGGTAGTCATGTGAGGCAGTGTGATGAAAGGAGGAACAACTTTACAATGAACTGAAGTGAAACTGCACTGACTGTGATGAGCACTGCTGCAGCTAAATGCAGATCCTCAACCAAACCTCTGGTTGTATGTAATACTGCATCATTATAACGTATGCATCAAGCCTCAAACTGTATACAGTAAGTGTATAGCCAAGCAGACGAGATTATATAATTTATACATACAGTATTGCAACCTGGTTACTGAGTCTGACTGCAGAGGTGGAGGGAAATGAACACAAGCATAAAAAGAACATTTCCACAGGCACAAAAGATCAAGTCAACCTGAGAGGTTGAATCCAACTTTAATGGAAACTAGACTGAAATATAAACTGGATGTATTTCTGAGAGAAGATCAGAACTGGTCTCGTTGTTTCTGACCCTGGTGTTTCACTGGAACAACATGGCAGTATATTTTGTGACAAAGACTTTTCTGCAAACCATTTCGATGAACGTTCAAAGCTCCAAGCAGATTTTGTTCTGCTGACACCATGACCAGACTAGTTCCCTGTGGGGCTGAGGCTTTCAAAGGAACTGAAATCTGTTGGGTTTTTTTGAAACACTTGTTGGTGCCTTTTGTGCCTGTGTAAATTCAGTGCATATTACCTACTTGTGCTTCTCACGTTGCCAAAATGAACCCTAGATTTCTACAGAGGATTTCTGTAGAAAGATCTAAAATATTTCAAAGTAGCAACACTAGCCTATACTAGCCAAGAAGGAAGTCTGGATTAAAGGCACAGTTCACTGTTTGTTTGAGACACTAATGAAGCGGATGCTGCTTTCTTTAAGGACCAAGAAAAGCAACAGATGCCGTCTGAAATCAGACATACTGGCTCTTGAACCAATGACAGCTAGCATACAACATGACCACTTCACTGACTAGTTAGTGGTTAAGAACACACTTGAGTGTTACGCACTTCTGACACCATAGCCACAACACAAGGTATGTTTCCTATTACCTGTAAAATAGATGAATTTAGAGTATTTATATTTGATTTTGTGTTTTTTTTTGCACAATAATTATTACTTTCAGAAGTCAAAGGAACTTGTTTTAGCCTACCCTGTTCACTTGAAGTGAGTTGTAATCTGAGCAGATGAACCACACTTCACTGCTGCTCCATTGCTGAGGGAAAGTTTGAAACTCAACCATTTATGCGCTTTTTTTTTTTTTTTTTAAATGTGTTTAGTTTGTAAACTAATGCTGATGACTGCAAGTACAGTCTTCAGTGACGGGTTATGGTACGAGTTCCGATGCACATTCTGGTTTTTGTACTTATATACAATGTTTACAACCTGTAACTTTTGGAGAACTGGAAGTATTCATTTTCATGAAGAGATAAAACAGGCCTGGGTTCATTTCAATAAGTGTTTCTATTGTTTCAAATATTTAAAAATGCACCAAATTTATCATACAACCAGTAACTACTAAAGGCAGATATTTCTGAATTGCACCCGGGCCTGAAACCTTTTTGTACAGTTTTGCTCTTGTAACTCTCCCAGCTTTCAATGGGACTTGTACAGTGTTGATACCACCATATGTTCACATAATGTTGATAATCACTGTGGCCCTTTAACTTACTAAATCCTGCCAGTTTAATATTAACTCTATTGTCAACAGTATGTTGCCTTGAATGTGTCAGTTTCTGATTAAATCACATTACAATCATTCATGTTGTTCACTTTCATTTTAATGGATATCATTGAAATTTCTCCTGTGAGCATTTACTGCTGTTGCACTTTTTCCTGTGTCCCGCTGAAATAGGCCAACTCTGATTTTGTTTCTTGATAACACACCTTAGGCCGTATGGACAACCTTGACACAAATACCTCTTCAAAAGTGATGTCAGAGTCAGGGAGACAGAAAGAGAATTAAATATAAAATTTATTAGGCAAAATGTACAACACCTGCATAAGCTATCTTACAGCTCAAATATAGAGACTTTATTTTACTTCCACTTTTTGAGAGTGGAATATAATAATCAACTTACTTTTAAATTCTGTAATGAACTGTGAAAACATTCATAAAAAACACACTGGCTCATATTTATCAAACTTTGCAAACCAGGAAAGCTGACCTGAAAAAAAAACTTTGAATCTGTACAAAACGTTCAAATGTTCTGCTGAAAATAAATTTAAACCAGAATAAACAAAGATTAAAAATAAGTTTATTCTATCCTAATTACCCAGAGAATGTAATGTTAAGACCTCCTAAAGAAAATAATTCACGTCAAAGCAGAATTTATCAACTGAAATGATTCAAAGTGGCCATGCTCGCTCCCAACAAAATCCTCCTTTTCTCCTCTAGCTGTTAATCTGTGTCCTAAATTCTGCCTCCTCTGCAGACTAGCATCTCTTGCCAACAGTGAGATGTGATACAAGACAAATTAAAGTGCACTCCAATAGAGTCACTAAAGGCTGTAATTAATTAAGTTACTACCCATTTGATGCCAATCAAAGCACAAAAAAAATAAATGGGTGTTTGATTTCTCTTAATCAGCCCACTAGAGAAAATGTACTTGTCATGTGAATCAGGACAAACTATATTACAATATCTCTCTACGTCGTCCTAAGACGTGTAAAAATATAAGAAACAGGAAATCTCCTTTAGGATTAATTTAATCTGAAATCGCCAACAAAGATTATGTTGTTTTTTTTCATATTTACTGAAACTGTCACTATATACTATATACATATTCACATCGAGTCAGACGATCTGTAAAAAAAGCCTCTCCGTCAACACTGCTATATCATCGGCTAGATTCCACTGCGCCTGACCGACAACCAATCAGAGCCGAGGACTCTTTGACGTATTGGCAATGACGGCTCGTGAACTCCAATCAAACTGTGAAACTAGGCAGTGCTGATCAAATATGAGTCAATCTGTTAGTGAGATTCAGAGACCCCGTTTGCTCTGACTGGTTGTTTTTGAGACAGGAGCAGAAGGTGGAGGTAGAGATATATGACGTTTTCACAGATCAACTGTCTCACTGTGCTGTCAGGACATAGTGACAGTTTCAGCAAATATGAAAAAAAAACAATGTACTTTTCATGGGAGTTACCTGCTTCAGCTTTAACCATGTTCAGCAGCTACAACCGCTCATACTTCTTAACATTAAAAGGTTGTTTCGTTCTTCATACGCTTTGAGGAATGGTGTAGTAACAGTGCTTGTGAAGTTAATAATTAAGTTTTTGTACAACCCCATCCTGAAAGGAACGACTGACTTCAGATCAGCTCTCCTGCTTACAAAAAGTTATCGAGTAAATGTGGCCTAAAGAGACGCGAGACTAACGCCAGGATGGATCGAAAGAGTGGGATGACATCACTAGTATGAACCTCGCATCCCGCTGCTCCGTGAGCCTCCGCCACCTCCTGAGTTGCTGTAGTAACCACCACCGCCACGACCTGAGATGGTTTTGAAGAAATAGGTCAGTATAAAAGGGATGAGGTAACTTCTCATGACTATAATGACAGTGTGATTTAAATTAACCAACTTTCATTCATACGTTAATGAAAACTCACTCATTTCAGCTGCTCCACTGGCTGTTGAGTTAAGAAACAGCTCGATATAGCGATGCTCTGTGGAGAAAACATCAACCCATCAGTCATACTGAAGAACTTGTGTTTCTTTTGCTGTTTAATATAAATGAAATTCACACACTTCATTTTCCCAGCTTAACAGAGTAAAATTCAAACACCTCAGTCACATCTAGGGATTTTGTCTTTTCAAATATTAAATATTTTTGGTTTACATTAGTGATCGTGAAACACCTTATTATGATGATAGTAAAGCAAGAATTATATTTGAATTCAAGCATATTTCAAATGCTGAAAATATAACGGTTAAAATAAAGCACTTTACAAACTTTCAAGACTTCGTTTGAACCATGGTTTAACAACAATCCGAAATATTTCAAATACTCCTGAAAAATACAAGGAATATATTTTCTTAATGAGCTTTTAAAATGAATTCCAGCATTACAACCTGCAATCATCCAATACCCTGCTGTTGTGCTGATCTTGTGAATTTGTGCTATTATTACGGTTCTGTAGACGTAGCTAATCCACTCTGCGGTTAGTCTCCAAGTACTTTTGTGTCAAGAACGAAGCCTGAAAAGAAGGTGTCACGAGACGCTACATATGGACAGACAAGCTGAAGAGGAAAAAGGGAGGACATACGCATGTGGTTCTTGTCTTTGGACATGGCTGCCACAGCGTCTTCATGGGAGCGAAACTCCACATCTGCTTCTCCAGTCGACTTCCCGTTAGGAGCGACATCTATGTGGACCCTCAGTGGATTCAAAGGAGAGAAGAACTGCAAAAACAACGAAAGACGTATATACAGATGTAAGTTTTTTATGACTACCAACATCCAGTGTTCATTTAAATGTAGCAGTTTTTTGGTCGTCCTGACACCATTATACAGTATCAACACAACAGGGAAAGACTTGTTTTTCACCAAGCTGAATCCCATTTCACAATCTCACAATATAGTACGAAAGTATGATTGAAAACCAGTAGGTACGATATGGCCCAGAATAATTCATTATTTTTATGACATCTTTCCAGTACTCGATGATGTACTTCATTTAATTAATGTAACCTGGAACCAGATAAGCAGCAGAAAATTTATGGATGGATTAACCAATTAAATATTAAAATCTTTAAGAGAAATGATAGAAGTAACTGGTCTCAGTGTGTGTGTGTGTGTGTGTGTGTGTGTGTGTGTGTGTGTGTGTGTGTGTGTGTGTGTGTTCTTACTTTAGCGATGTCTCCCTCTGTGGCACGGAAAGGTAAACCCCTCATATGGACAAAATGGCCGCTGTGGAAGCCTGAACAAACATCACCCTGACCACCGTAACTGTGGCCTCCTCCCATCTCTGAGCCGAAACACACAGACACAATTTATAAATGAAACCTTTAGTTACATAGAACAGAGAGTAATCTGATACATATCAACTTCTAAAAAGAGCAAAAAAATGAACACTGATAAAAAGAAAACATCAATTACATTTTAATCTTGCGGTAGAGAATTTAAACTATAAATTGAAGTATAAATTTAGGCTTCCAAACATTCATTCAGCATTTCTAAATGCAAAACTCTAGAGGGTTAAAACATTTTGGACTTTACCTCTTCCTCCTCTCTCTCCTCTGATTCTCTCATCAAACATGCCGTTGCCAAAACAGTAGTTGTTGAATCCATTGTAGCTGTCAAAGTCACTGTAACCTGGACTCAGACAAACATAATACAAATGAAGCAGGGCTCACTCTCCTCATCGCCAGCTGGTCCACAACACATTTGACAGCACTGAATAACAAGGACACTGAATAATAAAACTGTCTGCAAAAAGGAAATAATGAGACTAAGTGTGAGCCAATAAGTCAACGTTAGACCATAAAAGTAGAAGGGTAAACAGAAGTTAATACGGCAAAAATAAATCTATCAACATTGTCTGATCTCTATATATCTGACTGTATGTGACTGACTTGACTTTTTTGTTGATTATTTGCATGATAATATTTCAAGCTGTTCTACTGTTCTGATTATTTTGTGGAAATTGACCAACGTTACACTTGAACAATAAAGTAGAAATTAAAAAGCTAGAACTTACAAACATTCTTATCATACTTTTAAAAATGCGGCACTAGTGAGAATCACCTCACACCTCGGAGGACTATTAGAACCACAAACACAGGCTTCTGCATGGTGAATATACTGAACTCAGCTTACCTCCTCCATAGCCCCCTCCACTCCTCACGGTGTCCATGAGAGCACCACCACGGCCAGGCCCGTGCCCGTGCCCAGGCCCAAAAAACCCTCCCCTTGGCGCCCCCATGATGGGTCTATCGTAGGGCCCTGGTCTCTGGCCTCCCATCCCCCGCCGGGGCAGCTCGTAGTAGGCTCTGATCTCATTGCGGCTGCTCTTAAAAATCTCTATATACCTGCAATACGAGAGGCCCATGGGATGAAGGGGGGGGCAGAGAAGAGGGTTAAGGAGTAGAAATGGCTTAGCTCATGTTTCATACATAGATATGATTTACAGAGAGAAGATAAACACACACAAAACAAATATTCTAAATAGTGGTCTAAGTAGTTTTAACCTGGAGCTGAGTGTCTGAGCAACCTCAACAAAACCTCATTATTAGCTGGGCTTAGGGCTGTAGTAAAAGATTTCTACACCAACCTCGACTTGTTACTTACAGTAAAGAAAATCCTAACAGGGCTTTTTGGTGTTGCATTGATCATTTAAATGATTAAGAACTGCAGAAAGAAGTTTGATGCTTTAATGGTAGAGGCTACCTTGAATTATCTCTGCTATACTTCTATGTTTAATCCCCTCTTCCACATAAAATTATCTGCAAGATACATGTATAAAATTATATAAAAGAAGTGGCAATAAAAGTATCTAATACACCCAAATGTTGCACTAACAATTAAATATAGCTCCCAGGTCTTAGACGACCAACAGCATAACTGTCCATGGCATTAAAATACTCACACCACCTTTAATTTAAAAATTAGATACATGACCTTTCATCCCATTAATCAACATGTCACCACTGTTACAATACATAAGCCCATTATCATTTCAATAAATATAACATGACCCACCCAATTAATATACCCACTTTATCATAGCTTTACCATCATTATTCTAGCACACCAACCCATATTTATCATTCAACCATAACAGAACCCATTCCATAAATACCATAATTACTCTAACATGACCACCCATTAAATACTGCAATAGAAGCCCAACCCAGTCCAGCCCGTCCCTTTCCCGTCCGTCCCACCTGTGCCCTATTCTTTCCTTGTGTTTCCCCAGAGCCTTTTCTGCTATCTCCTTTGAGGCAAACTGCACGAAGGCTTCCCCTGTGCTCCTCCCCTGGTAGTCCACTGGAAGAGTAATCCCATTTGGCACGATTCTCAACCCTTCAACCCAAGCACACATAAATACATAGGTCGGTAGGTAGACTGATAAATGTATTGTATAGAATAGAAAGAACAACACCCACTGCATCACTGGAGCTTTCAGGGTTAATATAGACCATGTAGGGAAATAAATATCAGTTGTAGTATCTGATAAAACTGCATTAAAAAGGGGCATCTCAGAGGACTAAATTTACACAAAGTGCCCAGCAAGGGAATGAAACAAACACTGGCCTGGAGTCAGCAGTTAGAAAATGAAAGTGGATGCAGATGAAACATTTTCTCTGATACACAACTGGATCAAGGTCACTGGCAAAATCATTATTTATTAATGTTGAGTGAAACTGGCCCATAATAACCCTAAAGAGTTAATTATCTAAGATAAAGGCTGCCAGAGAGCATAATCATAGTACTGACCCCAGATCAGCCTCATTGGAGCGTCTCCCTTCAGACAAACCAGCCCAGCCAGCTATCTGTTAACCCCTTTAACGAGGCATGATATCAAGGCGATATAGAATATGCATATTAAATTATAGGCATACTACCAATACACACGTTAGGACTTTGGGCCGTGACAGTCATATGTTGACTGACTGGAAGTCAAATGTACCCTTTCCACAGAAAGGAACCCAAAATGTGAAAAGATAATAAGATAATAATAAGATAAAATAAAAGATAAGTTGTTGTTGGTTGACAAACTGGAAAGTACAGTTCGAAGTGCAGGTGGAAGTATTTTGAATTTGCAAATTTAAAATTGACCGCTGTTCCACTTTTGTACAAATATTAATTTGCCATCAGAATAATGTTAAAGACACTATAGTCGGATAGAAATACTACATATTGTAGCTTGGTATGTAATGACAATATTGGACTTTGGCTTAGACTTATTTCATTGGAACTACTTCTATGTGACACAGGGCTATACATAAATATTAACTAAGAGATGAGTGAAATTGAAGACCCTACATGCATGTGACATTTCTTAGTGGTTTTGTCTCATTTGATTGTCTTGCACTGTAGGCTGAGATGCTCTTTTCAACATTTAAAAGCAACAGCAGTTCTGTCAGCACACCGTGGTTTTAAGTCACAAAAAAATACAATGTGTCTGTCAAAATTATAAATGGTCTAAAATTAGTACAGGTCAACAATAATAACAAAAGTATAAAAGTTCATGTACCTGAGAAGAACTGAACAATCTCCTCCTTGCTGCAACCAAAAGGAAGGCCTCTTAGTCGCAGCATGCAGCCGCTGCAGCTGTCGTAGTCAGCAGGACCGCTACGCTTCAGCACCCAGTCCATCTCACTACGGTTTGACTTGAACACTGATTCAGACACACAGAGAGATGGACATACACACGTTAAGATTTATCATTCGGTATAAAGTTTATGTCAAACACACAGTAAGCTGTTGAGATGTCAGCAACAGTGTGTCACACTTTGACTGTCTCTATGAGTAATGTCATATAATGCAGCAATTGTTCGAAGAGATGTTGAGGTGAAGATAAACACTCACTGGTCTATTAGTGTGTTGCAATTGTTTATGTTTCTTACCCTCTATATATCGGTGTCCCATGTATTTACGGTCCTTTGCAAGGGCATTCTTGAAATCCTCTGATGTTTTCAGCTCAATAAATGCCTCTCCACTGGGACGGCCTTCTTTAGAGTAAGTAAAGCATACTCCATTTACTTTCCCAATGATGTCACAGTCTGTAAATAAACAACATTGAGTGAGTTTCCTTGAAAGATAACTACACTGAGACATTTTCTGTCATTAAAGAAAAACTCAGTGGATATGATCTAATTTGAGCTATATGGATCTCGAGAAAGTAGAATCCAACAGTATACCATTATATGATTCACCTGAGATGCTGACAGCCCTCTAATGGCTGGAGTCATGTGAAATATGAAACATTAAAATGAGGTAAGAGCTCAGTAAAGGCTGAGAAAACCCATGCTGTTTCTGCCTTGAAGTGGCTACAGTGCAGCTTTTAAATGTTAAAATACTTTAACTACTTTTCTGTTAATATATAGTATTCACTTGGGTTAAAATTATTATATTCACTAAGGTGGATTAACAACTGTGAAAAACAATCACAATTTCAACAATAAGCAAGATAGTTGAGTTTTTCATACTAGATGTCATCTCAGGCTTACACATACTATCACGGTGTATTCCTCAAGCTGTAAAAAGGTGTGGATGTGTGTGTATTCTCACCAGAGAAGAAACTGGCAACCTCCTCCTGTGTGCAGGACCATGGTAGTCCCCTGATCCTAACAACATAACCCTCTTCATTCAAAGACATCCTCACTGCCACAGAGAGCACAAAACAACAGCAACACATTTAATTACTGTTAATAAAGCTTTTATAAAATGCAAACACTTGGCCTAAACCCAGCACATAGTAAATATATGTTAAACAAACTGCTTTAAAAGTTTTGTTTATAGTCTTGCATTAGCTAACTTACTTTTAATGAATATTAAAAAAAAACATGTCTATTCAGACAGTACATCACAACCTGAGCAGGAGCATTAAAATATGAAATATGCTTATTCACAGATATCCTACGTGTAATAATACATTGCACAGCATTATTTTTGCAGGAATTTGGGTGTTATAAACAAATTTTGTAATCTGTAGGAAACTGAACATTTAGATAGATAGATAGAAAGATAGATAGATGGATATAGTACAGCGAAACTTAGTTTGGAGCAAACATGAGATGCCATAATAAAACACAGAAGAAAAGCACACAATGGAGAAACACTGAATACACAAATATCTACAGTAAATATGAAAAGTGTAAAACTAACATAATAATAAATTGTATATATGTGTATATACACAGTATCAGGGACGTAAACGGCGTAACGTTTACCGGAATTATAAACAGTGTGCAATAACAAATGTCGATATTTGCACTTTAATGCACGTCAACGTTCCTGCAGCTGTCACAACAGTAAATGTGAACTGACTTTAAGCTAACGTTTGTTACTTCCTCCTTCCAACTGCGACTAAAGAGTTGGTAACACCAAGAGTTAACGTTAACTAACGTAACCACAGCTCGACTTCAACTCACTAAGTCCTTTCCAAACATATCCTGACACGCAAATTACTCCTCTGAAGGTCTCCACGGGATCATATTTGTCAGCCTGGACTCTGGGTTCTCTGCTAACAGACTGCCGTGCTAACGTTAGCAGCTAGCATGCTAACAGCGAAGGCTAACTGTAGGACACTGACAGCGGTCAAACGTACAGGGCACACCAGTTCAATTCCCAACGGTCGGGCGCTGTCACTGGGCATCAACATATGTCCGCAAACGGACGCATGTCAGGCGTCAGTGACAAATGTCTGAAAACGATAAAATAATTATCTTACAGCCGCCTCTCGTCGTCCCAGAACTCCTGCTCCTGTCCCGAGCCTCAGGTGTCACCAACGTTACCAGCAAACACTCAGGTATGTTCTCGCGAGACTTGTCCACGTAAAAAGAAAGTAAGATGATAATAATAATAATTATTATTATTTGTATCATTATTATTATAATAATTATAGTTTTATTTCAAACATGTCAATAAGAAAATACAATTAAAAACTAAAGGAACAAAAACACGGAAGAAGCAAACGCCTATTTAATCCTATAATTTTCCACTGTTATATAATAAAAATAATCATAATCATAATGAATGGCTTCATAATTATATCATATCTTATTGTAACACATATTTACATTTTTCTATGTATGTATATATGCACGCATCATAAAAAATAATACATATTTACCTAGGTATTCACCATAGAAAATAAATTATTAAATAAACAATTAAATAGTAGTTGTGGGAGAAGTAGTAAAATAATTAACTAACGCATGTTATTTCTGAAAGTTTTATCAAAACTTTTTTTCTTATTCAACTGTAATATATTGTTGCATTACACTGAATATTGCTTGTTAGGCTGTGTGCATTAGAGCCCGAGGGAATAATTGAGTAAGGCAAGGCAAGTTTATTTGTATAGCACAATTCAACAACAATGTAATTCAAAGTGCTTTACATAAAACATTAAAATCATTGGAAAGAAAAGCATATGAAATGACATTTAAAAACATTGGAATCATTGTATCAATCAAAGTACAATCATTAAAATTATAAGAAACAATGTTGGAAAAACATAAAATGACATTTGAGTAATATAAGTAAAAGATAATTGAAAGCATTAATTGTCAATTAAGAATCATTTTCAAGACATGTAATGGAAGTTACAGACCTATGTAGGCTCATTTATTAATTCAGCCCAGTCTTTGGAGACTGATGCTTTTAGGCAGGCAGATCATTTTAAATGCTTCACAGTCTGTAGTGACCAGACCAGAATGCTACTTGTTAAGATCACCTACAAAAGCATGAATAGCCTAACAATATAAGAAACTGGATTCCTTAAAATGTAGATCTGACACTCAGAGGCACTTTGAACTGTCAGTTAATTTGTTGCTTTTATTGAGCGACCAGGTCTTTATAGACAAACCAGTGAAGAGGCGAGGCTGAGGGGCGCCTGTTGAAACCAAACAGACAGGGTATAAAGTCCACCGACAGCAGCGGGTTGACTGTGTCACAGCCGTCCTCACTCACACTGTTACTTTGTCTGTTTTGAGTCTTTTTCATATTTAGTCTGATTATAATGGAGATTCCAGTATTTACGCTCGACGCCTTCACTAATTTACCGTTCAAGGGAAACCCCGCTGCAATTTGTCCACTTATGCATGTGAGTAATTAAACTTGTAGGCGACAGTAATGCCATAAAGTAGACTATGGTGGCCTGCAGGGCTTCAGATATATCAGGTCATTTCAAATTGTGTTTTTTTGTTGGTTTTTCAATCTTAATGGCTGCTCATTGTAACAGCACTTGATCAATTAGACATTTTCAGTAAGAAAATTACCTGGGGAAAATTACCAATGGGCTACACAATTAGGCCGTTTAAGCAGCTTGGCATAGTTTGTCCAAAGTATATTTGTGTCACAGCAAAACATGTAATGTGTGTTTCTAACAGGAACTGAGTGATGACCTGTATCAGAGGATAGCAGCAGAGATGAACCTGTCAGAAACAGCTTTCATCACCAGGATCAACCCCTCTGATACTTTTACCACAGGTCAAATAATATAGGATTTAGTTCATTACCATTAAATGTATTATTGACTCTATCAGTTTATATTTGTCAGATGAATTCAACAGAAATGCACTGGGTCAGGTTAGTTTTTCCAGTAGTTTACCAATGTACTATCCATGTTGTTATTGCGCCATTGAATGGAGATACAACGGTTGCATGCAATGAAGAAATGCTAGTGACCAATAGAACAGAGCCTCAGTGTCCAGTGTTCACAGTAATAGTATAACATAGTATAACAGTATAAGAATGGGCACTACTCATTTGTAGCTGAGTACAGTACATAAAGCACAGCAGACAAAACACAAACAATTTTACCTTCAGAGGTAAGTGCAGATTTTACCTGTATGTCTGGACAACCCTCACTTACTGTGATAGTGATGAAAAACAAACAGATTAAATGTTTATGTTTAAGCAGTTGTTTTGATAGTCATAAATATGCGTCAATGATTGCAGGTCATCAAGTGGTTAAAAGGTTCAAAGGTAAAATGACAAGTCAAACATTCTTTAAGACATTCTGGTTGCAGATTAAAGAAAGAGTCTCACAAATAACAACGTTAGACACACAGTTAAGTCGTGCGTTGTTGGAAAATGAGAAAAACAGTGCAACGAGCTGTCACATTTAGAAATAAGTGTAGCCACTCAGTGTTTAAGTGATACAACTGCACAGAGTTGTCAGTGTAATTTACGTAGAGCTTGAGAAGCAGTTACTTATTGTACACTTTCACATCCTCATTTCAGATTCATATAAGAAATGATATGTATAAACTTCCCTATACAGAGTAATTATGCTAAATTTAAAGCAAACTATTTTCCCCAAGCTGTTTTAGATAATTGCTGTGGTAAATGGCAGATTGTGTGGATAGTTATGTGTAGACTTCATGTGATTAACAGGATCAAGGTTCCAACTTCGATGGTTTACACCAACGACTGAAGTGAATCTGTGTGGTCATGCCACTCTGGCCTCTGCAGCAGTGCTGTTCAAGCATAAGAGTAAGCTACAACACACACACACACACACAATAATATAGCTGTCCCTATTGTAATGCTGTTAAAGTGCAGCCGTATTAGTCAGTTACATGTAAACACTTCAACAAGCCTGTGAGCATAACGCTCTATGTGTATAAATTACATCTGTTAGAGAATGTGAACCCCAAACTGGTGTTTGAGACCAGGAGTGGAGATCTGGCTGTCACCCAGCAGGGGGAAGGGTACGTCATGGACTTTCCTCTCAACCCACCCACCCAGGAGGTACAGTATGTGGTCAGATACACACATCAGGACAATACAATTGTAGGTTCAGTAATGTTGAATATTGTGAGACATAAAACAAATAATAGTGTACTCAGTTCTGCTGCTTTCAGTAAACTTCTAAAATACAACAAATGGTTGTTGAATCTAAAAAACTGAAAGGAAATCATTCACAACATTATATTGAACAAATTGAACTAATGTTGCCAAAAAAAGGCTGCATCAAGAAGTTTAAAGTTTCCTAAAGTTTCTTTGAACCAGCACAAAAAATCCATGCGTGCAATATTGTAGTGTTTTGCAGTGTGTTAACATTGTGATTATGATAAAAAATGTCAAGTCAGAATCCCATTTAGAAAACTGCTTTTGTGAAACACAAACAGGAAACATCGTACAATAGTGTAACATATACAGTAGTTGCAGCTGGATTAGCAGAACTCAACCACTGAATGATTGTGACTGTATGAGCATTGCAAGGTTTACCACAAGAGAGGTTTTTGGTAAGTTTGCAAAGAGTTTAAAAATATAAAAAATGCTATTATTCTAACACTCTCTTTCTATAAAACCCATTTCCCAGGATGCTAATGAGTTCAAGGATATCATCAAGGTCAGTAAGACTCCTGCTTCACCATCTACCTGAACCCTCTATATTTGTAGTATGTGCCAGTTTGATTACATTTCTGTGTTTTGAGTGTGAATGCTTAACTGTCTCTGCCTCTGAATGTGGGATACAGGCTGCAGTTGGAAACCACCCAATCCAGGATGTGTATCTGAGCTCGAACACTAAGAAACTGATGGTCCGACTGGCTGACAGCTGTGACAGGTCACAACCCAAACACGCACATACGCACACACACAGAGGTACTGTATAAAGTAGAATAGTTATTAATCTTCACACACGGGCAGTTCTTCCTAAATCCATCGCGTGTGTCTTGCCAGGTTCGTTTGTGACTCTGCTTATGTGTGCGTTTTCTGCAGGTCAGTGCTTACCAGTCTGAAAGTTGACCCTGTCACTCTTCAGCGCAGTGAGACGAGTGGAAGGGTTAAAGGACTAATCCTCACCATGATAGGTAACGAGAGCTGAACAATTAGACCCTTTGGTCAGACCAGGGGGATCTTGTTGGGCATGTATATTACTTGCTGGGCAGGACCACATGCAGCCATTTCAAGTTTACAGTGGTACTGTTGTTTGTTGGCTTAAACGTCATGCTAAACCCTTTATTACTTTGTCTATATGTTGCATCTCACTGTCTGTTGAAGGTTTCTGCCTGTTAGGCCACAAACATGACACGCTTACAGAACACTGTTAATCAAAATGTCCTTCTTTATCCGTCAATAGGCTCCCCAGAATGCCAGCCAGGATACGACTTCTACTCCAGATACTTTGCTCCATGGAACGGCATCCCAGAGGATCCGGTCACTGGTACATTACTACTACTACTACTACTACTACTACTAAAGTGGCCACACATCCAGACAGTCCTTGTTGGGTTGCAGTGTGTGATATTATGTTGCAAATTGTAAAGTACTTCCTGATCATTAAGTAGCTCACATTTGTATAAAAGCAGGTTCGGGCAAATATACAAAAATGTGTACTGTGTCAGATGTCTAGCACTCACACAGTTGTGTTGGTAATTGTTTAACGTGTCTTGTGAAATGAAAATATTCTGTAACAAGTTTGTGGTCTTACCTCCTTTGTGTCCCTCAGGTTCTGCCCATACTGTGCTTGGTAGCTACTGGTCTAAGGAACTAGGAAAGAAGAAAATGCTGGGTAATTAGTTTAACAAAGTCCACATTAACGTTTGATTTGAACCTAAACTTCTCAAACTTTAAACCACTGCAATTTAACTAAGTCATAGAGGCGACATCTTTTATTTACCATTAAACAATGTGTCATCAACTTGAAGATGCTGTTTCTCTATAAACAGTCCGTTACTTCTGAGCTGATCATGAAATATATTCATATTGTCTCCTGTGTGTTTGTGTAGCTTTCCAGTGCTCAAGCCGAGGCGGGGAACTAGAGCTAGAAGTGAGAGACGATGGAAGAATCAACATATCTGGACAGACTTTCACTGTTCTGCAGGGAACAATCACACTATAGCCACATGCAAGCAAAGAGGGGCGGGATGATGGGACAGTCATTATGTACCTGCAGAGAAGCAGACACCGGCTCTGTACCATTTGATTAAAACAAAAATAATCAGAGGATTTTTTTTAACCAGTGTGGTCAATCTATTTTTTAAAGAAAAACATCACTAAGCATTCAAACATACCACAAGATGGAAAGAGCATCTCACGTTTTGATAGTGTTTGTATTATTTATTCACACAATCCAAAAGCACAAATTACAAAGTTATTACAAAAATAGAGACAAAACAGAAGTTGTGTCAGAGGTAAAATCGCAGTTATGAAAACTTTAAATAATTAGCTAAATAACCACAGTCATTAAAATATGTTTCTTTCTGGTTTCATACAAGTTCCTCATTTTAACTGGTTCTCATGATGCCAGGCAGCTTACTTTGTCATCACCCTGTCTCTGAACAGCCTTACGTTTGCTCTTATTCTGCTGTCCGTAAAGGAATTGACTTAAAAATTTGGCTTTGCTTCAGTTTTTTCTGTTACTGACATAACGTTGTAAACTGATGAATAAAGATAACCCAATTTATAATATACCAGTTTGTTTGCTTCCATGTATTTACTTATAGGCTTGTCTGGCCCATTCACAGATTAAAACAGTATCATTAATTCAATATTATTCAAGTATGTACGAATTCCAGTGACAAAAGAAACAAGACACCACAGCCATAATCTCATCCTGCATACAACACGTACGTGAGGTTTGAGCTGGAAAAAATATCAATTTAGTCATTTAGGACTAATTCTGCCCGTGTGTGATAAAGCTGGTCTTTTTAGTTTTTCATCCTTGAAGAGATACTAACCCTCAAAATAAACATTTGTCACTTTGTGTTACCTTGAATTCATGGAGAAAAAAGTAATTTTGCTCGCATGACTCCGAGGTGAACAAAGAATCCAATAATTGAAAAAAATTAAATAAAAAAATAGAGTAATAGGGGTCTGATTATTTTAAGAATTTTCTCCATAACTGGATTCTTCATTAACTGTGAAGGCAATCAAGAAAGAATAGATTGTGGGTGAAGTATTCTTTTAAGACTGAGTTTCAGTTGACTGATTTGATTTCTGACTGTTGTAGCTGAGTGACATGAACTAGAAATAACTCAATTTGGTCCCCATATTGACATTGCTAATGAATTTCTGTGTGTTGTCTGTTGCTTAGAGGAAGTACCAACCGTCAAATGTAAAATATCGTCAGTGTATCAGTAGAGGTACTTGAAAAAAACATCACAGGTTATGAATAGTGACAAGACCTGAATGAAGACTCACTCTAGATCCTTTTTAAACTAAAATGCTTTAAGTGTGTTGCATAAAAAACGATCATCTTTAAGAATCACAGCTGTAGCCTAAAGGTCTCTGGCTAACAAAGCATGTTGAGGTTCAGTCTGACGATTGAGTTTATTAAGTCTTGCCCCTGCCCTCCACTTGTGTCAGTATGAATTTAAGGAGCCCAAACTGAACATGTGTGACAGTGCGAGTGTGCCCTAATGATCAGCTGAAATGCAGCAATAGGAAAAGATTGAGGGTGCATTTGTTTATCCATATTCCACACAACAAAGCAACTTATTTTTCCAAGTCTGTTGTATAATAAAGTCTCTTATGTAAAATCATTCTACTATAAAACATAACTAGTTTGGTACCGATCAGAAGCTCCATGGTCCTAGTGTGTCAATAAGTATAATCTGCATCTCCATCAAATGCTTTTAAAGTGGGACACAAAATAATCAAAGGCGGAGCTGCAACATTAGGTTACAGGCGGTGGCCACTGAGATTCTTTTAACAGAATTATTTTTTCCAGATGGACAGAAATGACTAGATTTTGAAGTGCTAACAACTGATCACAGCCTCCAGATCATGGAGTGTGTTTGCAGGTCAGGTTTCTATCTCTGCCCTGTTGAGGTGATCCACAGCTACTGGCTGCTCCACTGTGGGACAGACAGGTGACATTAAACACCACCATGACGTCTATCACAGGAACATGCTTGGTAAGGCCTTGTGGGCAGCTGTCGGAAGCTGGATAATGTGAAAGAAGGGTTCAGGAAAAACAACAACTTTGTAGACACAAAAACAAAAAGGAAACATGTGACAGGCTTACAAGTCATTCAAATTCTACATCGAAGCAGTATTGTACCCTCACCATTTGTTGGGAAGACAGGTGATTTGCTGTTCAATGAAAGTAAATATGAAATAAATTACTACAATTAATGCAAATGGTACGCCTATTAAAGAGTGTACTGTACTATGTAATTAAAGGATATCATGTTCTGTTCCTGGAGATGGTTGAGTAATTTCTCCACAGGTGCAAAGCGTCGTAGTGTTGTGGCAGAGCCCACCATCAGCAGCTTGTGTTTAGCCCTGGTAATGGCTACATTCAGGCGACGCCAGTCTTTCAACAGCTCTCCTAACTATGAAAAAGGAGAAGCAGCAGAGAATCAGGTCAGGTTCCCCTTCATCTGCTCACATATACAGACACTGAGGCACTGAGAAGAGAAGATGAGATGCGAAGGGAACCACTTACATTTCCTTCCTCTGCAGTGCTCCTGACAAAGGAAAAGACAATCAGACTTTTGTCCCGTCCTTGATATTTGTCCACTGTATTCACCTCCACACCGATGAACGCAGAGGACTGCAGCAGAGCAGAGATACTCTTTAACTGCTGTCTGTAGGGGGCGATAACGCCTATGTCACTGGGCTTACACCCTGCCTGAAGAAGGTAAAATAAGCAGGGTTTAGCATGACAACTAGCTACAATGACTTTTGCATTTTCTTCACTGTATTAAAACATATTTATGACCCTAAGAATAAAGCCAGGTCTTTAAAACCCACAGTATTATGCCATAAATACTTGAGCATCTGATGTACCTTTATCAGCAGTGAAAGCAACTTGTGTATCAGAGCAGCCTCGGTGCAATTGCTTACGCCTCCCTGCTCCACGGACTCCAGTGCTGGCACCTAATGAAGCAATGAAGAGAAACAAAATGTAGACCAGCGCACCGCCATTGTCTTACTTCAAATATGAAAAACAATCTTATTTCACATAAATCATATGATCATAATTTCTACCTCAACACAATCATTTAAAAACGTTCCACATGCACTGTATATTTTACCAACCATGGAGCAATCTAGGAAGCAAACAGGGTTGCTGGGCAACAATGTGGCCTGTATCCAAGCCAGGTTGTGCTGTGGATGAGTCTCAGAGTAGGAACTAAGCTCCGACTGGACAGACAGCAGGAAGGGCAGGGTGAGCAGGGCTGTGGCTGTCCTCTCTGACCCACACTCCAGCCGGCCTTCATACATCAGGGAGTTACTGAGAGACATTATCTGCCTAAAAACACAAATTACACACCATTTATTATACAGTGGGGCTCTCATTTGTCATGACAACTCCTGCCATGCTGTTTTGTTGTCGTCATGTAAATAGAATCAAGTTTTCTCTCCGATAGTAAAGCAAGACTGAGCTTCATTGACAGTAAATCCAGATTTTATTCATTACAGATAATAATTAAGTTTGTGCTAAAATAATATTAGAGTTCAAACGCCATTTGAATTTTCTAAAGGATGAGCTAATAATAAATAGAACAAGATTACAGTGTCTATGTATGTACTGCAGGTGTACCTATTCATCCGGTACTGTACATTGAGATGGACCACTGATTCACTATGGAGCTCTAGTCGCTTAAATAGACTTTCGTCCATCCCAAGGGACCTGGGGAAAAAAAACAAATTAAAAAAAGTTAAGAGATTATTTTTACTTCTCATTAATTACTAAACTGACACTGTCAAATTCCCTACATATTGAAATATACCTCGCCTCCTTATTTTGTACTATTGGTGGCAGCTGTTGGTGATCTCCAACCAGGACAAATCTCTTGGCATAGAACAGGGGTCCCAGACAGATAGGCTGGCTGATCTGTGAAGCTTCGTCTACGATGCAGAAATCAAACCGGCGACGTGTGAAAATGGGATGCTTGATGCCCATACAGGTGGTTGCCACAACCAGCTAGAAAGAGATAGGATCGGTATCAAAAGGTTAGATGTTTACTCTTTTATTTTTTTTAAATGTTGCAAGTTACATTATCAATAAGTGACATTTCTTGATGCAGTAAAAACACTGAAATTCAGATTTCAGTGTAGATAAATCAGTTAAAGTTGTTAGTTGTTAGTGAGTTATAATACTCCACACACTCCTCACCTCCTTGTTATAAAGTTGCTCTAACTCTGACAGCGTGCCGACTCCCTTCTTCCTTGCACTTTCCTCTGTGTATGGCAGGATGTCTGGATGAACCTGGAGGGGGCGGCAGAAAACGAGAGAAATCAGAATCGAGTCAGATGGGACAAAACAAGAGATCTTGACTTTTGATACCACAGATGACAGGTGCCGGACCAGTGGAAGACAGCAATGAAAAGATAAACAAAGGTTGGCACACTGTAGCTCCCTTAAGTTTAATTTACTGGCACATTCAGGAGTGATGTTTCGAGTTCTTCAGACACTTTATTAGGTTCATCTGTACAATCCAAAACAACTGCTTTGTTTATTTTTTTAACTTTAACTTCCATGACAAAATCTATGAGGATCAGTATTTGTTGACATTGTCGGGAATGTGTAACTTTAATTTATGTTATTATTGAGGCTTGAGTTTGCAGTAGTGTTTTACTGGACTACATTATATTGAGAAGTGTTTCTAATGTTTGTCCTCCCTAACTACATACGTGATGGGGACCACCTTTCAACATAATGCAATCCAGTACAACACCACCACTATCTATTAAAACGATTTTATAAACATTTAATTAACACCAAAAGACAAACATTGAGAGCATTTACAAATGCTCACCTTCTGCCCCTGCCCAAGACGCAGAAACCCAACCCGGAAACGCTTTAGCTTCAGCAGGATGTTGTCGACAGCAGAGTGTGTGTAGCTGGTCAGCAACACACTGAACCCACATGCGTGAAGGATGCGAACCTGAAAAAGAAAAGTGAGGTAGAGACAAAGATCAAGAAGGAAAAAGAATGGTGGCGGGTGCCACATGAGAGGAATAAGAGAGAAAGGTGTTAGTTAAGTGCTCTGGTCTCGCTAGGGAATACATAATGTTAATTTATGGCTCAGGAGAGGTGAAGTCTATGGATCATTGCTGTGTTTACCAGGGTGCAGATGGTTGTAGTTTTGCCTGTGCCTGGCATGCCAACAATCAATGTGTAGTCTTTAGATAACAACACTTTCTTCATGGCCTGCTTCTGGGGTTTGTTGAGACCTACACACACAAATGCATGAATTAAACGGGAATTCTTCACAAATGACGACATCTTTTCATACAATAAAACAATGGACAATAATTGATCAATAATGTAGTTATAAAATGTTTTATGATTGATTTAAGTATGAAACTACAAATCGGGCCACTGTGTAAAATTTCTGAGGAAGTGATTCTAATTTTAAGTTGGTCATCTATACCATTGTCCCCCACGGTAATGAAAAGTAAAAGATAACTGAACCTAGGAAAGGACAAAAGAAAGTAAATGAGATTGGCAGAGTGGAAGAACAGAGCAAAGCAGCTTTGTCACCTTTGAGGATGTTGGCCACAGTGTCCTTGGCCTCTCTTGGCAGAACAGAGCTGAGGTTGGAAATAAACTCTGGAGGACGAAGGTCAACAACCAGCTCCCTCAGACGATCACTGCACAAATACAAAATGTGTGAGGCTATTGTTTTAACTTTCACCTACTTAATTTCCTTCATTGGTTTTGCCAATACATACCTGTCCTGACAGTTTTCCATCAGTTTGGAGAGATTGGTGAGGTGAGTGCTGAGGCCCACAACACCTTCATCGCCATCAAGTCGAAACATCACATCACTGAACTTAGACAGGTCTCTGTAAAACAGAATAAACAAAACAGATGTAAATCAGGTGAAAGAAAAGTCCAAATAATTCTCTGAAATAAGTCACATATATGTGGGTTTGTTCTCACCTGTCCAGAGTGCAGCTGACCAAGGTCCTGCTGACCTCACACAAGTATCCTGTTGCCAAACCAACCAGACGACCTTCTTGGTCGCTAACAACGATGCGATCCCCGCTGGCCAAACCACTGCTGGCCAAACCGCTGCTGGCCAAACCCTTCTGTTGCGCCACACTGCTTCGTTGGAAATTATGGAGGAAAACCCCTTCAGACTGCACGATCACTGGGCCACTGAGCTGCACATTCCCCACACAGCTCCCATTCGTCTCACTAGAAACAAATGTGTTTTATTGAGTATGAAGGGGCTGTTTTTATACACAAGTTTTATAATTCAATATTGAATCTTACTTTACTGGTATTGTTTACATGTCAAAATTTGAGTGAGCAGCTTTTTACCTCTCCTCAGCCGTCTGAAGCCACACACGCTTTCGGCCATTCTTGACCTCCATGCTGGAAGCCTCAAGGAAGCAGAGCAGCAGCCAATGGGAAAAATAGCTTAAATGTGGTGGAATCAGGTGACCCGTCTCATGCCGTATGAAGTCGCGCACAACATCTTCGCAGACATCTGGAGAGTTGCCATCAACCGCCCTGGGGGAATGATGAGGACAGGCGGTGAGTTTTTTTTTTAATGAACTGGTAAATGCTAACTGCTAAGCGTAATATAAAATTCTAATGGTTTACATCTACATGGCTGCAAAATGAGTTTAACAAGTTCACCTCTCATATAAAGCACAGTTTCTCTGCTGAGGACAATACTGGCAGGTTTGTCGATTTGTCAGGATGTCAGGAAGTCGAGACAAACGGCTCTGCTTCTCCTCTTTCTCTACACATTTGTGAATGTGATGAACCAAGGTGTTCCTCAGCTTCAGCAGCTCTGGGGTAAACAAAGAGTTCAGCGATAACGGTTATGGGGGAAGATGCTGCTGTGAAACAGTGTAAGCAGACAACAAGGCTCTTCTTTGGTTTCAGTGCACCATTGGGTTGTGATTCAAGCACACACAATTTAGATGAAAATGGGACTGTGTGTGTTTATGCAAATACATTAATAATACATTTAAGGAAGCTAGATTGTTCACAGTTGGTGTTGGGCAAATTAGTTAAGCACTGTACCTCTGCGGTCCATGTGGCTGGCCACCACAGGGTGTAGGTTGCCTGTCTTGAGGTAAAGCAGGAAGCCAGCTTCAGAATTGTATCTCTCCAAGCTCATCAGAGTGTAAAGAATCACCTATGGACAAAAAAAACCCTTTAAGTCAGTCAACCTCATTGAATTGGCATCAATCAGTGTAAACTTGCCTTTGCACCTGACCCAACCAATCTACAAGTGCATGTCTAGCGAGTTGAGCACACTGTGGTCCACCAACCTGACTGCGATGCTCTATCGAGTTTGACTCCTTTCCAGTTTTCAGCTCCAGGGGGACAGTCCTCTCCTCAGGGGTTCTGGGACCACCGCTTCGTGGTTTTTGGATTCGAACCCGTGCCGTCACATCAATTTTTCCTTTCAGACCAAATCTCGGCGACCACACGTTCTCTTCTATATCTGCCAGCCCCGCTACCGTGACAACAGTTGTCGAGTCCTGACACCTGCCTGGGGTTCTGCTGTTGCCGGGTCTGAGGTGATCAAGACAGAGAAACATATAAACAGCTCTTTAAAATCGACAAAACCTCACTTGCACTGGTTTGAATAAATAATACTTTTAATAGTCGTCACATTCATTAAAACAAGATATAAACATGTGGTGTGTGTGTAGATACATTTTGAGGCTGATGGCTTTTGGTGTTCGGGAGCTGAGGTATTCCTTTGCCCAATGTTCCAGTGAGGGCAGATAATCATGCAGTTCCTGCTTCATCTCTTCCTGGCTTACGCCCAAACTGTACCTGAAGACAAATGGACAAAACACAAACATTACTGACAAATGCACACAAACATCAAGTAAAACACGTAAAACATCACATGCAACACATTGTAAAATCTTCAGTGAAAGTTAGTGTTTAATGACGTTGGTGCCTTCTCACCTTCATCATGGAAAAAAGGCTTGTTGACAAACATATTTGGTTGTAGTTTTGGTTAACAAAATCCACACTGATCATTGCACTCATGAAAAGCTCTGCAGCCCTGTATAGTATACAATCTGACCACTTACATGTCTCCCAGGTACTGAGGACTGCACAGAGCTTGGTCAGCCAGCTTGGACAGTGTCTCCAAAGAAAAATCTTTAGCTGTAGCTGCTCTCTGAAAGACTTCATGGACAATGGTGCCGTTCAGCATTTGCTTGGAGCCACCGTCAAAACTCTGCATCATGGCAAACAAAAAAGAAGTTAAAGAGTGTTGAACTGCACTGTCAGCTTTGAGATAAGATGGAAAATTTAATATAATACACAATAATCAACAAACATAAACAGCAGCCAGTGATATTAATTGTATTAGTAAAGCCTTTTACCCTGAACATGTCTGCCAGTACTGCACGTCTCATGCAGCGGATGGAGCTAGAGATGCTGGTACCTGAGATAAGGCTATCGGGTAGTAAAACCAGGAAGCCCTGCTCCCTGTCCACTACCCAGGATCCTCTATCAGAGCAGCCCTCTAAATGCACCACATCACCACGACAAACAGGCGTCATCTCCCTGGAAACAATCATTTTATAAGCATATAAAGACAGAGATACGCATAAAGAAGACATATAAAGCAAAAAAACATTAACACGGCACATGATGAAGTTAATAAGTCTGTACTACTTTTACAAATATGGGATGCACCTGGTCATTGTAGGGAAAAATGTGATGTAAACCATGGATCTAAATGGGGAATTGAATGACAGTGTTAACAGAACAGAAGATCCACACAAGGTATTACCATCCATCTTTCAGCAGACATGTCTCAGTTGGATGTAGAGATCTGGAACATGAGATGGTCAGTGTTTTGTGGGCAGGTGTCTCCTCCACATCTAATACCCAGTAGCGGTTGTTTAGGCCTCCAGAAAGGATCACATGGTCTGGCACCTTCCTGTATGTACAGAGAGGATATTTATCATATATTATACATGCTGTGTTTTTTCAAGCATCTGTCATGCATCATTTCTACATCTGAACATCTGAATGAATTTAAACACCTGGAAGAATAAACATGTAGGTCTTGGTGTCACTGGCAGATTTCCAGTCATATACTCACTTCAACTATGAGGCTCGTATCAGCTGAGTAAATATTGGAATAGCCTACTGTACATATTCCAATTTTAAGACTCATCGCAAACACTGACTTAAGGCAAATGCAAATTGTGATTGTTTTTAACTTGACATGTTGCATTACACCTTTTCTACTTGTGAATTGTATATTATTTGTAAAGTTACCTGCCTAGGGACTACCGATGTAAATTAGCATTCTTGCTAACACCGCCATGCTTAAATTGTGTATTTTCTTACTGACTAAAATTCTCTGTCCTTATCAGATAAATTAACTAATTAATAAATGAACTGACAGAGTGAGATAAAAGCTTTTCAACGTTTATTGGTCACCATATCAAGTGAATTTCTATTGATAACTTAAACGCACGTGTCACGTGCCCTTCTTCAACTTCATCTTTCTCCCTTGATCACTGACATCATCACATTTGACATCACCTAACCGAGCAACATTCACAAGGCCAGAGAGTTTGCCTGTTTCTCACCAGGGTTTTTTGGATTCATCCTCTTTGACAAGACCTTCATTATGATCCATCTGCTCAGCAAACCAGCTCTCATCCAACATTTCTTCCACTGGACATCCTGATGTCATTCCTTTATTTTCTTTTGAGTGAAAAAGTAACACAAAAAAAACGTTAGCATAGAATAAAAACAAACTAAATTCAAAGAAATGGTTGTGAATTAGAGCTGCCTATATTCTAATACCGCGATATGACAATATACAGTCATCTGGTATTTTATGATATTACTAAATAGCTTAATTGTCTTGTCCTAGTCTGAAAGGCTGCATTTCATTGTATTTTGTTTCATCACTTTGCTTAGGAAAAACACATTCAACCCCTTCAGATGCATTCTCATATTTGTGTCATATTTAATGTCAACAACATGCAGTTCTATAAAAAATGTCGTAGGTGGCAATCAAAATCCCAACCCTATCAGTGTACCTCCAGTTTGCTCCCGATCCGATGGTGTCGCACTGTCGCCATTTCCATTCGTTGTCATTGCTGCCCTTGTAGCTCCTGCCTTAATAAGGTCAATCTCTCCCTCCTTTGCACTTTTCTGTAGTGTTGGTGTGATAGCTTGTGCACTATGTTTGTGCATGTGAGCAGTGGAAGTGTTGGGATTCTTATGCAGAGGAGTTTGTAGATTTCCATTGGCCTCTGCCTCAGCTGCCTTCTGCTCCGTTATCACAGTAAAACCAGAATCCTTCCCATTTTCGTCTCTCTCTTTCTGATGTTTTCTCTCCTTCCCAATAGAGTTTTTGTTGTCATTAAAGACCACTTCAGTACCTCTGCTGTGACCCTCTGACTGGTCGTTGGAAAGTGCCTTCAAAGGACCAGTCACAGGCCTCGCTACTTTAAGGTTGCTGCCTTTGGTGCTGGGTGCAGTTATTTGTGTTGGTGGATTGGCATTTCTTGGTCTCTTGGCATTGTGAGGCTCCTGAGGAGGGCTGATAAGTCTTTTTACGGAGCTAGACCATCCCTCTTTACGCTTGGTATTCCCTCCCTCCTCTGTCATAACTCTCCGTGCTTTTTGCCCTTTGGAGTGGGGACTACGACAGATGGGAGACAATTGGCTGAGCTTCTCCAGACTTGGCACATCTCTGCTGGGCTGGGGGCTCGGTGGACCTGGATCTCTGGAGGAAGAAGAGAAGGCGAGTCTGATCTGACTGTTGGGGGTCTCGGGCACAGATAACAGATGATCTGGTGAGGAGGGTAGGAGGTTTTCAAGGTCCCCAAGGATACTCCTCTTTAAGGGGGAATACGGTCTGCATGTAGAGGTTTCACCATCTTTGATCTGAGGTTCAGTTCTGGCGAGTGCGCTGCCAGTGATGGATAATTTTCTGGAAGATGGCAAGTCCTAAAAGCAACACAGTCAAAGTACCTTAATATGTAACCTTTAAATTATAAGTGGTACACTTATGTATAATCAGAGAGAAATGCAATAGTGTATTATAGTAGTAAAGAAAAAGAAGCAAAATTTAAAGAAAATTAGACGTGGTGGATACTATGCTGATGTAATATTAATTATATGGGAACTTTGTTATGCTAATATGGTTTGATATATATATATATATATTATTTTTATTATAGCAATGCAGAGTCAGTGCTATCATTTTTTTCAAACTTATGTGAATGTTTACTTGGTGACAGAAATATGCTTCTACCTATTTCAGTACTATACAGGGCCTTGAATGCCTCGTATTCATGCCCCTTAAACTTTTTCACATTTTGTCACTTTACAACCACAAACTTAAATGTATTTTATTGAGATTGTATGTGATAGACCAACACAAAGTAACACATAATTGTGAAGTGGAACAAAAATGATACATGGTTTACAAAAATTTAAGCAAATAAAAATCTGAAAAGGGTGGTTTGCATTTGTATTCAGCCCCTCTACTCTGATACCCCTAAATAAAATGCAGTGCAATCAGTTGCCTTCAGAAGTCACCTGATTAGTTAATAGAGTCCACCTGTGTGTAATTAAGTAACAGTATAAATACAACTGTTCTGTGAAGGCCTCAGTGCTTTGTTAGAGAACACTAGTGAACAAAAAGCATCATGAAGACCAAGGAACTCACCAGACAGGTCAGGGAAAAAGTTGTGGAGAAGTTTAAAGCAGGGTTAGGTTATAAAAAAAAATACCCAAAGCTTTGAACATCTCAACGAGCACTGTTCAATCCATCATCCAAAAATAGAAGAAGTACGCCACAACTGCTAACCTACCAAGACATGGCCATCCACCTAAACTGACAGAGCGAAGAGAGCACTGGTGAGAGAAGCTGCCAAGAGGCCCATGGTCACTCTGGAGGAGTTGCAGAAATCCACAGCTCAGGTGGGAGAATCTGTCCACAGGACAACTATACGTTCCTATAAGTACTCCACAAATCTGGCCTTTATGGAAGTGTTAGAAAGCCCATGTTGTTCAAGTGTTCTTAATTAAATGCTGTTCAGTTGTATTGAGTTTATCGTCAAGTTTCCATGGTACCGACGCTATTGAACGACCCGTTGCCGTTCTGACGCTAGTGAATGCGCTAGGCCTGTGTGTGAAGTGCTGTGCTGTGAATGTTAGTTTCTCTCGATACAGCGGCAGATAACGTGTAACTCCTTCGCCCTTTTCCAACATTCAACTGCCGCTCCCTGGTTTTATTACTGTGTGTAAATGCCAGAAGGTGAGCCTAATGACGTCATAACTGTCTGAGTGAATGTTACCTTTGTGTTATTGTGTATTGTTGAGCTATCTTATGCTGGTGTGTTGTTCTAGCTAATAAACTAAGTTATGCTGTATGTGCGACTCACCTGAGTTGATTGGTTTAGTTTTTATTATTTATAGAATATACTTGAGTACTGAATACAGTCATTTGTAATTTTATTTATGTCATTATGTTTGTGTCATCATATACCGTGTACTGATTGTTACTTTGTTGTTATTACAGATGAAATAAAGTGAAATAAATCCATGACTAACCTGGACACCTGTATCCGTGTCTTTTAACGGGGACACACACACCATACACCTTGTCGCTCTAAACCCAGCTAATTCCTGGAGAACCCCCTTTCTCCTTTATAGGAAGAGTAGCAAGAAGAAAGCCATTGTTGGTAAAACAGACATAAGAAGTCCTGTCTGCAATTTGCCACAAGCCATGCTGGGGACGCAGCAAACGGGAAAGAAGGTGCTCTGGTCAGATGAGTCCAAAGTTTAACTTTTTGGCCTGAATGCAAAGCGCTATGTTTGGCGGAGAAGCAACACTGCTCATTACCCTGAACACACCATCCCCACTGTGGAACACGGTGGTGGCAGCCTCATGCTGTGGGGATGCTTTTCTTCAGCAGGGACAGGGAAGCTGCTCAGAGTTGATGGGAGGATGGATGGAGCTAAATACAGGGAAATCCTGGAAGAAAACCTGTTGGAGGCTGCAAAAGACTTGAGACTGGGAAGGAGATTCACCTTCCAGCAAGACAATGACCCTAAACATACACCCAGAGCTACAATTCGATGGTTTAGATCAAAGAATATTCATGTGTTAGAATGGCCCAGTCAAAGTCCAGACCTAAATCCCATTGAGCATCTCTGGTAAGACTTGAAAGTTTCTGTTCACAGAAGCTCTCCATCCAATCTGGCGGAGTTTGAGCTATTTTGCAAAGAAGAATGGGCAAAAATTTCAGTCTCTAGATGTGCAAAGCTTGTAGAGACATACCCCAAAATACTTGAAGCTGTAATGGCAGTGAAAGGTGGCTCTACAAAGTATTGACACATGGGGGCTGAATACAAATGCACACCACACTTTTTCAGATTTTTAAATTTTTGTAAACCATGTATCATTTTCGTTCCACTTCACAATTATGTGTTACTTTGTGGTGGTCTATCACATAAAATATATTTATGTTTGTGGTTGTAAAGTGACAAAATGTGAAAAGGTACAGGGGGCATTGAGACTTTTTCAAGGTACTGCATGCTCATTACTGTTAATGACCTCTCAATGTCCATTTTTCTAACTTATCAATAATGACATTAAGTAATAATATCAAGATGAGATTTTGAATGTCTTGTCGTGAGACATAATATAATATTAAAATGAAAACGGGCAAAAAGCTATTAAAAAGGGAGCAAAGAGAGAAACAACTTACTAATAGAAAAAAATATATAAAATTTACCTTCTGGTTGTTTTGAGAGGAAAAGAAGGATGAGATGTCCTTCCCTCCTGGTGCCTGGCAGAAACCACAAAGAAAACTTTGACAGCATTTCACTGGTGCCATTTGTCACCAAGTCAAAACAGAGCATCACATTTGACACTTAAAAGCAATAAATCATTGTTCATGTTCATTTAGACATTAAGAGCATATGTAGGTCATACATAAACTAAAATAGAATATCTTCATTATCACTGCACAAGTACATACAACGAGATTAAGATTGCTTCTTCCATATTAATGCTAAAAACACAAATATAATAAAACAAAAGGTACAAAATGAAACTGAAAAACAACAATAAAGTTGCAATAAAGTTATAATCTTGGTTTTCAAAGATTCTGGATTTCCATTTCCCTGCCCAAGCTGTGACTTATTGTGATTGTGACTTATTGTGATTGTGTGATGTTTATTGTAATTTTGTGATGTTTATTGTGTTTTGTGCTGTTAATGTGTTGTCTTTGTCTATGTGAACTGTGGGGAAGATAAATATAACATTAAACCTTATAAAGTTATAGAACTATGAACAGTATCCGGCTGTACTGAAATAATGCAAAGAGCAAATAAAACATGTATATTTATATTTAAAACGTCACTTGTGTGGAACGTCTTACTGTTTGTAGATTAATGTGTAAACAGGGTCTGGTCTCTGGTTTTAGGTCTGCGATATCCTTCAATGTTGACCAGAAAAATAATAAATGATGGCTGCACTGTAGGGGTGAACAGAACTTAATGAAGCCAGACAGATGCAGCTGAGTTAATGAGGCGACAGGTGTCACATTTACAGTCTCATTGGAGGCTGGTAACGTCACTGTACCTCGTGATCTTTTTGTCAAAAAAAAACAGCTAAAGCTTCTGAACTCACCTTGGTTTTCTTCAGTTTGGTCCTGTTCATGGTGTGGGCGGTGTATGTCTGTCTGTCTGTCTGTTTCCTCCACAGGTAAATGAGCTGTTTATTAGCGATATCTTCAGCTAACTGACCGACTTTGTTGTCAGGGCTCAGCTAACCAACGACTGCATCTCCACAACCAGCCGATTATCGACCCCCCTAAGACCGTTGGCTAACGTTACTTTTCCGCAAAAGCTACAGGACCCGTTCAGTGTTTGGAGACATCTTCTTTATTGTCTCGGTTATCTCTCTTGTTTCCAACAGTCGGGGCGCCAAAATTTCAGTTACGCGCAACGGAAATGACATCAGTCCACTTCCGCTAAAACGCTCTTTGGAGAATAAGCCCCGCCCACGGACTTATAAAAAAGAACGGACAACGTATCAAAAATGGCGCTCTATTCCCAATAGTATACAGCTGCAGACCCGGAGCACAAGCCCCAGTGGCGCAGGCGGCCCCGCCCCCAACTGTGACGAAATCACTACACGGTCTTTTTTTTCCTCGACAGCTTTATTTAAAAGAAGTTCAAAAGTCAATGATACAAAAGTCAACGGTTTAAACAGTATTTTCATTTGCTGATTTTGTGATTAGTTTAAAGTAAAGTTCCATTTCTTTTTAAAAAACATGAAATAACTGGGTTTTCTTAGAAAATGTAAAAATCCAAACAGATTTATTAAAAAGTAACATATTCCTTCTTATTTAGGGTAATTATGGAAACCAAAAACAACATTTTCCAAAAGTCAAATCAAATCTATATTAAAAGAGTCAATAATAAATTTGCTAAGGTCTGCTCATAGTTTTTTGGCGTAAGAACAAAGCCAGAACAAATGAACAACTATTTCTGGGTGTAAATTACATAAAGAGCAGTTAAAAATGTCTTTTTAAAATGTTTTGCATATATTTTATACTAGCTAGATAGTATTTGTGTATGATTTTGTAAGAAACCTCCTTAACCTTATTTGAGGTTAAAAACTTGTTAGGAAGCATCCAAGTTTTTTCCAATCAATGTGAAATGATTCCGATAAACAGTAATATTAGGGGTAGCAACGATATATTTTTGGAAATCACTACACGGTGATCTGAAAAAGAAAAAGCAACTTCTTAAATAGAAGTGTTGCAAAGAATTTAACGTTACATTGATTATAACTGTAATTGTTTTACAATTTGGAAAGATAAACATTTAATCTGTTTGGTCACTGTGAATATACAAATGTGTTTTGGAAAGATTTAGAACATTTTAAAAGCAAGTAAAAGTATACAAATGAATGTAGGTATATGATGTCATGATATATTTTGTACTTCATGGTCCGGACAATGTGAACTATACATCAGCTCCTCATGTCGCTGGGAAAGTTCCACATCCACAAATCTAAATGGACTGGATCCAAACCTGCTTTAATAGGTTTAGAGTCAAACTGAAACACTATGGGACCTCAATGCAACACTTAAAAAAAAAAAAAGCAATAAAAAAGCACCAATATTCTAGAAGGACTGAATTTAATTTGAGCTTAATTTTAATGTGAATTGTATCTAACTGTATTTTGTAATATTCCTGCAATGTAATTTGTGATATAAACTTTGTATCAATAAAAAAACAATTTAGGAAAAAATCAGCTTGTTAAATAATTCAAATATATTTAAAATGAGTCATGACAGCAACAGTTCCTGTATTTCATGTAAACAATGTTCATTTAAAGCTAAAATTAAAATAAACATTAGCGATACAGAACAACTCTGTGATGAAGGTAGTAGTGATAAGTAGTTGGACCTCTGTAAACACGCAACAAGTACCTCAGCAGCATTTCAGGGCAGAGAAATATTGTAAACAAACATTGTGATTGGATCTGAACAGACGTATTTGAGAACAGATTGTACAAGGAATGATTGGATTGAAGGATCATTTGCTAATTGTTTTTCAGATTAACATCAAAATCCTGGAGGCCAAACCCTGTACCAAGTCACCAGAGCGGGGTCATCTCCATGTTCCCAACAGGGGCCAAAAGGGTCCGCTGTTCCACCGTTGCATAAGTCTATGCATTTGCCGATTTAATTCAGCATTTTGTTAGGGTTAGAGGTTACGGTTAGGGGGTGGTTGGGGTCTACATAGGCCTATTTGCCAGGGAATTTAGCACTGATTGTGGAAAAAATAACAGACTGGGGAACATAGAACCCTTTAAGCCGGGGGAAAAGAAAGGTCCTATGTTCCCCGGTCACATACAAAGCGGGGAACATAGGACCGGGGGAACATAGGACCCAGGGAACATGGGTATTTCCACCAGGTCATCGTTTTATCCTCCTATTATGTTCAGAATCAGAATACTTTTATTGGTCCAAGTACTGTATATTTGCACAAACAAGGAATAAACTGTAGCTCAGTGACGTGCAGTGAGGGTTGGGGATGGGGAGGCACTGACTCACAAGTCAGATTTACAAACATACAGTAGGATGCCAATAGGATAGGATGAGAGAATAGGAGAGAATAGGAGCGAATAGGAAGCTGAAAACCATTTTAAAACACCAGTGCAACTGTATATTGCAGTATATCTTAACTTCTTGCTTTGACTGAAAGACCAGCTTTGAAAAACGTCTTAGTTTAGAAATCAAATCCTCCATTTTCAGGGGGAGAAATGACAGCTTGTCGCTAAGCTCTACAGTGTCGCACAGCACACTTCTTGTTTTTACTTTTTGCACACAGGTTAGAGTTCACCGTGACCTGGCTGCTGACAGGCTGCTCACTATCGCCGCAGAGGTAGTGCCTGCCTCAAGGCAGCATTTTCCCTGTGGATTTATGTCACATCAATACGTAAAATACATTACTGAACACCATGGAAAAGAAGACGTATGCTTTTATTACACAAAAGTGTCCTCAACCATCATATTGGAAACATACACAGAAATGGGAACAAGCACGCGCCGTTTGCACGCGCTCAATACAGTTTGTGAGTGATTGCGCAATCTGGAGGGAGGCTCGGCTGTCCGTGCCTCACCTCTCGTCTCCGAAGAGACTCTGTTTATTTAAATAGGAAATACAGAATTTTCTGCAATTTCTACAATAAAAATGGTCAAAATACATTAAGAACCACGCCAAAATCATAGTCCAGAGGACAAACATTAATACTTGTGTTATTTTATTGTTTCGTTTCTTTTCCTCATTATGACAGGAGGGCACAGCCTCACCCGCCTCCCCTGACTGCACCTCACTGCTGTAGCTTGGCGGTTGTATTTTCACATTAAAGACAGAACAAAAAACAAAGTAAATCAATAAAAATATGTTATAAATGTATTAAACAGAAGAATATATTTTATCAGAAACAGTTATTGTAGCCTACAGCAAATGATTTGTTTGATAAATGAATAAATAACAGTGAGTTGTAGTGATGTGTGGTAATGATGGGAGTAAGGGAAGTGCAGTGTAGTAGGAATAACCATTTAGGATCTTTACTGCATGTAAGAAGTGCTTCTTGTGGTGGATGGCTCGTGTCTCATGCCAGAAGCTCCTTCCAAGAGGACAGCGTCTGGAAGATGTGATGTGCTGAATGACAAGTGTGGTAAAAAATATTGCATTTCATTATGATCGTAACATTTAGAAGTAAGTGTGCCTTATGACCTATTGTCATGATGAATAATCAAGGAACGTATGATTACTAAACTTGTTATATGTTGAGAAATGTATGTCAGAGGAATAGAAAATGACTGAAAATAAGATCATCTCATCTCATCTCATCTTCGAACGCTTGTCCGGGGTCGGGTCGCGGGGGCAGCAGCTTTAGCAGGGGACCCCAAACTTCCCTTTCCAGCTCTAACTGCATTAACCAGCTCTAACTGCGGGATCCCGAGGCGTTCCCAGGCCAGTGTGGAGATATAATCTCTCACCTGGTTCTGGGTCTTCCCGGAGGCCTCGTCCCAGCTGGAAGTGGCTGGAACACCTCCCTAGGCAGGCGCCCAGGGGGCATCCTTTCTAGATTACCGAACCACCTCAACTGGCTCCTTTCAACGCAAAGGAGCAGCAGCTCTACTCTGAGTTCCTCACGGAGGGCTGAACTTCTCACCCTACACCCGGGAAGGTGAAAGGAAGAAATGTTTTAGGGATATTTTGGTTGTGTAGCGTACATTCTTAAACTATAAACCATTGTCAAATGAAGAAAACAGACATAAAACATTATTCCATCGAAGCCACTAAACATTTTTTTTGTATTTAGCATAATCAGAGAATGTAATGATGCCTTTGATACCTGTTTCACTGTGTGAGTAAACAGCACACCTTGTTGTCGCCTCTACATGGCTTAAAACTCTGCATGGAGATGCTACATATGATGATGATATACTACAAAGTTTTGATAGGCTACGGATTAAACCACCTCAGGTGCCCTCCAGGAACAGGCAGCATCATCCTCGAGAACTGAACCACTGTCAGACTTAAGGGGGCTTTATATTCTTTAGCTGCACAGCTGAACTCTCAGAGCTTTGATGGTCCTTAAATGAGGTCACAAATTGCATTTGGCACCATAACAGAGCTACTGTGACTTTTCTTCAAGCCAACATCACTTCAGTGTCTGACGCTAGTAAGCAGCAGAAAATTGAGGCACTTCTCACTGACCTCGCCCAGCAGTCCTACAGTCATCATGAAACATCTCATCTTTGAGACAGTCCCCAAAATAATTTGTTACCCAGGCTGGAGTCGATCCCAGCGGACATCGGGCATTTGGCCAGTCTATCGCAGGGCAGATAGAGACAGAGACAGGCAACCATTCACACTCACATTCACACCTATGGGCAATTTAGAGTCATCAATTAACCTAACACATGCATGTCTTTGGACTGTGGGAGGGAGCTGGAGAACCTGGAGAAAACCCACACAGACACGGGGAGAACAGTGTTAACCACCAGACCACCATGAATACAAATGTCCCCTTTCTTTAAGTCTTCAGAGCATCTTGTTTGAAACTCAAGTGCAACATAAATACAATTTGATGACTGCACTCAACACAAAAGACTGTCACTTGGAGAAACATGCAGTATTACAAGTAATTTATTTTACAGTACAAAACCATATAGCAACAACACGGAGAAAATAGTTTATTTTATACATTTTTCTCCTCTAATGTTAGCCCTCATACCTAGGACATTAATAAATAAATACAGGAGTGAACATCATCAATCATTTCTCCAGTCTAGAGATTCTCTTCTGCGTGAGTCTTCATATGAATGATTAAATGGGAGCGCCGAATAAATGTTTTCTCACAACCCGTGCAACTAAATGGCCTTTCCCCTGAATGAGTCTTCATGTGGCGTGTTAAATTAGACTGAGCAGTAAATTTCACATTACATATTGTGCAAATGTAAGGTTTCTCACCAGTGTGAATTATTGTGTGCTTGATAAGATCTGCTTTCTCTCTAAAACATTTACCACAGTGGGTACAGCTGTGAGGTTTCTCTCCCGTGTGAATTCGTATGTGGGCATTCATGTTTCCAACTTGTGTGAACCCTCTGCCACAAAAACTACACGTGTGCGGTTTCTGTCCGGAGTGAGAATTCATGTGAGTCCGCAGATAAGAGCGTTGGATGAAGCTTTTACCACAAACACTGCATCTGTAAGGTTTCTCTCCCGTGTGTGTCTTCATGTGGCGAGTCAGGATGGATTTAATCCTGAAAGTCTTGTTGCAGATGCTGCAGGGGTGCGGCCTGTCTGCTGTCTCACCCGCTTGCTGTGGTTTCAGGTTTGCCTCCGAGTGAAATCCTCTCTCTCTCCATTCATCATCGCTGACTTCAATCATCTGACGGTCACTGGGTGGCTCTGATGCACCACAGCCTTCTTTAACAGGCTGCAGTTTCCACTGTCCATGTGAGCTGCTGCTGGGCAAATGGTCACCTTTACTTACAACTTCTTGGTTTTGATGTCTTCCATCATCATCACTGCTTTGCACATAAATTATATTGAACATAGAGTTTTTGGTTTCAGCCCCCTCCTGATTTTCACTGGTATGAACAGTCCACAGCTCCTCCTCCTGCTCCTCTTTAATCTGCGGGGGCTCCTGGTCCTCCTCACACACGTCAGATTTCTCACAGTGATCCTGCTCAGAAGGAGCTGCCTCCTCTTCCTGGACAGAGAGCTGCAGGGGGGCTGAACAGTATCACACACGAGAAAAGAAATGTAAGCTTTAGTCTGACCAAGTATTTTGATTTGCAAATATTTAGCAGAGAGCTAGACAAGACAGGCTGAACATGAAAATGTGTTCCAGCATATACAAATGTCAGAAATTTGCATGGTTTTGTTATGATGTGTTGTCTGCTCATGAAAAGAGAGGAACAGGATAATGATAGTTTTTCTTTCCACATGACAAAAACAGATGCAGCAATGAGACTTCTCCTTTATGGCTGCCAGTTTGTGAAAAGTAAGTTTCTGCATTGTTACGATGTCCTTGTAAAGTAGGGCAGCAAAATAAATCTTATTTTTATTGTCATCCCAATATCAAATTGTGCAATAAACACATCACAAAAGACGCTCAGGGACTTTCTTTTAAGCTAGTTGAAAGAGAGTAATGGTAGAAAACTGCACTTAATTTTTTTTATGTGGCCTTTTGTGTTCAGTTCCATGTTCAATTTAAAAATAAAAATACTATAAATAGTTTCTTTTCAGTTTTTTTTTAAAATTCAACAAGCAAGTAGTTATTTTAGTTTACTGAAATCTGTAACGACAGAGTCCAACAAAACTGAACCTTTTAACATCAATTTGGACTAGCATTCCCACATTTGTGACAGAAGAACATCGGAAACCAAAGGACAAATATAACAACCAAACAAATGTTTAATCTAATAAGAGAGATATAAATGTTTCCCCATCAATTTCTAACATTTTTCTAACTGAATATGGTTGCTGTGGGTCACCAGATGAAAATGGGTAATATTTTCCGTATTTTCGTTGGTAAAGTATTAGGTTTAAATCATGCACTGTCAATGGTTTTGACAATGTTTCAGCTTGTCAAACAAAGACTTAATTACTAATGAAGACTGATTTAAAATGACTCCTATTTTTCGGGGGTGCTGGGACTCAATTTAAAAAGGGCTTGATAAGCTTCTGTTATCACTCACTGCCTTCTTCTTTTGCTGCCATAGTGTGAAGTTCTTTCATGGAGGGGGTTTAAACTCCAGTCTGGCCGAGACCATAGTGTAACTAAGAAAATCTGAAATTACTATACCTATTTACTTGGTTATACCATTAATTACAAATGAACAGGATTATCAGCACATGCAAACTACTATCGTGTAAGATACTGGCCTAACCATATCTTGGGCATGAACTAAAACTTTTTATGAGGCCTATTGTGGACAGGACCACTCCATAATATATTTATTTTTGAAGATAGTAAATAAACTGGGTTCCAGTGGCCTTTGTTTGCCCTTTTAAGTCCACCCATCCCACTTTCTCCAGCCTGTCTGACAGGAGAGGGGTGAAAACAGGCTTGGGGACCCACGTCCTGTTAGTCCATGCTGTAAACTGTGTATAAACATGTGTTTAGTCCATACCAAGGCACCAACATAACAGCTGTGTGGCACGTAATGCCAGGGACAGCCATTTTGCATCCCTGAAGGGAAGAGGGGATGCAAAATGGCTACTTGCTGTCTCCTGTCGGTGTAACCAGTATTTCGGTAGTGGCTTGGTTTTAAGTGCACCTTAACCACAGATCCTAACACACGTTATTCTGGTTAAATCGGGAGTAAAAACCCCCAATTTGAGCACTGTCTCGAGGCTAAAGTTAACCTGAGCGCGTCTGAACTTACCGTCCAACCCGGCCAGCCTTCTTCCTTGTCGGTCGACATCCTGCTGTGAACGCAAAACCATTTCTTGATAGTCTTTAATAGTTGTTTCAAAGATGCTAAATATGTCCTCAGCGGCGGCTCTGAGGCGCTCGTTGACCAAAGCTTTTAGTTTCTCTGTTTTGAACATTTCCGCGGCTGACATGATGGCTCAAACAAGGAAAGCTCGCTGGGAGATATCGCGAGAGAAAGAAGCAATCTCATGTGATTCCTTACAACCGTAAATACATAAATACCAAGCGTTTATTTTATTTATTTATTTATATTACAGTGGATTACTTCATATTAAATGAGCCAGGCTGAATGTGATTTTAATTTTATTTTATATTATTATTATTATTATTGAAATACACAATAAAATGTATTTTTTATTATTATTATTTAAACTAATTTATATTGTTCAATTTTATTAGATCTGCACCCATGCCCCAAACTCAAGGCACAGAAGAAATATAACATGCATTTTTGTATGTACCAGATAAGAAGATAGACTTCTCCTGAGACTCAAGGTAGCCTACATAAGCGGAGTTATTGAAACACATTTATTTGTAACTAAGAATGGGCGAATTTGTGTGATTTGTGCAATAGGAACGTAGTGCAGTGAAGTGAGCTTTTTTTAAAAAAAATTTTTTTAATACAAAAATGTTCTAAACATATGTCAAAGGAGACTGCCTGCAAGGATGACAACACTACGGAAAAGCATAATAAACGGCACCACAGGCTGTTGACAAACTAAGGGCGCACAATGGACCCAGTCCCTCTGCATGACGAAGCTTTGCTGCCACCTTCTGGCCATGACACGAAACACAAATCATCTGATACAAACATTTGAAGGCCATTTCAGCAGTGACTTGAGTCAGTTTATATCAGGTTATGTGGATATTCACTTAACAGTTAAGCCTAAAAGAGGAACCAACTCAGGACTGTTTCATTTTGTACAATAATCTACCTATATCATACCTAAATGCCTATTGTGCCTTGGCCAGAATAACCAGATTTGCAGTTTGCACTTGCACTTGCTGACCAGGAGATGGAAGAAGATATCCAGGTTAAACCGACAGTGAAAGTTTAGAGTCAATGTATGAGACTATGGTTAATGACTGCTGACTAACATGCTAACACTGTTTTGCTTCAGTCAAAGCTGCAGCCAGAAAGTGTTGATATCCTATACATGATCATATTTGTTGAGATAAACAACACAAAACAAGGTAGGATAGGATTAAGCTGACACATGACATGACATGTTTTTGCTCCAAAACAAAAGCTCTACCCCTGCTCAAACTTGACCCAAACAGCCTCAGTCATCATCTTATGCTGTATCATTTATCTTCATAATGCAGTTTTGTCGAGTCTCTCTTTTAAACTTAAATATGCAACAGTTTAGTTTTACTTTAGAAAATATTTCCATAAATCCATTGTAAACATTAAAACAGGTATTTCACAGACATAGAGTTATGAATGATAATTTATTGATCTATCATTTACTTTTTTTACTGTACTACTATTACTTTATCAGACATTATTTTTGTTCGTGTATACTTCATTTTTCCATCTTCTTTTCTCTGAGCGTTTTCCGTTGTGTCCCAGTTTGAAAAATACCAAAGATACCATTCATGGTATTGTTAGTTTAGATGTGAGGTTTTAAGTCCTCTGTCGCTTCCAGTGTGGTCAGACAATAACATACCAGAGGGGCCCACACACACACACACACACACACACACACACACACACACACACACACACACACACACACACACACACACACACACACACACACACACACACACACACACACACACACACACACACACACACACACACACACACACACACACACACACACACACACACACACACACACGGCAGTCAGCCATCATGTAAACTTTACATGCCAATGTGACAGATGCTCATTCTGAACAGACCACCATCTACCTAATCTTACAGTCCAGGTGAAATTAAAATACTTTTTGTCCACAGAGCAGCAATATAAAGTGTTGGCATCTGGTCTGCCTCCTCATTTGTTAGTTGAACGGAAAATGGAAAAAAAAGGAAGAAGAGTAAAATAAAGCTTTAACAGCTCACAGGTGGCTCTCTCTGAATATTTCTGGTATGTGCACATCCTGACGGTAATACTGTCCAGTGTGTTTACACTCGTCTTTAACTGGTATAGTATAAACATGTGCAAAGCAGTTCTCAGAAAGGAAGACAGGTGAGAAATAAAGAAGAGTACTGTACTTCAGTGCTGCCTCATTGTTTAGCTAATATATGTTTTGGGAAATAGATATTTGGTTGTTTATTAATCATATTAAATCAAAAGTGACTGTTTCAAACAAACTTAAAATAAACCTTGTAAACCCATCCTTCTCCTCATCCCTCCCTTTTCCCATCCTATTGTCCTCTGTTGCCTTCTCCTCATCCCTTTATATTCAATCTGGTGCATACATCTCCCTCATCTCGGCCTTCAGTACGTCCTCCCACACCAGCCTCACAGACCCCTCCCCAATTCATTTCAATTTAAATAACATGTTGTTGTGGTGTTGGCCACCACTACCAAACACTCTCTAACTACAACTACCACAGGAATTTACACTGCAGCTGCTAGTCAGTAACAATAACATGAGGAATTTATGTGCTTTCATGTTTCCTTATCAGTTCAGTGTGTTATTGCTAAGACAAAACATTCTTGTGTCATTTATAGCATTTCAAGTGTTAAATCTTCCTCACTCTGCACTTTAGGGAATCATGGGTCATGCACAGTTCAGGGTATCAGAGCTTCCTCTGCCTCTGATAGCCACTCTCACTATACCACAGTGTCAACACTTACCCTTGTACTTAAACATACAATCACATTTAGCATCACTTACAGTTAGTTTAACAAAACTGTGAAAGAGTAGTGTTACTCAAAGCAAATATACCTCTGACCTTTTTTGGAGGAATCTTTACTATCAGGAGATTTCCTAACGTCCACAGTTGTATTAGTCATTTTTTTGGATCCTAACTGCAAAACTTTACACAATGGAGACTAGTTAATAGCACATGCTGTATGATAAAGTACTTGTCTTGTCAGCTGCAGTTAAGTAACTGTGCTCTTATGAGTTGACTCAACTGGCAACATAGAGACTGCATTGGCAACAACAATGAAACAAGATAATGCTGCTAACATGGATTTGAATGACACTAATGATCAGATTGTTGTTTGTCTTTGTCTCAGATAATCTAAATCAGACCAATTATACAATGTAGATTTGAAAGAAATGCTCATTGTCTATTCCATTGCATACCTATTGAATCATATCTGTTTGCTTTGTTGGTATCTCAATGTAAATAATGACTGAAATACAAAGAGGATTTGTGACAAGAAAAAAACAAGATCATGGTCACAATCAAATTATACTTTGAGTGTACTTTGCAGAAGTCACAGTATAGAGTTTGACTTAAACGTGACACCTGTATATTTGAAATCTATTGACATGAATTTGCTGTCAGGTCACTGCCGCTCAATCTCTGTTATCTTGTCAAATAGTGGGAGCAGCAGAATGACTCCATGATGCACTAATTTCCCTTCTTTGTTCTGTTTCATTATGTCTTTGTTACAGATGTTCCCTGCCTCGCCAACACTTCTTACAAAGGTCAACGCCAAATTTAGAAAAAATAAGGAAAGGGAGAAAAGGACAGAGAGATAATTGACTTATTTGCATACATTTAACAAAGCACCCCACTGTCTGAATAGACTGTGGGACTAGACTGACCCTCAATCTCTTTTTACATATTAATGATACACTATTAAATACACACAGTCACATGTAGCTCATTAAGTATTCACAGTTTATCAAAGACGTTATTTTCACAGGCTAAACGTTTAACTTTTTCATATTCAGATTACAGCTTATTTGATCTAAAGGTTTCATATCAGGCTGATTTTCAGGTTCATACTTTTATTTAGCATGCTTTATTCATGCTCTGTCTTAAAGCAGCGCTCCTTTAAAAGCCCTGCTCTGATCCGTCAGTGTTTCTGGGTCTTCGTCTGTGCTCTCTGTGTCTCTGGACCGCCATTGCAGTCAGGGAATGAATCTAATGGCACTGTAGCGGCATGTATTTATTTATTGAGTTTCACACAGTACATGTAAATATTAACATTTTAACAAAGAAAACTAGTATATTACCCCCAACCCCTAGCAGAGAAAAAAAAACATACAAATAAAATAGATAAAGACCTGATAACAATAACATTACCTAAATCAAATCAATCACAGCAATGCGCAATTTGTAAATAGCTTCAAGTCATTCAAAATAATGAGTCTCCAAGAAGTCTTAGTAAGCCCATTAAATTGAATGCAAGCATTAAGTTCCTTTGTTTCTTTGTGTAGCTGCACTTTCAACCTATGTAGATTGAGCATTTTGATACTTTCACAGTATTTACATACCACCATATTGACCTCGACCTGCTTTATTGTGAAAAAAAACCAAAACACATGGAATCGCTTTTTACTAAATGGGACTTTTTTTTAATACACTAAGTTAAAAAAATATAAATTATATATGAATTCTCTTTTTGGATTTGAGACAGAAATGATCAAAATTATAAATGGAGACATTAGTATATCCCAGGTGACTTGAGTCCAAACCCATTTAAAAAAATAATCTGATTCGACTGATTGACCATGGAAATAGTTGTTTGATTAAATATACGCTCCTAGTTATGAACTCAAATCCTGTAACAGAAATAATTTCCAAACCAACAGTGCAGAGGTTTATTCACTCCCTTGGAGAGTTTTCTGTCAATTTAGTAATGAAAATGCAATTTACACTTTTTTGCAGCATCCTTTCATGCTGCCTTTTAATCAGGAAATTGCCTCATGTTTGTAGTTTCAATCAAGAAATCGAGAGAGAGGTTGAAATGAAGAGACTTAACATACCAATCTTGTAAGAGCCAGACTTGTGACGCTGTGCTTTTATCAGTTTACATCTTATTTTTTAGACATCTTATTTCTTTGACATAAATCTTACTTCCTTCTATTATTTCTGCGCGCTTCTGGCTTTCCTCGACAACACATTTTAAATTGAATCCCTCATGTTTTCAGCTGTGTCTCGATATGCAGTTGTATGACACATGAAACATATAAATCCACAAAAAACATTTCCGATGACTTGAAAGGCATGTTATGTGTGTACGCATGCAGAAACAGATATTTCTTCCTATGTATTTTTGTCTCTGTATGTGGTTGAAAGCATTGCTGTTGTTAACATTGTAACCTGAGGGAATCTGACCAATCATAATTCTCCTCTGTAATAGAGGCAAATGATCAAAACCACATTACATAGATGTCATGCAGGAAGCTGTTACGTGTTGAATCTATATGCTGACACAATATGAAACATTCCTTGTGTTACCTCTCCTTTCCTTTTCTTGACGTATCTATTCTCCTTTTCCCGAAATGTTTTGCTCCACTCCTCTTCTTGCTTTTTTCTTTCTTCTTTTCTCTTTACATTCTTGTCTTCGTACATTTTAATGTCCGGTGTTTTGTTTAATGTCTTTTGTTCTCTTCCTCTCGTCTTCTCAATGATTCCATAAAGGTCACCATATAGATCTTAAAGTGGTCAGCATGATGAGCCATGCTTATGCCTAGTCGTGTTACACATGCTAAAAATATCAAATAAACAAACTAAATGAATCGCACACACTTTCATCTTGTATATTGCAATACAGCATAGTGCAATCAAAACAAAAAGTACAGCCTAAAAAAAGATTGTAACCAATGTGCACAATATCAAGTCACATATTTCAAACTTACCTTTAGTTTGTCATATAAAATCTTGTGAAAGTCCAGAGTCGAACCATAATCCATTGTCATCTTTGAGGGTTGATGATGGCAGTTGCCTGTTTGTATGTTTTGTTGACATTGCCTTTTTATCCTACAAATCATGTTTTCATATTTAACTTGATAGTGATATACGTATAAAGTGATTCTTGCATAGAGTGCACTTCCTTACAATACAGTTACAGTATGTAACAGAAGTGCTTTAATAGGCATTAGACCTAAAGTTTTGTAATTTTTGCTTTGAGTAATGCTAAGTGCACAACAGGAAACTAAAGTATTTCCAGTTATGCAATACAAAACTATACATATTCATAGCATAGGGTAGCTGGAAATATAGTGAGTTGTTTTATGCATTATCTCATCCCCATCACAGCATCCGTCATCTTACAAAAAGAAAAACTGGGAAAAAATGTTTTACATGCCTGATCCATTCATGAGACTCTTCTGCAGATATGTCCAGATGTACATATGATGTATGTATTCATCACAACATGGTGATCATCTACCTCCAAGAGGTAAAGACTTCCATTACTTTACTATTATTATTGTTTTGTAGATAGCAGAATGTTAAAAATCATCACAGTCTACTTTTGAGTAATTTTGTGTTATGTTGTGTGTTGTATCCAACAGTTTTGAAAACAGTAGACCTATGTAAACATGGATAATGGGGGGTCATCCCTATGTTCCGCAGGTCCTATGTTCCCTGGGCCTATGTTCCCCGGTCCCATAAACCTATGCCTTTGCTGATATAATTTCAATCAGGAAGACTTAATGAGGAATGTTTTAGATGTGAAAGTAAGAATTTGAGCACTGAGAAAGGCGCTATATAAATCAAAGCCATAATAATAATAATAATAATAATTTTACAATGCATGACAAAAAATTATTGAATGAGAGTCTTCGGCGATTAGACTTCATCGAGACTTCATGTTAAAGGGGTCGTGAAGCCAAGGGTAGAGCAGGATACCCCCCGATTGAATCTAGACACTGGTGGTGGTGAAGAGGAGATGACTGGGATGGATGCAGTGGTGAAGGAGTCCGGATGATGCTGCTGAAGACAAGGAGGTGAATGGGGTGGAGGTGGGTGTTTGCCATCGCCTGACGCCGGGAATGACAGTTGACAGCACAGAGAGAGGCCACTTTTGAACTTTTGACAGCTACAGCCTGATGCTGTGACAGCGAGAGAGAACAGTCTTGCTTGTACATTCAGCATTTTGTTAGGGTCAGGGTTAGGGTCTACATAGGCTTATTTGCCGTGGAATTTGCCGTTTCTGGGACAAGCAGGGAACATTGGACCTGTTTCTTAAAAAATGGTCTGGTGTTTCATACATAAGAACATAGGACCCGGAGAACATAGGTACACTACCAGAAATGGAGTGTAAATGTACAAAGTTTCGGTGGTGGTTGAGTTTAAGCGAGAAAACAGCTCATGAATTTTGAAACAGTTTAGTCCACACCTCAGTACTGTAATAAATAAATAAAATGTAGTATGCTTTTTCACAGAACATGTTTTGACTTGTCACAATAGGAAAAGCACAGGTGTCCCACTAAGCAAAGACAGTGTGACAGTGAGTCAACTTGCACATTACCAGGACATTAATCATTCATTCCTTATTAATTGTATTAATTACACACATGCTTTTACTACTTCTACATGTGAAAATGTGTCATGTTAAAAGGGTATATAGTATACTGGTAGGTGTATGTAAGATTTCAATAAATAAAGTCTAAGCACTTGAGGGTTGGCAGATCACTTTGATATCACCTCAGGATGAGACCATATTTAGGGCCTGATCACACTATCCTTTTGGCCGCGGCCAAAACCGGTTTTTCAGCTAAAGTCTAGTACCTTTAAGTAGTGTGAGCGCACCTGCTCCGCGCTCAACTGGGGCCAGCTGGGCCGCCACGGCCCGCTTGAAATAGGTGGGCTTTAGCGGAGCCGTTTGCACATGTACGAGCACGAGCGTGCGCACGTGTACGCGCACGAGCACGAGCCCTACGGCAGTATCGTTATGTCCGCCTGTTCGGACATGTAAATAGAAGGACGGACCATGCGCGGACATTTAACAACAACAACAATGGTGGTGAAAGGTTCACGTTGTGTTTACTGCAGATTTGGTCGGATGAAAATATTCAAAAACAGTCGACAAGACGCACAAAAACTCCGAGGTCTATGGAAAGATTTGTAAACAAAGCCACACACACGAGATCAATGCGTGTGACGTGTTACGGCTTGAAGGCGTATGGACAGCAAGAAGTATTGGCCGAGGCCCTGGTAGTGTGAGTACAAACGGGGCTGGGGCGCGGGGGGGAGAGGGAGGGGGGACAAGTACCCTAAAGTCCGGGTCTCGGTCCTGGAGGACAGTGTGATCACGTCTTTCTTTACTTTTAAAAAAGCCAATGTTTGAATGAAAACAGGCTCAGTGGAGAGCAGCGCGAGGAGTCCCTCAGTCACACCCTCCCAGCGGGGGGTTCTGGGTGGAGGCCTGTTGAGATGGGGGGCAGGGGGTAGGAATTTATTATAATTAATGAGTTGATTAGAATTTCAAATAGATAACAAAAAGGAGCACATACCAATATAAAACACATACGGGGACAGAAACAGTGCACAGAAACACCCAGAGGAGTTCTCAGACACCACAGCACACACTTCCTTTGGGGGGAGATTGTAGAGATTGAAGCGCTTTCCCCACAATTCTATTATGACCAAGCTAAATAAGAAAATTTGGTTTAATGTTACTATGTTGTCTAGCTAGCTGCATGTGTGTGGATACACGTCTGCATGCTGCCAAACTTCAGCGAGGCGCACTGCTCGTGCAAGATATGTAGCTCAGCCATTAGATAGTATTAATGTTAGTTTAATGAATGGCTCTCTTTTGTACGTGCTGCCCAGTGTCGGCTGCACTACTCGTTTTTGTGCAGCTTTCTGGTAAAGTCGATGTATGTGGTTCGACCTTTGTTGCATGTCACTTTGAAATGTTGTATTTCAGACAAAATGCTAAACAAAGAAATACACTGGTAATAGTTCAATTTTTGAGGACATTAGCTATTTCTCTTTTGGGAGCACAATTTATTGAAGAGCATATGGAGAGTTATTTGCAAGAACAGATACAAGCCATTCTTTAAATGAAAAAACACCAGTTTGATTAATATTCCCAGGCTTGCACAAAATGATTTAGGAAGATAAATAAAACTGAGATACTGATTTTAAAAATGAACCCTTCATACTTTCTCGCAGCTCCACCTGAGGAGGTGGAAGGTGAATGCATTTTTCAAGGACATCTGGACAGAAGTTATTAAAGGAGGAGGGTTTGCTGCTCAGTTCATTCATCAGAGTTGAACGGGCAATGTCACAGGTCTTCCTTCTTCACTACCATTATCTCCAACACTACTTTGCTACTTCAGAACTGCTGTTGTGTACACTTATCCTTTGCCATGCATCTGACCCTGTAATCACTGTTATGTTTCAAAGTTACTGCAACCTGACGCTGAAAATTGAATCCAATTGATGGAACTGTTGAGTGATGATGAAATTTTAATGGGATTGTACACTGTGCAATCCAAGCAAGCTACACTGCCCCTCAAAGCAGAATACATCTACCTCAACGATAAGCTTCAACAGCTGAAGTGTGTGAGTTGTATTGTTTTCATAAAATGAAGCTGAGACCTAATTCTTTCATTGCAATGCAGATTTTCAAAATACAGTTCTGGCATGAAGCTGCAATCTTCACTGAGGCAGATGATCCCATGAAACGCACAGAAAATTGTGCAGCTAAATCTGAGTGGTTCACAGTGATATACAAATTAGTTTTATCTCAAAGTTTGTTTGTTTGTTGTTGTTTTTTTAAACAACATAACACATCTACTTCTATAACCACTTTCAAATCTCACCTGAAAACTCATCTTTTCAGACACGGCTACTCCCTTTAATTTTTCTCTTTGCTTCTATTAATATTAGTATTATTATGTAGTTTTGTTGTCTGATTCTGTTACTGCTTTTATGACTGAGTGTTTATATGAGCAGCCATAAATAAAATAAAAATGAACTGAAGTGATGTGGATTTTCAGATCAACTTGTAAATCTTGAGCACAAGTCACAGTTACCATGGTGGCCCAGGAATACAGAGCCCAGTGACATTTCACAAAGCAAATGAACAAAACTGATACACAACTGTGTGACAAGTGTGAAGCTGTTGCTAATGGAGTGCAATGAAGATAGATGAGCAGTATTATCTGTGCTCAAGTTTGATTGACTGTCAAACATGTGCAATCATCATCACTGTGCTTTTATCCTACACTTTATCATTTTCAATTTCACATATTTTATTTAGGGATCAAACAGGCAGAGGTTATAGATAATTTGAGATGTTTATCTTTTTAGTGTCATATATAACAACAGTTACAATCAGCACAATTAGCCTAGGCAGCTACAAAAATCGGATGGCATTACCTATAAATACTTTTCAGCTCAGAGTCATGTCAAGGTAGAAACATGAGGAACCACATAAGCAACCAGCAATAAACTTCAACCATTCATAAACAGATGATTACGACACATCCTGGGAATCTACTGGTCCACCACTTTGGTCCAGACTGTCTTTCTCAACTGTTGGATGGATCACCTATCTGCATGCAATTGTTCTTTCAACAATGTCTATCTGCCTCTCAGTTTGGTTTCCTCACCACAAATGAAACCGCTGACCCATTAGCAAGACTTTGAAATAGAGCATATAAGATCCATGGCAACCTCCCCCCAGACCCACCGCAGTACTTTCACATCCTAGCACACTTTCTGATACAAAACAACTCCCCTCCAACACAATACAAGACACGATGGCATCACTAGATCAATCCCTTATAAAGCACTTATTTCAGTACCATTTTACTTTTAAAAACCATTGAGGTCAGATTTTTTCTCCCCACACATACTAAAATCTGGAAAAAGATCATCCCATATTACATTTGAGCAGGGCTATCCAAATGGCAGCCCCCAGGCCTTCGAGGGAATATTTACTGGCCCTTTGAGTAGAAGTCTTTGTAAAAAGGTAATTCCTGGCCTAGTGGGCAATGTTGACTGTTGTCCTCTCTCACTGTCTCAGTGTGTCAAATACCGTCTTGCTCAACGTGCTTCCTCTAGGCGTAGAAGTAAAATATTTCCCACTGAATTGTAGTGGAATAAGTGACAGAAATTACAATTTACATGTTTTGGGTTTTAAAACACGGGAAAAAACACATTCTCTATCTCCTTGTGATGCAGAAGTTCTTCATCTGAACATGCAATGTTCAGCCTTGTCTATCTTGTGAGAAACTTCCCTTTATCCTGTGATTCAAGTATGACGAAGTTTATGATATGAATGTGACTAATGTTACTGCCTTATCTGGTATGTCACCCAGCTAAACGCAGACTGTGTTCATGTTCTATATAAAATGAGAACTGCCCTCAGCTCTGGGTCTGTCTCTCTAGCAGCCTGTGTTTTGTGCGCGCGGGGGACAGTCCCTTTCTGCAGAAAACGCTGAGAATAAAACCAGGGAAAAAAGCCAAAAGTTGTTCGGTGTCTAATCTTTGTTGACGGACCTTACCCATGACAAGTAGATGTATAAGGCAACATGAAAAGAAAATACTTAAGTAAAGTACAAGAGCATCAAACGTGTACTTAAGTACAGTAATTGAGTAAATGTTCTTAGTTACATTACACCTCTGGGTAACATGTATGTTGATTAAATAAGGATTGGTTTTGAAAAGGTTGTTGCACTTTGAGTAGACCTATTACTATTTACCTTGATAAAATAAAGACAATATATGCACTTCTGTGTCGTTTCAGTGTTTTACAGTATCTGTAGCTGTTAGTGGGATTATGTCATATTTTTTGAGCCATATTTTTCCGACCCCTCATTTTGGATCATTCTAATCAACCGGCCCCCATTCAAAACTAATTGAGTCCTGCATTAGAGCAATAAGCTTTATTGCACATTTCATACTGGCATATAAACACGATTTTATGAAGGGACCACTGATTCCAATCTCACTATCTTGCTTACTTCTTTTAAAGTCCTCTCCTCTGTGTAGCTGTTTATGTTTTGTTTTTTTGTCTTGTTTCAGTCGATTGTTTCTGGGTTTTTTTTTCATTTGTGATTCTTCCTGCAGAGGTGCTGCAGATCAGGAACCTGGGGTAAACCAATTTAGCTGGCTGAGCCAGTTTAAATGTAAGACATTTTACTTACTTTTAATCTTTTCCTGACAATGAAATTAAATTTTCTACAGGTGAATGGTGCCCAGAGGATGAGGCCATATGACTTTGGTGATCCCTCTGACTTTTCCTCTATGCTACCATGAAGTTCGTAATTTTGCTTTTGAATGAAATGCCTTCACATCTACTGATTACCATAAAATGTGTTACACACATGAATTATATAAAATCTGTCCTTTACTCTGTCCATCATTTAGTTTTTCCAGCTGAACTTTTTATTTTCAAGCTTGTTGGCTCATGTTCTTTTCAAACAGAGAAAATATAGTTTGTCACCCAGGGCCAAGTTTCATTACAAAAAGACACTTTTCATTTGGGGACTCACCAGAAAACCCGTCTGAATCCAGATCTATAAAACTGATTTTCACTTTCCCTGCCGGCATGACCATTTCAATTACTGTGAGAGGGAGAAACTGAGATGGAGTGCAGACATAAAAGATAGTTTTCTGAGTGTCCACTGGATATTTACATATATAGTAAAATTAGCTACAGTGGGGAAATATAATTTGCTTCATGTGGTCTGTTTGATTACATATTTTATTTCTTTGCTGCGCTGTTGTGATTAGCTCAGATAATGCTTGTTGCTGATTTTCAGACTCAATCTATTCTTGTTGTTAGTTTATTGAGTGTTGACATCAGTGTTAAATGCCACCATCAGATCAGACTGACTACCAGACTAATAAATGAGTCTCACATAATGTTGGTTGTCATGGTGTGGTCATTTGGTTGATGCATTCAAAACAATGTCTGCTTGGTCTGCTCTGATGAATAAATATCTCATTTCTATGCAGTCACAGTGAGAGGAGTATATGGCCACTATAGGTTTGTTGATGATGTGGCATGAATACATTCACGTTGCTGCTGATCTAAAATCTCTTTATTTAAGAAAAGTGATACATCAATGTACATCATTTATTCATAAATTCATTAATCTTCAACTGCTTGTCCCTGTCTGGGTCGCAGGGGGGGGGGGGGTGTCTCAGGGCACATAGAGACAAACACAGACAGACAACCATTCACACCTACGGGCTATTTAGAGTCATCAATTAACCTAACAATGTCTTTTGGATTGTGGGAGGAAACCGGAGAACCCGGAGAAAACCCATGCAGACACGGGGAGAACATGGAAACTCCAAACAGAAGCGCCTCAGCCGGGATTCGAACCAGGAACCCTCTTGTTGTGCGATGACAGTGCTGACCACCACATCACCGTGTCGCCCTGTACATCATTTAACATTCTTTTAAAAAGTTAGCTTAAAGTCTAGTTTTCATCAGCAGTCCCTTTACCTATTGTTAATGGGCATCTTAAAGTAAAAAAACGAATAAAAAATATTTGGATAAAAAACACATTGCATTATTGTCTTGTGTAAATCAGATAAGAGCACATTCAATTATAGTCTAAAAGTCATATATCTATATAAAACATACAAATGAATGACATAAGAGGATGGATCAGTGTTGGCATCTTTAGGCGTTGACTAGCCTTGTCTGGCGTTAAATTTAAAAGAAAAGAGGACCTGGCTGAACGCAGTTTTTAACTGTACCTCCTGTAATTCTGCTGCTATTAGTTTCGAATTAAGTAAATCCGATAGAAATGGAGGAGCAAAGCCATGGATAATTTTGTAAACTAAACAAATCTTTTTTTAATTTGATGAGGTTTTCCCAGCTGAGCAGTTTGTTCTTTTTTAGTATGTTGCAGTAATGAAAGGTGATCTGTGAGAAACAAGTATCATGAGCCAGTTAAAGTTCCACTTTGTAAATCTGTGAAAAGACACACCTCTCCACCTGTGTTCCTGCTACTGTCCACAATAACTGATTAGCTTAGTTTGTTGTGTTGTGCAGCGCTAAATGTCAGACACCGGGCTACCTCCCAGACTAATAAATGACCAGCACCTTCTCACACATTATTGGACACAGTGTGAGTGAGACAGAGTGGGTGTTTGTGTCTACAAGGTTGGAAAAGAGAATATATATACATATATATATATATATATATATATATATATATATATATATATATATATACATATATTGTAATTCTTTCACATGGATCCACTGGGCTTTCGTCCAGGCTTTCGCAGTTGAAATGTGTCCTTTGTTGAACTTTGAACAAAAAATCCTTACCTGTCGGCTAAATTAATTAGGAAAAGATCTATTGTTGTTTTATGTCCTCATTAGCTCTCTGATTGAACTTATCAGACAGCTAATAGCAAATACCCATGATCTACTGTATGTTGCCTATTTCAAAGCAGTTAAATGAAATTTATATGCACATGAATGACTTGCTCTAGTTTTGTCAGTGGGCAGGCGGCAAAATGCAGGTGTGTTTGGAAATAGAATAACATACATTTGTGGAGCATGAAAGAAAAACTTGATGTCACATTTTCGTTTTGTGATCAACACCAATAACAGCTGTGACTCAGTTATAGTAGGTAATATATTACAAGATGAGTACTAAAAGTAAAGTTTTGGTTAGTTAGATTAGGGCTGTATATCACCACTGATTACCTGATTTAATTCAATTCAGATCTTAATACTAATTTTTCTTGAATATGAAAGAGATTCTCAAAGAACTAAAGGTGTAAATTGTACAAGGAACCTTCTAACTTATAACAGTAATGTCTGACAATAGACATATTGACATGCAGCGCTAACCAAGAAAAGGGCATGTTAAAAAAAAGAAAGATAATACGCTTTCTGACTCAAACCTCAAACATCACATTGAAGCTTTCACAGTCGTAACTTTGGTGCCTCACATCATATTGCAGTATGGCAGTTACTGAAATGTGATATTACTGAGATATACGTTTTTGGCTCATTTCACTGCACTACTGAGCTTATTTTGATGTGTCAAATATAGTGCATAGTGTTTCATTCCCACTCCACTGGCTCTGATTTTAATGTGTTTAATGGCATTGTCAACCAGAGCATTTTCTTCAATTTAACAAAATGGTAGTTGCGCTGGGACCATTAACTTTATGCAAGCAGTCCATTAGACATTGACTGGGAAGGAGAAGACAGTGTACTCCCTCTGTGTGTGTGTGTGTGTGTGTGTGTGTGTGTGTGTGTGTGTGTGTGAGTGTGTGTGTGTGTTAGCGGGTCCAAATGTTCCTAGAAGAGTAGAAAACATAGCTAATGTGACAGTTCTGGTTTCTGTATGTTGGACTAAAGTTTGACAGTGAAGAAAAATAACACTGCAGGAGTTGTGTCAATGAGCCACTGGTAAGAGCAGCCCTTATTATTTTTGCTGATGTACTTTTCTATGAGATAATTATTTAGTAAGTAAAAACAAACAGCAAATAAAATGAGTTACTCAACTCTGGACTAATAAGTCTAATAAGCTGCAACTTACAAAGGTGGGTGCACATGATAAAAGAAAACAGCCTACAGATAAGAATTTAATTTGTAGCTATAAGCTGGTGGAGGGAAATCTTAAATTGTAAATTGCCCCTGACAAGCCAGCACACTAAAGGTGGATTCATGCCTCTGTGTCAGTGTGTTATGGCTGTACGCACCTTTGGGGTGAGAACACATTTATGTTTCACTGTAGGATTTAACCTGTTGGTTGTAGCTGAACCACAGTTAATGGACATCCTTTCAGTGACAAAATATGTCTAGTATTATTGAATGAGAAGATAACAGAGCCTCTCATAAAATTGCTTGATGTTGTCTTCACTAAGAACAATCTTTACAACTGGTAAATCAATTTCATTACAAGGCTTTGGTCCACGTACTGCATGACTAAAAATTACGGTATGTATCAAAATAGACACCAGAAAAAAAAATCAGAATTAAAGCAGTGCCGTGCTGTCCGCATATAACGATATAATCATAGAAGAGTCAGCACATCCCTTACTGCTGTCTGTACAGGAGAAGTGAAGGAGAAGTGGAAGTCAAAGGTAGACAGATTGAGAGTGACACTGGGCAGAGATGTCTGACAGTCACAGAGATCAACAATAAAGCAACACAAATACTTTGACGGTCCATAGATGCAGAAAACAAACACACACACACACACACACACACACACACACACACACACACACACACACACACACACACACACACACACACACACACACACACACACACACACACACACACACACACACACACACACACACAGACACTTGCGAACGCGCGCGCACACACACACACACACACACACACACACACACACACACACACACAGACACTTGCGAACGCGCGCACACACACACACACACACACACACACACACACACACACACACACACACACACACACACACACACACACACACACACACACACACACACACACACACACACACACACACACACACACACACACACACACACACACACACACACACTCAAACAGGAGGCAGATAACCCCTTTTCTGACAGGGAACTAAAGCCTGAAGTCACCTACGCTCTCTTCTAAGCCACAAGACTGTTTTGACCAAAACAGAAATACCTCATGACCAACAAAAGAGTTGCTGGTCTTTAGCTGCCGTAAACAGATTGTTTGTTTGTATTATTGTGTGAACTAGTAAGTTGCACAAAACCCTAGCATTTTCCTTTAAAGTCCCCCTCCCCCAGGATGTCTTGATAAGCTTTAGTTGGTGCAACACTAATCTATAAACCAATCACTGTGTAATACCTGAAAAATTATTCGACAGGCGAACTTAAGCCTTAAACCTCCAACTCACAGTGGACTGTCAGTACAGAGAGAAAAGCGTGCTATATAAAATTGATCTATTATCATTCTTATTAGAAAATACATTGCCATCATAGTTGTCAGCCCCTGACAGTCACAAGCTAACAAACAGAAACTAATTAAAGATGCTAACTTCACTTGCCATCCTGAGGCCGTATTCACAAAGGAGGAGGACTAGAGGGTGGGGTCAACCTCGTTGCTATGGAAGACATCATGTTCATACCTTCAATGCCCACAGTGATTGCCTGTCTAGAAAAACCATGGCTAATACGGACACAGCCGCTCCGCCAAAAGGGAAGAGAAAACTGGACCAATGACCAACTCCTATTCCTTGTTCAACTTGTGGATGAAAGGAAAGATGTTATAAAGGAATGTTTGGAGTTGGGATCTTTACAAAAACAAAAAAAAAGCACGGTAAACTATTTGCTTGCATGTAAATGCTGTCTTCGCTTTCCTGCAGCTGCATTTTTCCTGTGGCCAAATAGCGAAGAGTTACAATTTTAATCTCCGGTGATATTGGATGGTTTTTAATCATTGGTGATGCCATGGCATCCCTGACCAACTCTAACACATTCTTAATGCCATCTCCATTTGGGTGATATCTTTTTAAAAGCTCACTATCATTTAATCTCTCCAAAGATGTTGACTGCGGCAGACATGTTAGGATGTTAGCGATTTACTCTAAGTGACTTAGTAAGTCAACTGACAATACATGAAGACACATCTGGTCTCCTTAGGAGGTTGTGAATGAGGCAGGGTGGCCTGCGTTTTTTGGATGTTGATTCATGACACTGGGAATACTATAAGGGCAGTTGGTGAGCACAGACCTCTGCCAAGGACAAATCCCTACTGATTCACTAAAATTGAATAGGTTGGTTTTTGGCCCATGCTTTACCCTTCAACCAAGTTTCATAAGAATCAGCCCAGTAGTTTTTCCATAATCCTGCTGACGGATCTTGGACACACGGTACATCAAATCCACAACAGAAATGAGAGGGAGGACTGCCCTTGCACAGCAGTGACCGGGGTATAAATAAGACATGTTTCTGGTTGTGGAGTTGTAGAGAGAATGAGAGCAGGTGGGAAATCCAAACAAGTTATTTTAAATTGTGTGTTGGCGGAGCAGAGCAACATGACCACTCCTCCCAGACCATTCACTATAGCTTCCTCCTTCCTTGTTGGTGATGTAGGAAAACAATTTCCTCCTCCCTGGTGGTGGAAGGAATAAAATATTAATAGGCTACATCCAGCAGGAAGTCCTCAAGACAGCAGGAGAAAGCAGAAGGAAGATAACATGACGGATAAACACCAAACCACTCTGTTCACTCCAGTCGTCACCAGAGTTCACTCTTCTTCGTTTTCAAGCTCCTCTAATGTGCAAAGGTGTCAAAGGAGTTGGTTTAACCACGGCCAAGTAATGCTGCGATGACACACAGATAATGCCTGTGTACGAGAAACAAAGGTTTTGCATCAAGGAATCTTGCCGAAGCATAATCCTGCGTTAATTCAAGGGAAAGTTCAAATCAGCAACTTAATTGGGACCTGTGCACAAACCGTCAGCCGTAGAAGGCCCCATTGAAACTGCATTTCATTCATTTCTGAGGGGGAACTTGCCAAACTTACTTACTTATCAGAATTCTTGAAAAAAAAAGTTATTTTATGGATGTTTTTAAAACCCTGAATGATCAAATTCTCATTTTTTGCAATGGATTGATTATTGAACATGTTGATTTTTTCTGTTTTAAATGTGAAGTAACATTTTGTTCTGATTTAAAGTCCCTAGGGTACGTTGTTAATTTTTTCTATTTTTAATGCTTTTTTTTGTTTCACAAACTTTTTCCTTGTCTTTGATTAACATGACTGCATTTAATGGTTTTATTAAAAACAAGAACATCATTTTAAACATTATAGAACTTGTAGAAATAAATGTGAAAAAATGACTTAACTTTGACTTATTTAATGACTAAATTCATTATTTAATTAAAATACTACTCATGGCAAGAACTAAGACATTTTATTGCAAAGTAAGCGTGTAACCAATGTAACACTGTTATACAGAACATTAAACCAAATTAAACATGTGCTGAATATGATATAATAAGCATTACTGCTTATGTAGTGTGTTGTATGCACACTGTATTTAATTTTTTTAACATTTCACATTCAAGCAATAGTGATCCTTTGTGACACTTGGTAACAAATGTCACTTCCTCTGATGGAAACCAATATGCTTTGTTTAAAATATCGGTCTGCAGGGTCTACACTGTATTTTTGCTTAGACTTTTCACATACAAATTTGCATGAAATATTTAGACAATGCTTGAGACTCAGAAAATACACAGTGTGATACTGTACCAGCCATCATTTATTTAACATCCTCCTAACCCCCAAATATCCCTTTACAGGAAGATATTCTGTGTTCAGTCAACTGAAAGATGACACCATCAAATCAGTAACAAAACATTTTATTGTCCACCTCCAACCAGCCAAAGCAACTTCACAACATTCTTCTTTCAATAAATGGTGTTTTTAACTTTTAAAAACAGATGACGCAATTCCCGGCGAGGCCACCCACCCACTGAAAGTACGTACTCGTATGAAGCACATGACAAATGATGTGCACACATTACGTAATATATATAATGGTGCAGAATGTCTACGAAACTAATAACATAACTTTGCATTTGTGTGCCGTCTTATTCATTTACAGTGACAACGTTCACACTAACGATGTGTAAATCCTGTGATGGTAGACTGTTGGTGATAGCAACATTCCCTGGAGTATTCTTTATGTCATGTAACATATTTATAAAGCATCCTTCATGCTGTTCATGTTAAATGCACAAGTACTGTAGGGCTTTTCTTTGGTTATAAGTCTTATACAAGACTTCACAAAAATGAAAACAAGCTATCAAACGCAGTTATATTTTATGTCAGAGCTGGGTCAATACATTTTTAGTTTATGAAAAAATTAAACTTGTTCACTTGGTTTTATGCTGCAAATTCCCCTGATAACCTGGACTGAGCAGTGAGGCTGCTGAATGTGTGATGTCTTGTTGTTGTTGTCAAATAACCTTTTAACTAATTACTATTAGATATGTCTGATTTAATTAAAGAGTTTAATTAAAAAATAGTCTTTACTGTTTTAAATCTAAAACATAACTGCTGTTTAATCTGCGATAAACTGTCGTATGTTACTGTTGAATGAATACTGTATGTCACTGTACGTTGAATCTGAGGTGTTGAATCTGTGTATATTAACACTAATAGCGATGCCTCAAAAAGCCTGAAAATTTGATTCTGTGAATGCAGCCAAACTGCACGAAGTAGATAGTAACTGGAGCGCATATAAAATGAACCCTCACTTGATTATATACACACATTTACCTTCAACCCGCCAGCCAATAGCTTCACAATTTGACACATATTAAGCAGGGGGTCTGGGGGTTCTCCCCCCTGGAAAAGAGGAAAGATGCCACAATGCAGTCCAAACTTTTTAGAAGTCAAAATAACTGTAGGCTACAGGAGCCTATGGCCTGTCAGGAAATGCTTCAACATGCACGTGACTCAACACAACCTATTACATTCTGACTTTATTCTTGAAATATTAGGCTACAACTTTTTTTCATCATTTGATTCATTCTCAAAATCTCATATTATTATTATTTTTTCTAACATTTTAAAAGCTGAAACATAGAAAGACTATTTGCCAATTGAAGCCCAGCAGAACAAATCCAGGTGAAGGACAACCCAACACGTACAGTAATTTTAAAAGATGAACATGAGTTGAAATAATGAAATCTGGATACTAAACTATACTGAGGACGAAGCCCTGGCAATCTCTATTTGACCCTCCAGTGCAACTGCTGGACCTTGTATCCTATTGAATAGAGACAATGACTGTTTAGCCTTTTTTTAATTTTTTTTTTTTTTTTTACAGAGAACCAACTTGAAATGCTTGCAAACATTTTTTAGCGGTGATAAATGAAGTATAGAACAGTAGATACTGATGGAATATGTAGTGAAGAATGTAGTGTGAAGTAACATCAAGACACAAAGAGAGATTTTAATATTTAAAAAATCTACTTCAACAAAGATTAAGTATTTGGTCTCAGTTTCAAACTTCACATCAAACCAAACAAAGTTCAGTAGCAATTAAATTCACATTCATTCATCTGTAAGTAAAAAAAAACATGCTGTATTATAAGTTATGTATGTATAGGTAATTGTATCTAGTAAGTTTTGGTTAGCCAGTTTGAAAGTGTATTAATATTTATATATGCAACCCTGTTTCTTATAAATTACACTTCAAATTAATTTTGCAGAATCTTATTTGAAGCTTTTTTTATGTGAAGGATTATGTTCAGTGGCAACATTTTTCAAGTGTAGTAAGACAAGTGCGTTGCAGGGAGGTGGTCTGGGTTGATAGACGGCGTACAAAGCATCATTGCTTGTGCTTAAAGTCACATGGTTTTGTCACTTGAGTTATTTATCCTTTGCAACTTGTTCAGATTTGTTTCTTAAAAAAACGGATGAGAACTGCATGTCACAATAACCCTGATATATCCTCCTGTTATGGCAGTGGCACAGCATTAGCATTCATCCTTTTAAATCAACATGAAGCAGACTCAGTGTCAGGTCAGCTTTTTTTCTTCATTTTCTCATCATACCAGTAAGTTGGCTGAAGATGAATAGGAAATGTATTTTGAGGCGTCAACATTTGATTGTAGAAAGAAAGTGAGCATTACACAGACAACACTTGTTTTGGTGGAAACACCATGAAGGTGGTCATAAGGGGATGTGCAGCTAATTATTTCCATTTATAGTATATATACTTACTGTTTACTATCAGATAACAGAAATAGTGTCTGAGTCTATAATACCTTGCACTGGAGTTTTGGGAAAAAGTAGTGGTTGGATGATAGCTTCAAAAGTGGTTGTATAAAGGGCCGAGCAATGATTTAATTGGTAGCAGAAAAAAAACAATGAGCACAGGTACATAAGTAAGAAAAAGTCAGTGCTGTATATTGTGGCTGAACAAACAAATTTCATGTCATATCATTAAACCAGAAGCAAAAGTAGTTGTGCTTGTTTCTGTGTTTATCCCTGAGGCTCTCTTTGGGCACAAAGCAGCTATAAGCACTAATTGAGCTCTTTTCCCACTCATGCATTAGTACGCTGCATGTTAACACAGTAATTAATAACACCACACAGAGCCCTGCAAACACCTTTGTGTTGGACACATACAGTTTACAGTAAAACTCAAAAGGGAACTCTCTCAAAACTCTCCATAATCTGGTTGCTCAACAATCCCCCCCCCCCAAAAAACCCCCCAAAAAAACAACAACATACATTTTCCTCCACAGTGGAGTGAGCAGTAGACCTGCAGTTCAAAGGCAGGACCCAACGCTGCAGTATCTGGATCGACTGGAGTGACTTAAAACTCTGGCTGAAGTCCATTCACTGTTTTTTGTTTTTAGTCTCCATCAGTCGATATCTGGCATACACTTAAACCACTTGGCCATGTGGCCGTGACTCTTAGATGCTCTTTCATGTGTAGACGAGACCAGTAGTCCATCCATGTAATGACCAAACTCACTGATGGCATCTTCAACACGAGTGATGTACAGCCAGCTGACTATCACACCAAAGAACTGGAGACAGAAAGAGAGAGGGAAGCTTAGTAAAGGAAGGGAGATCATTATGGGTGCTTCTCATTGGTCTTAAACAGTTTTTCTAGTTTATCTGACCAATATGAGAACAACTGTTCCACGCCCAGAAAGCACAGATGCACATGTATGAGCATGAGCACGCGCGTTGACGGCGGCCCTGGTGTCTATTTATATATGACTGTTCCCCGTGACAGAAAAAAAGATGCAGCCGAACGGTTCGTGGTGGTTTGATGCAAAGGTGGAGTGTTTACTGCAGATTTGGTCAAATGAAAATATTCTAAAACAGTTGGACAAAACTAAATCTCAGAGGGGTGATGAAGTATAAGCAATAAGTATTCAAGCCTCTGCCTGGAAAGAGGAAGGGACAATCATGCTAAAGCACGGCACAAATCATCCGGGCCAAGTGTGAGTGCGCCCTTATATTTTCGTTCAAGCCTCCTCCAGACAGCCTTCTTGCTCCTCCTTTGTTGCTGCTCCAAACATTAATAAGGGAATTGAGATGTAAGAGCAGATTTATTTCCAAGGAAAAGCGAGGAGAAATGAAATAAGAAACATGTTAAGCACCCCATGTCTGACTTGGAGGACAGCTTTTGCTCTCCTTTGCTAAACTCACAACTCATTGAACTTCACAACGTTATTAAAGTCAAGCATTATCTACATTCATAGCTGTCTGTATGTGTGTGTGTGTGTGTGTGTGTGTGTGTGTGTGTGTGTGTGTGTGTGTGTGTGTGTGTGTGTGTGTGTGTGTGTGTGTGTGTGTGTGTGTGTGGCTGAGTGTGTGAATGAGATGCAGAAATTACAGAGTATTGGAAATTAGCTTCTGTGTATTTCACTTCCACATGTAGAACTTGATGTTCTAAAAGAAGGATATGAAGGGAAGGTGACAGCTGCATAGCGTGAGTGCATAATGTGTGTTCATGCAGGTTTATAAGTGTCATAGTATCTTTCAAATAACGTTTTTTAAGTCTGACAGTTTCAAAAACCTTGTACAAACATACAATTATAAAAACACAGGCAAAATGTACAGCAAGCCTAAAGGCAATGGACCAGCTTGTAAAGCATTTTGTGAAAATTCAACTTTTTGCATATTTGATCACTGCTTATGCAGTCGAGCTGTCAGAGCAAAGCAAAGCATTTACACCCCCCACTTAGTCATCTGAATTGCTTTCCTGAATGTTTTATTTCAATGTGCTTTTGAAATCCCCTTTTAGTATTCCCATACTGAAACTAAAGCTGCCAGCTGTGAGAGTGTTTTGGGTAAATATTATAAGAACTAAACACGTTATTCTGTGGAAGTTGAGTATCACAAAATGTTCAGTTAAATGTCAGATTTACATAACACATACAGTGCAATGAACTCAAAGCATTTGTGGGACAAGTGGGACATCTCAGTTTAAAGAGTTAACCGACATTGTGGGGACAAAATGAAAGTCCCCACAATGTAAATCACCGAATTTGGGCTCAAGATTTGATTTAAGGTTAAATTAAGGGCATTCGTATGTTAAGTCTGACGTAACACCTTTTCAAAATACGATTTCCGGGTCCAAGCGCTCCGTTGAAATAAAACAGGCACAACCGCAGAACATGTGAACAATTACAATCACCTCTAACGTCAGTTAGGCATCTTTTTCATCCATAAGAGGGAGGTAAAAATTTTCAAAACTCAGATCTGTTCAAACAACGGGGAACAAAGCTCTGCTGTGTTGTAGAAATATGAGGCTTGGAACCGCTTTGACCCGGAAATCCTATTTTTAAAGGGTGTTACGTCACGGCTTAACAGCCGGGTGGGTTGAGCATGTAGTGGTTATGGTTAAAACTACATTAAGTCTTCAGGGAATTAAGTAAAGCATAAATATTAATGAAATATTATGTTGTAACGTTATTTTTTGTGTCATGCACATAGCGCCCACACGGACTCCAAAGACACCAAAAAAGCAGTGTCACTAGTAAAACATTTATCCTGATAGCATGCAATCATCCGACTATTGCATTGCTGTTAAATATGTACAGAATGTGTCAAACAAGCTGTAAAAAATGCTCCTGAAAAACAAGTAAATTCCCTGTGGACCAGCAGACTCCTAATGTGTTTAACATGCTCCGTCCACACACGCAGTGTGTCAGACACACATTACCTCAGACACTTACAGGCCATCCTGTTTAGCTTCAACAACACATTCATTTTAGCTTTTTAGTGAAATGAGGTGGTCTCCTATATACTACTCCTCATTTCAACTTCATGAAATCAGCTGTTCTTCTACAGAACAAAGCAGATACAGCGCGTCCAATAGAAGTTAAGTCTTTTTTATTTCAGATAGAACAGTAAACTCTCCTGTTTGTTCAGCTGACGGTAGTGTACATTAACATAACTGTGCACGCAGAGATCTTACAATTTAAGTTAATTTCTGCTTCACATCACTGTGATCATCAGACTACATGTTCATAATTTAGAATCATGAATATTACACTGCTAAAGTGACAGCTTGTGACAAGTTTAAGGTTTAGTGACACGTTTGTGTTTATATCTGTGTGTGTGTGTGTGTGTGTGTGTGTGTGTGTGTGTGTGTGTGTGTGTGTGTGTGTGTGTGTGTGTGTGTCTGTGTGTGTGTGTGTGTGTGTGTGTGTGTGTGTGTACCTGAGGCAGAAGGATGCCCAATAGCAGTCCAGCCATAATCTTATAGTTGTCCATCAGCCAGATGAAGAAAGCATCAGTGCAGCCTCTGATATGGATGGTTTCGATCAAGTCCAAACGCTGCGAGACATAAGCTGCTTGTTACTGTAGCTTCAGTTGTCACAGTTAATGGTTACAGTGAAGGAATCAGTTATTAAGTTATTTCACCAGTTTAGTGAATTATGCTACACCTGATATCAGACAGAATTTTCCACTCTGTGGAGGGGGCGGAGTTTAAGGTCTGGATCAGGACATTTTGACTAAAGAGTCTTGCATTTAAAAATAAACATTTCTTGTTTCACTTCATCAAATAACTGAAAATGATACGTAGCAACATCCTGAACCCGTAGGGCCTGATCGCAATTTAGTCACTATCAGTCTTTGAGGCCTTACCTCTTTTTCTAACACCTTGTACCCACACAGAGTGTTGGCCACTTCATTAGGCTGGAGGGGAGAGAAGCAGAGAGAAGAGATAAATGTTAAGAAATAGTATGTAGGAGGCGTACAGTATATACAGCTTTCAGCCGCAAGAGGAATCAACAGCAGACTTTCAAAGGCAAGTTTTTAGTGGTGAAGATGTCGCACGCACGCACGCACACGCACACGCACACGCACACGCACACGCGAGCCACGAGCCGGCTGAAAAAAATCCTCAGTGAAACTGTGTGTATGTTTTGTCTGTGTGTGATATTAAACTAGACACTGACCACAACAATACTGATGACTGTTGAAAACTCGGCTGTAAGGTGTGTGTGTGTGCGTGTGTGTGTGTGTGTGTGTGTGTCTTATGACTTTAAACTTGTGGTTTTCCATATTCAAAGATATTAAAATATGTTCAAATAAGATAATTAAGACCAACTTGCAACCATCTGGCAGAGGAAGAAGAGGAGTGATCACCATTTTGACATCAATATACACATTTCGTTGGGAACATTTGTTTTACATTTTTAATATATTAATATGGTATTCTAATTAGTAGTGTGAATAGCAGGGTAACTCACTCTCCATTATTTCGTAAAGCGTCTTACTGCAATACAGTCTTCTATGATATGTCATAATGTAACTAAAAGGGCAAAAGCAGGAATCAGTGAACAGTTTTGAGCTCGACTGCAGGCGTTGTTTTCTCTGCTTCATACAATTGCTGGAATCAGGTGGGAAAACTTGTAGCTCTTCTGTGTGAAACACAACGCTCGGTCAGGTGGAGTTAATTGCTACATTGCGTCAATATGAACATACAGGGCTGCAATTACAAAGGATAATTGTCAAGATTATAAGGTAAAAACCCTGCATGGATGTGAACCCAACATAGACATCATATACTATCTAAATATGAACAAAATGATATGAGATAATAAGTCCAATTTACCTTTCATTTGAAAGACATCCATTTGATCTACATTTACACAAACAGGCAACATGTAAAAAAACGGAGGGCAGGAAATGGCAACATTACTTGCAATTCCATTGTTTCCAACTCAAAAATACACTTTGTCCTATATTATGATTTATTCCTATACATTTTTTTAATAATTAAATCTCAATACATTTTTTGTTTGTTAGTGAAAACTGTTTCAAGAGCAGCAGCTGCCTTTCTCATCCTTCAGTTAACGTATGTCATATTTGATTTATTTTTTTCATGAATGAGTTCTGTGAACCACAATATCTCAAATGTGAGAATTTTAGTCTCAATATCATTATATGGAGACATAAAGGAGCAGTGGTTTCATGAGTCCAGCTGACAGAATAAATCGGTTCCTTGTCTGACTAAACAGTTTTAAAAACATAAACTGACTAAAACTTTAAACAATGTTACACACACGCACGCACGCACGCACGCACGCAGGCACGCAGGCACGCACACTTGACACCTTTTTGGCACTCAGTCATCAAAACTTTGAGATCCCCTTCACTAGACTCAAGCAGAAGGAGGAGTGGGCTCCAGCGCATGTTGCATGATGGCACTGTTTCATTTTCTAGGTCGCTTCTCTTTGTTTAATTTTTTGTGACTGTGTATGTTCAGCCTGGGGACCAGACAAATCTGCCCGAGCTCATGTTTTTATTTGCTCTGGCGTCTGGCTCCCTCCCATTCAGACATTTCCAGCCGGCCAGAACCTTGGCAGGCCAATCACAAAGGAGCGTGTCCGGTCTGGATTAGAAAAGTCACATTTTGCTGATCAAATATGAATCAAGAGCTGTATTTTGACAAAGTTTGTGACCTAGCAGCCATTCTTTTCCTGCTCCAAAACAGTACCAAGCACCACCCCAACTTGCAAGTGATGTTCAATGCTACGGTTGTAGATCATGTTTCATTGCTCTGATTGTGGTCACAATTAGATAGACGTACAACCAGTACGTCTCTATCGCCTGCACCTCCTGTAGGAGGTGCAGGCGATCTTGAATGTCATTACTGTCTTTAAAAGGTTCTAGCGCAGGGCTGTCCAATCCTGCACCTGGAGGGCCACTGTCTGTTTGTGTTTTAGGTTTCTCTCTGCTCTAACACCTGAATCTAATGATGTGCTCATTATCAAGCAGCTGAAGCTTGTCACAGGTTTGATTATCGTTAGACTCAGGTGTTTTAGAGCAGAGAGAAACCTAAAACATGCAGGACAGCGGACCTCCTAAAGCAGGATTGGACACCCCTGTAGCGGATTCCAGACTAAATTTTAAAACTGACATAGCCATATTCAAAGAGGTCCCTTTACCTCTCACTTTAAAGTGTCTTTTTGAGGACTGGTTCTATGTGTACCCAAGTCCCCCCTTTACAGATATGCCCACTTTACACTACTTCCATGCTGTTTTTGATTAAAAAAAAAGCAGTATAGATGCATTGTTATGCAGATGCTAATGTGTTTTTCAGCAATTCTAAAAAGGGTTTGATGTCGCTGATGCAACAGGAAACCCACAACAGACAGCAAGGGCTACTCTTTAACAGCAACTACAGTAAAAGTATCAGTTTAGTCGTGAAAAAACATTAATAATGATGGAAATAGTTATACCTACCTTGGTAGTAATGCAGCAGGTATAAGGGACACCGCAGGCCAATGGACCAGGTGCAGAACAGTTGTGGTACATGTTGACCGACCAGTCCGAATACTCTTTACCTCCACAACACTTGAACTGCCACAGAGGAAACCGATGGTGGAGTAGAGACAAGTGCAGAAATTGCAGGGAGAAGAAAAGAACAAAAAGAGAGATTAAAAGAGTGATGAAGAGGACAGAAGATAGAGAGAGGAAAGGCACAAAGAGAAAGAAAACAACTTCATAAGAAACATTTTTCTGCTTTGCTGATGTAATTGCCGTAACGTTTTGGTATGAAATGAGCCATAATTAACAACAATTTGCATGTAATTATGGGTCTGTTTTAGATCCGTGCATCTAGTGTGCAGGTGGTGGTAGCGCTGGCCGAATGAAATCTACATTAGAATGATACTATATAGTACAATATTATATTCAAATATTATGATACTGATACTATGATCAATATCTCAATATGGAAAATCCATCTCACAAACTTTCATGATAAACAAGTGAATACAGTTTTCAGAAGATGTTATACAGATTACATTGCAAACAACAAATAAGACCTTTACAATTAAAGGAAGCTAAAGCTTTTTTTGTCCTCACACACTCACATTAGATATGAATTATTATTATTATTATTAATTAAAATCATAACTCGTACTGAGCCAGCGCCTGAAAGCTGCAGCTTTGCGTTTGCTCCTGAATCAAAAACACTTGCAGCCAAATCAACAAACTAATACCTGCACAAAATAGTGCGACACCAACCAATTATTCTTTAATGCCCTAATTTAGCCTTTACTGACAAACCCTGTAGGAAAAAAATGTTATTAGTTTAAAGGGGAAAATAAACAAGCTTTGATAAGATATTATTGGTTTTGGCTGAGAGAGTTTGAGTGACATTGACTAAATGCTGCTTCAAACAACTTCATTATCAGTATCAGAGTGTTGCATGGTGTGAAGGCTGCTTAGGCAACCACCTTGCAGGGCAACCATAACAATATAAATGTTCATTTAATTACCATCAAAATATAAACTAAATTACCTTCTCATCGCAGCAGAAGCACAGGTGTAAAAAATGGCACTAATTGTGTGCTGCAGCTGCTATTAATGTAATTAGTTACACTTGTGTTTGAGAGATCAAAATGTGAAAAGTCTTTTAATAGGAGAGCTATGACAACCATCTGAGACCAAATGCTTTTCAATATCGCAATAAAACAACTCACTGCCCCAAATGATTGCACTCAAAATAGATTACACCACTCCGGTTATGCCACAGTTCAGAATTTTTTATCGATTATTTCTTTCCCTGGAGTGAACAGCAGCTGCACAGCTGCCTTGGAGAGTGAAAACTTACAGAAACACCATTAGCTCTGCTTTGTAGTCATTTACTGAGCCAAATGTTTTATCAGGAGGCAGAAAGTGAGTCAAAAAGACAGTAAGACAGATCAAATAGGACAAAGGGTCAGACAGTACGAGAGGACGAGACAAGAGAAAAAGAGAGAGGATGAATAAATGAATACATATGAAGCCGCTCTTTGCCAGGCGTGTGATCAGTATGCTGATATGATGCCGGCGCGCCAGAAAGTTACTCCCTCCCTCCCTTGCTGCCGTTTATCCAGCTCCAGGTCAGGGACCCGAACAAAAGTCACAAGAAGGCAAAGCAATTATGATGTGATTATAATGTCTGCAAGTTTGGAGGATAGGACTTGCAATATAACAACTTCACACTAAGTTATGAGTTTATAATAGGTGCTGCTGCACAGTATGATGCAACCAGCAGTAAATCCTGTCTTAGGGAAGATTGATGTTGAGGTCAGTTCAGCCGGTTTTGTACCGTCATGAGACCAATCTCTCAAAACACCTGTCAACACCGAGATGCAGGATGAGGGAAGAGACATTAGATTCTCCTTGTCACCTTCTGATATATGACTGGATTACACAACACTTTGTTTGTAACTGAAGTTACACTGAAAAATCAAATATCATGCTTTTTCCTTCATGTTCTTCTACGACTCATCTCAATCAAGTTTTAGTTTGATTCCAATCCAAAGTCTTTCTCTGCTGCTGATACAAATAAATGTTTCTTTACTATTTTCATTTGATTTTTGCTAGGGTTTTCTATCGTCTTTTCCACTTTGGGATGACAGCCGTTCTTCACCAGTCAATTACTGCTGATGAATGGATGTCTTCCTCAGCAGTAATGACCTCAAGAGTCGGTCGAGTATGAAATATTTGCAGAAGTATTGTCTGATTTTGTACCCAAACGCCTAGCTGACTGATGACCAGCTGTTCAGGGGCAGACTGGCTGACTGAGTGACTAACTGAGTGGCTAATTGGCCAGATGACAGATTCAAATGTGGGTGCAAGACAGAAGTCAGCCAATCATGTGCTCCATGCCTTCAATGTTACATGAAATCAAAGGAAACGCAAACTAAAATAGAATAAGACAGGTTTAAAATACAAAAACAAAGTTACAGTGCAGTGTAAGAAGTGAATAATTATTTGATTCAATAAAAGGCCGCATCAAACAGAAAAGTCTCCAGCCTCCATTTGAAAGAACTGAGAGTGGCAGTAAAAATCTGCAGTTTTCTGGATGATGGTTTAAGATAACTGATGCATAAAAACTAAACGCTACTTTTCCATGTTTAGTTCTGACTCTGGGGACAGAAAGCAGAGCTGTCCCAGATGACTGGAGAGGCCTGGATGGTTCATAATGTTGCAGACGATCAGAAATGTATTTTGGCCTCAAACTAATCTGTGCTTTATAAACCAACAGCAGTATTTCAAAATCAGTTCTTTGACAGACAGGGAGGCGACGTAAAGGACTCAGAACTGGAGTGATGTGACTGCTGTTTCTTGGTCTTAGTGAGCAGCAGCGTTCTGAATCAGCTACAGACACCGTTAAAGTCGTCAAGTCTGCTAAAGATAAATGCATGGACAAGTTTTTTCATATCCGGTTGAGGCACTTACAATCCTTGATATATTCTTAAAGTGGTGGTAGGCTTGTAATTGTCTTAATGTGCTGAAATTCCGGTCTGAGTCCATGACCACACCAAGATTTCTGGCTTTGCAGGTATCTGTTTTTTTTAAATAACATCCTCTGTACGGATCTGACTGCATCACTGAATTGAAATTATATATATGTTCAAATTCCTCTGATTATGGCATCCCAAAGTAAGAACCAAAAAAAGTATAAAAAATCACAGTAATAACCTTACCAAACAATCAACCGTACCACGTGAATGATTGACTGTTCCTACCAATAGTTAAACATGCCTCCTATCTGATGGATGGGCCCACTTTGAAGGCCAAACTGATCAATCAGAGCTGCTGCAGGGGACAGATGAGGCCAGGTGTCAATAAAATAACTTTCATAACAACACACTTTGATTCAGTTCATCTGGTTGATTTCACTGTCACATACCTCTGATTACATAGTTGCACCAGTTCATGTTTAATGCTCATGTGTCAGTCAGGTGGTTGAAAGGATGAATTATGAGAGAAGCCATTCCCCCCCCCCTATGACTCACATTACTTAAGTGGCCACAGAGGCTAAATGTGAACGATTTTATGTGGTTTAAGGGCACTCTGGACTGAAAACAAACATTTCACTCATTATGCATATGCTATATAGTGTACACTTGCAGAAATTACATTATATTTATTTTATAAACAAATTAAAGTGTGTTGTTTGTCGGACTCTCAGCTCCATCCCCACTACTGACCATTTACAAGTAGTTGGATAATTATCTAAATGCACATTGTAGATGATGTGTTAGTTGGTTCAGACCTTATCATAGCACAGAGTAACAAATGCTGTGATGAAATAGTGACAATAAAAGTGTTAAAAGTGAACCAATGGCTTCAGTGCATCACGGAATCAACGCCTGTTCTGATAAAATATGCTGTGTAAATACAATCGCTTTTCCTAAATGCCATCAATGTCTCCTGTAATGAATCCAAAATGAACTTATAAATATGCATAATCTATTTTGTGTCAAACACCACACAGTGCTGAGGCGATGAAGTCAGTGTCTGCACAATTTACTGAATGAATTTGTTGTTTGCACTGCTGCAAGACTTCTTGATATAAACCACAAAATCCTGATGCGACGGCAGTGAACGCTGAATGCTGCCTGCAGTGCAAGATTCTGTGAAAAAAAATGGTCGGAAATATTTGAGCTGCATGGCATTTATGTGGGTGGGGGTCATGAGTTACTTGGATTTCCTCAGATGAGGGGAATGAAAAATGGCAGCTTCTTTCAATAAGACATCCCAGTAGTTAATATTATGATTACAATTTTGATTAACTATGAAGTGCAATTCTGAGCATGAAAAAAGGCACTGTCTTTCTAAGTGCTCAACACACGGGCAGCTATTGCCAGTGGAATAAATGTCACATTTCCATTAGAATTCAGAGGCAACGCAGCGCATAGAAAGGTCAGCTTGAAATGAAGTCAATGCAGGATACAATAATGACCATTCACTAGTCCATAGATTCGTGTTGTGGCTGAACATGAATGAGATTTTTCTCATTTCCTGTTGTGGCACACCTGAAACAATTTAGGGCTACATCATTTGACAACTGGAACAAAAAGCTTCCAAGTGACAAATGAGAAACACTCAGGGTTAGTTGGCTTGGTACAAAGCATTGTCAGAACGCCTCTAAAGGCAGAAGGGTTTATACCTGATCCAAAGGCTACACTCAAAGGCGGGCAGAAAAACCTGCCATCAGAGAGAAATGATGACATGCACATACTGGTCGGACAGTCGCTCCTCCAAAGGCATTCATGGTGTTGCTTTAATTTGAAGGTGCTTGATAGATTGTCATGGTCACAGGGTGTCAAATGACATGGTCAAGAAGGTGTGCCTTTTTGTTGAGAACATTATTGATGAGACATGATGGATGATGACCGTCATCCATGCAGTACTTTGGTTCATTTTCTGTCTCCATCTACTTGAGCACCTAAAGTTTATGACCTGACACCCACAGGGGAAGAGGACTGAGGTGGCCAAACCAGGCCAGTATGCACAGCTGGAGTGACGGCAGAGGGTGAGTCGAGCTCAGAGAGGTTCAGTTAAAGCTGCGTCTTTTTGATGTTGTGGTAAGGCATTCATCTCATGATGTGGCCTATTAATATACAGGATAGCGGGTATAAAGCTTAGTGGGAATTAAAATGCCCTAAACCTAAAAAGCTACTAATTGTACCAGCACTACCTGTGCCATGACAAAGTTAGAAAAATAGTCAAACTTAGCTCCTTCCTTCCTATTCTGATGTTAAATATGATCATTTATGATACCACGTCACACTAAAAAGAACAGGGAGAGAAAACACTCTCGTAACTGCTAATTATTTCACATACTGTAGTGACACATTCCCATACAGTCACCTACACACACAAAGGGATTTTTTTTTACCATCATTTAGTGACAAGCAAGAAAAGATGCGTCACCACACTGACTCATTTATCCCACACAATCACATGACCACAGCCATATTCAGGGCATTGTCAAGTGAAGATAAATCCACAAAGCATGAGTCTGGCAACAGCCTCAATCCCCACTAAGGTTTCCTGATTGTTTTTCCTCCAAGTCCTCCAGAAAAACACTTAAATCTCTCCTACAGCAGGACACTTGAGCCAACCAGCGGCTTTACAACTTGACAGGAAAAAATATACCATAGTAGGAGAAGCTTTACGCAGCTGCTGCCAAATGTCTTTCTACCGTTACTGAGGCACTGTTTGTTGTCATCGGAGCAGATCATAGTGTCAGAGAGTTAAAATCTTAATGAAAAAAATCACATCACAGGGTAAACATTAAAGAAATCTGGCCTTATTTTGTTTACATGGAAAAATAAGTGGAACTGCTTTTGAAGGTAATAAACTACAAGGTTGCCAACGCTGATGAGAATGTGGACCTGAAGGCATGCCAAAAATAAAATCACATTTTGACTTAAATTTTGAACTGCACAAGTTTAATTTTTTGATATCTCTCCAGCAACAACAATTATTCCTGGGCGCACTGAAACGTTTGAAGCAGATGGCACAAAATCTCTTGATCAGCTAAGACACCCATGAATAAATATTGACCATTGTAGCTTTAAAGCCCCTGATAACTTGGTTATTATCACGTTATTGTCTGGAAAAGACCGATTCATCATTTTTGCAATAAATGACCCATGACATTGCCATATTTTCTTTTTATTAATAAAACATATTTATCATTTTTGGTTCTTGAGGAAGTTTTTTTTATTCTTGAGTGGATTAGGGGGACTATTTTGAAGACATACTCTATAGTCCCAGTTTTCTACAGCATTACTGTAGGCAACTAACTTTCATCTACCTGAGGCATCTCCAATCCTGTTCCTGGAGAGCGGCTGCTCTGCATGTTTCAGGTTTCTACCTGCTGAAACACACCTGAGTCTGGCAGCAGCCCTCCAGGAACAGGACTGGAGATGCCTGATCTACCTTTTAATTCGTTATGACTTATTTTATTCTAATATTATTTTTCACTTAATTATTTTACAATTAATTATTTTTCCTATTTACAGTATTTTGTAGTATTGGTTGTTTTGCTTTCTGTTTTTTGATTTACTTAAGAATAATGGTATTTGATTTATACATGATGCTTACGTTATGGTTTGTTCTTTGTTATTTATTTATATATTATGATGAAATGACAAAGTACTTACAAAAGTAGCTGAGAAAAATGAAACTAATTGAGCACTGCATGGTTTGATCAGACTTGATTGACAGAAGCCTAGTTGTCTCACATTTTGATTTAAATGTTGCTAAATCCTGACTGGTGCAGTAGTTAACATCTTGCTCTGTTTTTTGATTCTGTTGACTGTGGAGGCATGTGAGCAACTGATATACAATTTTTAAATTGTATTAAAATTAACATTTTGGAGGAGAAGTATTTCTTTACACCTGCTTGTTTAAAACTGTGTGGAAGTTTAGACCATATTGAAGGGGTTTGAATAGAGGCAGGTGTTTGCTAAAGCACCAAATTATCAACAGCCAAGTTACTACTTTTGGGCCTCTAAGCAGCCAAAATATCATTATTGCTCCACTTGTACTGGTGCTGGTCACTCGGCACATTCATTAATAGCATGTGGCATGCAGCCTGCAGCTTGACAGGTTGTTTGTCTTTTTCTCTCTTCTTTCTCCTGTTAATCAGTGGCGTTTGTTGGAGGCTGCTGTTTAATTTAAATGTGTTGTCAGTCCGCTGCCCTTAGATACTGCATGCCAACACGCTTGATAAAAAGTTGGTAATGAGATCTGTGTGTTCAGCAGCATGATGCACTCTGGAAGCAGGTGCATTGCGATTTCTCTACACAGTTCTGTGTTGATTCTGAACTGAACTTGCAGTGGTCATCCAAGACTCGAACCTCGTAAAACAGGTGTGTTGTGTGAACTGAACCATTGAAAAGTTCATATGGTCTTTTTAAACGTGTCATTTGTTCAACAGGAATGTTTAAATGACAAAAAATAAAAAGGAGCGACAATAACCGTACCTTCTTCTGTACAAAGTCCATGATGTTTTTGAAGTCCAGGTCATCATAGTAGTTCACGATGCCTCTTCGGATGTTCTTGTTCAGTAACTCCACCGTCTGTAAGAGGGAGAAAAACAAACAAAGGAGACAGTTTGTGGGTGTTAAACGGATAAAGGATATCATACTACCACGTTTGATCTACGATGAATGCCTCAGACAGGCAGCTCTGCAGAGGAAATGCTCTGATTAGTCAAGGTGACTGATCCACTGAACTGGAATATAAAAATATGACAGTCGGACAGCTCACATCTGTCAGTCACAATCTGGTGCAGCGGGGTCACGTTAAGTTAATGCATTAGTTCATCTGAAGACTGAGAATAAATATTTACAACTTTGAACTCTGCTCAGCACTTTCATGGAGAGCTTTTCATTTAAGGAACTAATCATTGATTCCACTAATTTCACTTCACTTCACTCTTTGTTTGGGACACATTAGACTTATTTATACTTCATCAGAGATGGACGCAACAAAGCATTGAGCTTTTTACCTCATTCAGGTCCATCAATACTCCTTCATTTCTCTCTTCCAACCAAAGATAATAAAGCCTTTCTTTTCTTCCTCCCCTGAACAGATCAGGTCTTCACAGTGAATCTTTAGGGGCTGGGCCTCCATATTTATACCACATTACAATGAGCACATTTATAGACTTGGAGTAAGTCCACTGAAGCGTTTTCCTTTGAGACAGACCACACTGGACCATTAATAAAGAGCTCTCTATACGCTCACATGGCATTATCATTGTTTATGGAAAGCCATCTTTTAAAATAAACTGAAGTGTTATTAAAATGCACTGTACTTTTTATCAATGTAAATGAGACAAAATTCAAAATGTTAGAAGCTCGTCTTCTATTGTGTTTTAAATAAAACCGTCATTCACACTGAAATGTAAAATCATTATGTTGATAATTGAGATTTGTTTTTGACAAACAGGCATAAACATTAAAACGCACCGCACAGTATTATTGAAAAACATTATGCCAGGACAGGCCATTATTATGTTTAATGTAACAGTCACGTAAATGAGATGATTGAAAGCATTAAAAAGAGGAGAAAAGACAGTTTTTTCTTCACAGAGCCACATTAAGATATTCATGAATGACAGAGCTTTTATCAAGAAAACTGATTTAATGGACATCTCAGCGGAGTAGTCATAATCAATTTGGCTCCGTAATCATGCATCATGGTTGCATGACCACATTAGAGCATCCTCACTTCTCAAGGTGTGATTTAGTTCTGTCTAATGACCCAACAAATTATTCTGTGACTTTAATAATCTCCTATCGAAACACTTTCCAGTTACTACAATGTTGACTTTATACATTAAAGGTCATCTGACAGAAATAATGAGGCACTTAATTACCTCATGCAGCATTTGTTGTAGCATAATCTTCATGTAAATTAGATGAAAATAAAGACAAATTTGGCTCTAGGTTTTTTTTTTTTTAACAAATGACGTCTATAAAGATGCAAACATTAAACAAGAAAAACATTCATGATGAGAAACTGTAACTCCAGCTACAGCATGCACATATCCGATAAAATGTTCAGCAGCAGCCATGGTGACTCGTTTGGATGAAAATTTAAAGCAGTTTCCTGCAAATGTTGGAGGAGCGAAATATGACAAGATTTCACTCTTACAAAGAATAACTAGGTGACATCGGCATATTGTAGGCACAGTTAGTGTTTCATTTGAGCTCAACAACGATCTTTAATGGTTAAAGCTAGGGCTGGATATCGGTACCTTTGAAGTATCAACCAAAATAACCAAATACCAAGTAGCATAGCAATTTCTCCATCTGCATCCAACCCTTTTTTGTACCCAGATCTAGAAAGAAAAGAGATTCTTTGTATAGTTTTGCTCGCTGCCAATCACCACAAGCCCTCTTTGATCTCAAGCAGTGTGTGATTGGCCACTACCCAAGAAGCTACAACCCATACAGTCTGTGGTGCAAAGTCAGCACGCCGATACTGAATGACCAATATCAGTACCAATACCATATCCCTCTAAGGATACTGGTATTGGTACTGATATAGTCATTTTTTGAACGATACCCAGCCCAATTTGTAGTAGCAGATAATAAACATATAGTACTGAAATGATGATATAAATATCATCATTTCAGTACTATATGTATAATGTTATTAAAGTTTATAATACTAATGTTGGCTTTGCATTACAACCATTCCTCCCTTACAAAATAAGTAATTATTTATGGGCTCTAGGTCACGTTTAAGTCTTTCCTTTCTGTCTTTTGTTCCCACAGAGCATTATTCATTACTAGCTACTTGTCTAGCAACCACTGACTCAAAACAAAAGATGCGTTATGTTATGTTATGTACGGGAATATTATTGAATTTTATTGCAGGGAGGGAAATTAGATCAAACACTGAAGACAGAGATAGTAAGAAAGACAATGGGTGAAACAAAGAAAGGATGCATGAGAAAGATTAGTAGAGAGATATTAGATGTGAGAAAGAGAGGAAAGAAACACAAAGGGAGGTCAGGGAAGCAGAACCGTTCATCTGCATACTGATATCATTCAATTGATAATCATATTCTCTTTGAATAGATCAGTTCAGATTATAATGTGCCTGTGCATCGCTAGAAATATGAGTATGTAAGATTTTAATTTGGTGTCATTGAAGTTTCCATTTAATAAAACACATTATATCAACTTATGAATGTGTTTGGTTCATTATTCATTATTAAAATGAGAATCAAAATGACATAAATGTACTTTAATTTACTCTATCCCACTAAATCATGTTATTTTTTACCCAGTGCTTATGTAATGTAGTTGGTCATGATTCATTCATTCATACTACGGTGCACTGTGTACATTGTTTGGTGCATGTCAGTCATACTGAGACCAACCAAGAACCAAATTAAACAGGATTAATCAGAATTATATTTTCTTATCTTGTATTATTTCCTCATGGTGAAAAGTATGTCAACATCAGTTTACTGCTGCATAAAGCTGTGGTTGTTACGTGTGTGTTTCTAACACCTCAAACAGCTCACCTGGTTGCGAAACACCAGCGCTAGTATTCCTCCCAGCAGCTGCAGGATCAGACACACGCTCAGGGTGTACATGAACTGTGATCGAACAGACAGAACAGAGGAAGAGCCATTATACACTTAAACATTATACAGTTGGGTGCATGCCATGTCTTCACCAAATGAGCACAGTTATGGTATGCAAAATGATCTTTCAATGCTGGCTTTTCTCAGCAGGCCAGGGACCAGCACCAATGTCATGACCATGTGCATTCTACTTTTCCAAATTCAGTATAATATACTATACTTCTATATACACACTACTTGTGTCGTAGGAATATTCAAACATTCTTCATCCTGTGATGTGGATTGTTTTGATGTCATACAAGGTCACTTGTTTTTCTGTATCTGGCAACAACTGTAGGCGTTTAACTTCTTCATCTGAGGTACCATCTGTCCACACTTCTTCCTCAACCATTAAGTACATTTGTGTTCGCAACAGGGAAATGTTCTGTAGAAATCTGCTCTTCATCTGCACACCGTTATAGAGAAGCAACGTCTGAAGAACTGGCCACAATTTTCGACAAGCACTGAGTCATACTGCATCTATATGTTTATATGTTTCACAGGTTTTGTAGTGTTTTTAAGAGGGTTTATCGGTACAAGTAGATGTAAATATTAACAAACCGGTTCATGATTAATGTTGCTCTGGGAATAAGAAAATAAACGCAGTGAAAGGATACATTTTTTTTCATATAGTTTGTTGTAAGTATGTCATTATGTAAACAATACAAATCAGAGCATTTGTAGACTTCCTTAACATCTTAGCAGCTATTTTAATGTTTTAAAAAAGACAAACCACTCACCACTTTCAGTAAGGTTATATTATCCCTCAGTGAACCCAAGACTCCGATTAGTGAAACAATAAACATTAGAATTCCCAGAAGGATCAGGATTATAGCTGGGGCCAAAAACACTCCCTCTAGTGTCTTGAAGCGTTGCCTCTCCACCTCGGCATAGATGCCAATGGCCAGGATGAAGCCGCCTATCAACTGGAAACACAATGAAAAGCAGTTATGACGGGTTAGATATCAGCTTGAACTTTTGGCAACAAGCAGGTGTCTGTTTTCAGCAGCTTTAAATATGAGGAAAAGAGGAAAAGCCAGAGCTTCATGATTTCTTCAATTACTACTTACAATTATTACTAGTAGATCTTACGTTCACAGCCCCCACTCAGAGAAATGACGAACAAGTTATATGTAAAGGAGGCTTTGGCAGAGGAAAGGCATGGGTGAGTTTAAAAAAAGCATTGTTAATAGTTAATAATTTTAATAATTTCTTATAAGTGCTTATAAAAAGAATATGAAACTTCTTCTCTTGATGAGGGATATGAATAATTAGAAAGCAACTTGAATGTTTAGTCTAATTATTATTAATGATGGTGGATTGGTGTTCAAATAGCAGTTTACACAGATCAACTGCCTAAATTGTTTTTTCTGCTACATGAATTAAGTCAGACTGTATAGCTGCTAATGGATGCTAATAATAGGAATTCTTCTCAAACATGTTAACAAGTGGAAGGTCTCCATTTTAAAGAGTGCTGGTTTGTTTGAATGAGCCACGGCTGCATGGTGAGCTCTTCAGTTTGAGTCTGCAACTAAAAGCTTCCTCTAGCAGCTACATACCGCCGCTCTAAAGCATATACCTCTTATCTCAACACTCATTTACATTCTCACTCACTTAATTAAAATTTCAAAAGGTCAGTTCATTTAGATAATTATTAGCCATTTAATTTAAGGACCACCATCTGGCAAATGTAAAAGTCGTTTCACACTGACCTCTTTAACAAGACAGACCTGCTCACCGCAAAACAACAGAGAAACACCTGATTGAGACAGAAGTTTGATTCTTCCGTCAATAATAATGCTTTTCACTATTTTTAAATACTTTTAACTAACCAGTCCAGTGTTTTGTGCCTTCCTTGGTCAAATCCTCAGTGTCACATTAACATACATCAAAACTGCATCTGCAATCTGCATAAAATCAGCATCTAGAAGGAGCTTATTATGCAATCAGCGACAGCAATCATCACTGCCTACCAGGGACTTTATGAGAGTTAAAAAAAAAAAAACTTAAATGGTCAGTTCACCCACATCCCAATGAAAAAAAAGCAACACTTCTCCGCTCACCCCTTATATTATCTAATCACGCAAAATACTTTTGGTTGTCTGAAATATCTGTCTATGATATCTCATTAGAGGTGTTTTTGATCCGTGGTGCTTGCTGTAAATATTGTTCCAGTTATTCACGATGATCCAAACATCTCACCGTGAACAGTTCTAATCAACGTACGTTTTCTACTTAAGACACAATGAATACTTTGGATGATCTTTGTTGACTCGTTTCCATAACTGACTGAGCATTGATGAAACCATCCATCCAACAGTGACGCGCAGTCTGATGAAATGCAAGGACAAATTGTTTGTGAAGTAAATTATCAGCAGACTTTCCACTCATGAGTCTCATGACAGCTGGCTTGATTGCACATGTTTGAAGATAACTGTGTGTTACTAGTCTTATTCTTAAAGGAGGCATGGGGGTAAAAAAGGGGAAACAATTATGATGAAGCAGTTTGCAGCAGCTTTTCTTCTGCCTGTTAATGGATAGTGTAAATTAAAGAAGAAAATTAATACACTTAATATATGACAAAGGAAAATGACCAAGTCTGTCTCTTCAATTAGCCACGGGCAAATCTAAAATTAAAAACTCTACTTACACAGATTCACTTACAGCCAAATAGCAAAAGAGCAATAGTGGACTTTATTGGATCAGGCAGCTGAAGCAGTAAGTGGCCCAACACCAATGACGCATTTACAGTAACTTTAATTATTTCTTCATCCTAATGGGGGGGGGGGGCAACATCTGCTTTCCATGTGCAATTAATCATTAACACATCGATACATTCACATGCATGCTGCTGAACACAAACAGCACTAGAGCAGGAAACAGGAAACTGACTTTCTATAAATGAAAACTGGTTTATTAAAACTGGAGATGTATTTTGTATTATTGCTCAGGTCAATATTTCTAATGGTTATGATAGCATTGCACCCACAGAAGTAATTCCTGAGATCAAATAGGACCTAAGGGGCATCCGACATGAGTGTTTCAGTTTTGCAGGCATTTTAGAGTTAGTGCTGCAGCTGTGCGTCAAGTGACAGCGGCAATTTGGGATCACAGCAAGACAAGCGAGTGACAGTGATGGAGTTTTTGAGAAGGGAAAATGCAAATGCCGAACAGGGCCCTGGACAAAATTATGACACATATGAAGGCCCTAATATGAGTGGTGGGCAAAAGAAAAAACAAAAGACGGTGAGCTCGAGGCAATACAGCGAAAGCTATCTTTCATTTGGATTCACTTTCACCTAACCTTCATCTAAACCACTTTATTTTGAGTTAAATGTGAGCACTACCATAATGAGGTTTTTAACCTAAGCTATGCTCAATGTTAACATCACAAAGACAATGTTAATACAGTATGTTGAGCAGCTGAAATGTTTACTATGTTCACCATGACGTGCTAACGCTTGCTAATTGGCACTTAACACAAGTAACAACACTTAAAAAATGCAGTCTTCGTACTTGGTGTTGGTTTATCTTCCAGGCAACAGTTAAAAGATTGAGTCAACCATTTTAATTCAGTGTAAATTTTTCCCTGAACCAAAAAGAGGACTTCAGAGAAAACAAATGGACGCGCACACAGCTTAGCAGCGGCAGACGGTTAGATCACAGCATGTTGCTACTGCAGACACCTCATTCTTTGACATGTTTTATATTCAGAATTTCCAAATTAAGACAGACATGTCAGAGAAGAGAGGGGGAAGGAAAGAAAATGAGTGTTTTTACATGAGTAGTCAGTGATCTGTTCTGAAGCTCCAAGCACTGTTTATAATCCGCCACAATGTCGTTTCCTTACATGTCCCTGCTTGCTGTCTGTTATGGTGTCTTGTTGCTCGCTTGTCGCATGCCACCCTGAACTCACTTTAATTCAGCCAAGGGGAGAGGGGGGCACTTGGAGCCAGAGCAACTCTACATTTCTTTCTAAAAAATGAAAAAAAAAAAACAACACAGACAGGTCTCTGTTTATCAGCATGCACTTAGCTGCAGATGACTGAGTGATAATAACAGGGCACTGGGCCAAGGTTAAGTTGAATTATTGTAAATAACCTATTACATTATCCTAAAACAATTTCACAGTGCTATTATAGTGTGCCTGTCTAACTGCTGTGGGGGAACAAAGTGCAGTGCAGAAACACAGATGAAGCTCTGAAACCTACCAGGCTGCAAGAGACAGACATAAAAGTCACACATGGACTCGCTTTGTCCTCAGGGCGTCAGTGGTACACATAACTGATATTAGTGATACTAATACTGTATGTTCATAATCAGTCATTTAATATTTAATTTTTTTATCATTTCAAAATCACCCCAATCATTGTTTTCTGAGTTATATGTTCTGTAGAAAAAGTTTTTAGCAGCATTTCGTCTGATAATATATCGGCTGACTGATGTATCGGTCTGGCTCTACTATGTGCAGCCTCACAGAGCAGCTATGGTTGTTGACTCTTCAGTGGACCAAACCTAACTATCAAAAACCGACCTCCCTGAGTCTGCAGGACTCTCTAGAGCCGCAAGAACCCAACCCACAGGAACAACGAGTTGGGATCACAGTCATGTCTTCAACAAAACTCCTGTTTCTCCTTCAACATCAATTTGGGTTCAAAATTCAAGTGACAGATTTAAACAATTTAGGAAACAAACTGTTCAGACTTACATAATATATGCGGCGAAGACTTTGAAGTTATTTAATAAATGGATGCTTCACACACATCTTTAACCCGGCAGGCGGACGCTCATAAGGTCTAGTATACATCACCACAGTTTCAAGATTAGTGTCATTAATTCACTATCCGACCGAATGTCTCCTCCTGTTCATGAGTTGAATATAAAGAAACGTTTTTTGCAGAACATGATGATGTCACAGTAAAGTTGAACTTTGACCTTTCTAGATATAAAATGTCATCACTTCATCCTTTTATCCTATTAAACATTTCAGAATCAGAATCACAAATACTTTAATAATCCCAGGGGGAAATTGGTTATTTGTGTGAACTGTCGTCACAATTAGTGCAGGAATTCTCAAGTTATGACCAAAAATGTGTTTCGTGAGCTCACAGTGACCTTTGACCTCCAAAATCTTATCAGTTCATCGTTGATTTTTTTATGGCAAATTTGAAAAATATTCCCTCCAGGGGTTCTTGAGATATCTCGTTTCCAAGAATGGGACGGATGGACAATGGTAATCACTGGTACAACACTCAAGTCTAAAGTAGCGTAATAATAGTAGTAATCAAAAATAATGGATTTGTATTTAAGTGTGACTGACCTTGAATGCATTGCTTACCAAAATGCAGTGTTTGCATTATGTCACTGCCCACATTAGCATAACCACGTCTCAAAATGACTTTTTAAAGACAGCCAAACATGACCTTTGGAATAATCATCTTACAATTACTTTTTCATGCTCTGCTTAGTTTTGGTTTCAGTCTTTGTCAACCTTTGGTAACACAGCATAAAGTCATTGAACCTTGTATAACTTCATTATTTTCCACAGTGAGCAGGAAATAACTACTGTGTATTGTTTCTCCAACATATGCTGTTTCGCTTGGCTGTTTTCAGCCTGAGCAGCTGATTTCCAACACATGGACATCCTGTCCTGCAGACACCGAATCCGTGTGAAGAACAGGATGTTTAAAAAAAAGAAAATAGGATTAAATTAAAATCTGAATGCAAGACAATAATACTCACATCTTTTTTTTTTTAGGTAATTAAAGGTGTGAGGTTGAAAACATGCCACTGTCTGGAACGTGTATGGGCAGCACAGACTTCCCAATAAATCACTACTAGAGGACTTACAAATAATAAAGCTGACTGTTGTGTCAGCATGTGTTGCTTCTATCACTCATTACAATTTTTTTAAAAAGTGGGAACAACATGCAGCCAATTAAAATGTTTTTAAATATGCCCAAACTCCTGTTTTATGAAACATTATGGCAGAAAACTGTTGGGGCTGATTTTATCACAACAGCACCCATTTCAAAGCTGTGTGTGTGCAAAATACTGTTGCTGTTCCCTGCAGGATGTGACAATATGACCCAAACGGCTCTTTAGTCTTGAATGTATCATGCTGAGATAAACTACATTCCTCAGAGACACTGTGTGATCTCTTTAACATGACTGAATCAACAAGCTGTAACAGCAGAGTAAATATAACTTGTTAATCTGTTTCACCTCTGCTATCAAGGCAGCATTCATTCTCCATAATAAACCCATTACTGACTCCCTCTGCCTCACCATCCCACTCTCTCTTTCCCCGAATAAACATTGCAGAAATGTCTCAAAGTAGAAAAAAATCAGTAATTTTCTTTGTACGGTAAGAGTTGTGTCAATCAGCCATCTGTCTGCACAAATATACAATCTGTCATGCTGTCTGTGAGAGGGAGCAGCTGCAGGAATTGGATATGTGGCAAAGAAACCTTTATTCTTCCACCACCTTCAGCTCGTCAGCCCGCAGATCTTTTGAGGGTCTTTGCTAACCTTATTGTTTATGTGATGTATCTATATGAGCAGTCTAAGCAATCGAATATGTAGAAAAGAAGGCGTTAACGCTTAATACTTATCATACCTTTACTGCAATCTACTCTAGTGTGTCCCAACTTTTTTTCTGGCGACCCACTTTTTTAAAATGACAAACCATCGTGACCCAAGTCACAATACACTCAAATATCTGTAATTCATGAGAACAGCGAATTTGTGCATAAATGAACATTCCTAAACATTTTTAACCACCATTTCCTTAAGTAAGCTATTTGGAAGAGATTATGTTTGATAAATCACAACTTTACTTTATGCATGTGTTATTGAAAACATAATCTGTATACATGTTAAACACTTTAAAAAATGAGACAAAGTAAGTATTTAGGCGGGGTTCACAGGCTCCCATTTATATTTCCTCTCACCGGTAAAACAATACAGCCTACACATAAATGACATAAAACAAGTGTTTTCTCCTTTATTAAAAGAGACAAAAATAAGTTAAGCGTGGCATTTTTATTATCGGTATAATCATGAATATTCTCACAAATGACTCGATCTGTGAACTGGCTGTTTACTTTAGTTTTCCTCGCACCATAACGTTAATTTGGCCACAGCCCATAAGTTAAAGTTCAGATCAAATAGTGAAAGTGTTGTGTACATGTACAATTCACATCGCTGTGTATTAATCAACTACAGCATTTCAAATGAAAGACTATTTAAATTCTACCCAAAATAGAGTTTCCTGTTCCATAAATTTTATCAAGCACCTGTCAGCTTCGTCTTACACTATTCTAGAGTAAGTGGGTATGTACAGTATGGACCATTTCACGTTTCCCAATTTATTTCCTGTTGCAGTGCAAGGAAAAAAAGTGTAGGCACACATGAATAACCTGTCCCTATCACAAAAATAGTCCACTATATATAGCGGGTTTGCCATTTTGTAGTGGTGTTTGAATTCTCAGTGGATCATTTCATTCACTATTTAGTCCACTATAAAATACCCACAATGCACAGTTATTTTGAGTGTACATACGATGTACCCTTCATTTACTCACGTATACCACAATGCAATGCAGACGTGTTTTCTTGTAGGAGAAGAAGAAGCAGAAATTCCCATGTAGTGTCCAAAATCTTGTTTGGTCATTCCCTATATAGTTCACTATTTAATAAACAATATTAAAGGAATAGTGAGTGAGTGAATGAGGGAACGGTTTCAAACAAAGCTAATGACGCCAACTAACAGGAAATTCAGGACAGGCTTTTGCCCAGCAATGGGATTCCATTGAAAAGGTCTAATACTCCACAGAGATTACAGTAAATACGTTTTTTATTACCAGGAACAAGGGGCCTTATTTTTTGTTCCCTTTTCATCATTACCCAAGTTATTTTAAGCATTTATTTGTTTGCAAAGCCTGACACACTAGCAAATAAAAACACATCAATTCACACAGAGGCTGCAATACTTTATTATGCAAGTGTGACTGTAATTAATTAAATAACCATCTTACTCTTTCAGTTTTGGTGTGTATCTTGTTTCAACCTCTTTGAAAGTAAACCACATGCGAGTCAAGTCTGATGTATCAAAAGGAGAAATATCTGAAAATGTCACTGAGTGTGCCTGAGTACAATCTTTTTGTATTTACAATGTGCTATTCTAATAAGGATATGGTACAAATGCTACATTTTAATACACTTACCACATTTATTTTTCAGCCGTGTATACGGAAATTGAAGCTACCATGCATCAATTACTGGACCAGCTTTGTTATTCATAGCAATATTTCACTTCCTTACATGTACTGAAAACTTTTTTTGCTGATCCATCTGTCATCTGGTGGCCGACACATGACTCGTGTCTGACCACAACAGGACAAGGCAAAATGTGCACAAGCAGCGGGTGGAATCTCCCAGAAAGAAGGCTGAATAGACCGATCCTCTTTATCTGCCCTCTCGTTGTGTTTACCCAGCACAGATCAGACAGGTAAGAGCAGGGGAAAGGTGCACACTCACAGGGGAGGGTGTGGCCACAGAGCAGACGCTTATCAAAGAATAGCTTTGCTCCACAGGTACCACACCTGTCGCGACAAAACTGGAAATCACAAAACTGCACGCTGCGATTTTGAAACGGGGAGTTTTCGATCATATCCACGCAGTAACATCATATCTAGAGCACACACGGCGCCCCAGTTGAGACAGACAAACACACACACACACACACACACACACCCTGCCAGTCTGTCTGCGCCCTCGAGTCGGGATATCTGTGAGAGCACATCGCGCGCTCCTCTTTAACAAATGAAAATCATGACGTTACTCACCCACCAGATGATGGCATACGCGAACAGGGTGAATTTGAGGAAAACGTAGGAGCATCGGTGACAGTATCGGGTCTCTTCGTTGTTGGACATCGTGTCTGGCTGATGACAGTTGACTCCAGCGGCTCCCTGCGCTGTTGACAACACACTTCCGCGTTGTCATCGTCACCACAACTGGGAGCGCACTTTGGATGGATGGATGGATGGATGGATGGATGAATGGATGAATGGATGAATGGGAGGTTTACGTGTTCAAAAAAAATGAAAAAATGGGGGAGGGGTTATGCCTTTATATGTTCATACTGATGTCTTTGTTCATACATTGTTTTTTTGCCACCAAGCCACAAAATGGATCTGAATGTCCAGGGGTGTATCCAGGATTTAGGGGCGCATTGCACCTTTATTTAAAAAATAATAAAATTCAAGTCTCACTGAGATTCGGTTACAAGCCCATTATTAAGAGAGCGGTTTAGCATTAAAAAGACAGCGTACAAATATTGTGCTATAACACGTAACCGAGACTTCCCTCCTCAAGAGCCAGTAGGCTAATCACCGTAATGTCTGTAGATTACCTTCGACTCCGGATTCAGGAATTTGTCAGAAAATCGCTCCGCTTTGTCTTTCACACAGATACAAAGTCTTGGTAAAATAGTTTTTGTCTTTACAAATTCTAAATGCTTGAATTTGATGCTTGTTGTTCTTATGCAACATTAAATTGTAGGTAACTTATCATTACTACAAACATATTACGATTTTTTGCGATTTCCTGTGTTCTAAAAAAAATGTATGGTAGAAACATAAAAGGCAAAAAGTTTTATAGCTGCTACATTAAGCATGGTTGTCTAATTTGGCAACTAAGCGAATCAAACAGGAACTCAAAACATATAACTCTGCCCCCTAGTGGTGAAGTGCAGCAAAGACACCTCAAAGAATTGGAGACCCCTACTGTGTTGTGTAAGGACTGAATAGTCTCAAGGACAGACAGACCTCGGACTTCCTTCCACTGCTTTTGCCTTCGTTGAAGCCACACTGAACACCACAACTTAGAAATGTAAAGTTTATCTTCTATAACTGCTAAATCAATCAAAGATTTCAGAATAACCAAAAACACACAAACTAACTACACGTGGCCATAAAAATGTGTTCTCGAGAAGATTTTAAATGACGAGACAGCCCTCAAGCTAAAAGTGTGAATATGACGATAACCCTGGACTACAAAATATATTTTAGCGTCCTGATACACCAAAACGCCATGCAGCCACCTTTGTGGCTCTGTCTGTGGCCACCCATCGGCTTGTTTGCAGGGTGTCAGGCACCATCGGCTCTGGTCAACCCTTGTCAGCAGCCCTTCAGCCGATAAAGTGTTTGACTGTTCACTCACGTGAATCACTGTTTTCATCCGGTTAGTTTGATTACATTGTTACAATGTCTTTTGCATTGTCTCTGATAAACAAAATATTAAATAAATAAATAAATTCAATTATATCACCTCCATCTTTCCTTTCATTGTTCCACAAAAGACCCTTACGGTGACAGCACCAGTGCAAAGTAAAGTAAAGCAACCGTCTGTATTATCAGGTTAAATCAATCATTTGTATTCTGAGAATACCATACCATACCATACCATACCATAACCAGACAGTTCAATCAGATTCACTTTGGCATAAAAATGGTTGTCACTGTTTCTTTCAGTGATATTTCTGGACTAGGAAGACAGATGTGTTGATGATGAGCAAATGTTTATACATGTCAGTGTTCAGATGTAATCTTTGAGATGTTGTTCAGGTGCAACATTTAACAGGACACATGAAGAAGTGTGATACGATGAAGCCATCTGTCTTTGTTTGTGCTAGTTCAGACAGGATGTGTTTCATGCCTTCCTCATTAGTGTTAGGCCATGTTAGTTCACTCAGGGGGCCGTGCGTGTTATGTACACTTACACCAGTTTGATAGAAACTTTTCATTCCTCTGCCTGCACCCTTCACCATGCCCTTCACCGGGCCCTGCTGGCCAATAAGGATTTGTGAGCATGTAAAAGTACACACATGCAGTGCGTACTGTACATACACAGCAGAGAAAAAACAGAATGAGTTCAGCTGACGTCAGCAGGCTCTACCTCTATCCGTTCTTTTCTGTGCAAACCAAACACATAGAGTAGATTTCCCCTGAGAGGGAGGGAAAGTCACACAAAGCAGAACAGAGACAGAAAAAGAGCACAAGTGTATGGAATAACAGACAACAAAGGGATAGTTACTGTCAGTGAGAATAAAAGCAACAGAAAGCAAAGTAAAAATTTAACAATAAGACAGAGAGGCATAGAAGCAATTACAAATTGAAACCACATGTATAGCAAGCTACATGAGTGTCCTTAGTGGCACCTCATGATGATAAGTGATTAAGCTAAGTGTAGTATGTGCATTGATGCAGTGCATGTGTTTGAAGAAATACCAACAACAGAAATTTCTCAGTATTTGAGGGGATACCAAGAATTTCCTCAGGTAGATGAAACAGTCTCTGCTCTGCCTTTCTCCCCACATCAGCAGTGGGCTCAAAACACAGCCCTGGGGTGCTCCGCTATTAAGGGTGAGAGAGGGAAAGGTGTGTCTGCCAACCCTCACTACCTGGGGTCCGGCTGTGAGGGTAAGGGTCTACACGAACAGTAAGGGTTTTAATCATTTAATCATTAATGGAGAACCATGATGTTAAACTCTGAACAGTAGTCAATGAAACATACAGTGCATCTACATCCACACACATGAAAATGTATGAATAGTCCAAGCTCCAAAATGCTCTCTCTCCCTGTTCTCAGAGTCCAAGGAGACACAACACCCTGCAATTGTTGCATACCACCCTTTTCGTTCTTATGCCGTATCTAATAGAAATAGAAGAGGATAGATAATGAATAGTTTATAGGCAATTTCACGGAAAACGAGCACAGAGGTGCTTTAGGTTTTCAAGAGAGCTGGAAATTGATTTTCTTTACTTTTATTAACCAGTCTTTATGTAGCCCATCCAAGTTGCCAGCCTTCTCTTGATTCGGTTTCTATTCCACTGCTCTATTCCTCTCTCTCTTGTTTTAAATGAAGTCACTCAGCCAAATGCTGCCTTCAATTCATTTCAACAGTTTAATTTGTCATTTTTTTCATTTAATCACTTCTCACATACAACTATCCAGAAAATCAGAGCGCAGTGCAGATCTTTTAATTTTCTACTGCTTTTAATTCATATTCCCGTCTCGTTATCTGTATCCCCCTCTATGTGCAGCTCCACGCGCACAGTCGCGTGCCTGCCCGTCCAACTCGGTCACTCTCAGCAGCTTGAAACGTAATCATCTAGTTACACATTCCAGGAGAGAGAGAAGGACTCTGCGTGTGCGTGTAGAGAGGGTAGAGATGTCTTGGAGGTGTTTTGGATGGTGTTGGTTGTCCATTACGCAGAAGGAGTTCAATTTTCTGACATTATTAACTATGGATTGGACAAACTAATGTGAAAACTGACAACCCTATCACGCATTCAGAGGTAAGACGCGTGAAAGTAATAACCCGACTGAGATTTTGTTTTATTTTTGTACAGAACATCTTTTACTGGTGCCGTCCAGTGCGTACATTCACTTGCGCGGCAGGCTGCGCTTACTGCATCCAAAGAAACCGTTTATTGTGTGTATGCAAATGTGCGTGATGCATGTTGGTTGAGTAATGTATTTGAATTAGTAACTGGTATTAAAACCATCTTTTCAATCAAATGGGTTGAAATAAAGTGCAGCTTTCCTTAACGCACAAGGAAATGGTTCATTAAAACTATGTGCTACTGTAAGATTAGGCTATCAGTAGAATGTGGAACTTGCCATAATAGAGATATGATGTATGATTATTAACTAAGGCGACTGTGTTGATGCTCAGTGGGCCAAATGTTTTCACAGTATAATTTAGCACTTGATACTATATATAATGATATACGCCTCAAACCTAAAATTTAATGATAATTCAAGGGTCAAAAACTTTAAATGAAAATTAAATATCTGCACACCAATCAGAAGCTTATACACGAGCCGCGTGAGATTTTTTCCAAGTTAAGTTATAATGTAGGTTACTCATATCTTTGGCTGTAGCCTTTAAGAAGAACATGGGAAAATGGAAGATCATAGGAGGTTATATGATATACGTAAATCTCTCATCCTGCCTCATTACGCACGACGCACATACGGTTACACACACAGTTTCTGTCAGCAGGTGAAGAATATGGACGTCGAGAGTCTTATTCAGCCCACTGAACGAGACATGGAGGCCACTTCATTGCCGTTTTCTGTGACCAGCGACTGGCCGGAGGACGGAAACGAGACGATTGTGAATCAGTTCCAGCAGCCCGACTGGCAGGTGAGAGAATCCAGATCAGATGAAACCAGGGAGTTACATCCAGCAGAGCCTGGAAGCATTTAGAGGAAACTTTGATCAAACGAGACGGAATGAATGTAAAAGAGCACTATATAACCATAAGGCCTACTAGAAACTAAACAAATGGGGGATTTTCTTTTTTTTAATGTTTAATTGTGTCTTTGAAAATGTAGTGTCCACGGGATGTTTGAAGAAAAAAAGCCGTCGATCTAGTGATATTAAGTGTGTCTGCCAGTAGCTAAATCTGGTATTACAATACTACTACTACTACTACTACTACTACTACTACTACTAATAATAATAATAATAATAATAATAATAATAATAATAATAATAATAATAAAATAATAACAATTATAATAATGCACACAAGTGCATCTCAAAGTGCTTTACAAAATAAAGATATCAATAGCACATCACACAGGGAGCGAAACAATGCCATACAATACATTTATTGACAAATAAATATAATAAACCAAACTAAACTAAACTAAGTCTATACATGTAGTCTTATTGGGCAGAATGTTATCCATACATTTTTCAATTGACAGTGTTTGCCCTTTGAACGGCTTACTGTAGATATTCCTCTCCTCACCACTTCCTCCTCTCTCCTCTCCTCTCCTCTTCCTCTCCTCTCCTCTCCTCTCCTCTCCTTTCCTCTCCTCTCCTCTCCTCTCCTCTCCTCTCCTCTCCTCTCCTCTCCTCTCCTCTCCTCTCCTCTTCCTCTCCTCTCCTCTCCTCTCCTCTCCTTTCCTCTCCTCTCCTCTCCTCTCCTTTCCTCTCCTCTCCTCTCCTCTCCCTCTCTCAGGTGGCTCTGTGGGCTATAGCCTACTCCCTCATCATCCTGGTGTCCATCACTGGTAATGTCACAGTGATCTGGATTATTCTTGCTCACAGACGAATGAGGACCGTTACCAACTACTTCATCGTCAACCTGGCCTTCTCTGACGTTTCCATGGCAACTTTTAACACTCTTTTTAACTTTGTCTATGCGCTTCACAATGACTGGTACTTTGGCCTGGGCTACTGCCGATTTCAAAACTTCTTCCCCATCACGGCCATGTTTTCATCAATATACTCGATGGCTGCCATCGCAGTGGACAGGTAAGAAGCCTCAGTTGCGTAGACCATATTATCGTAAAGCAGCAGTAGGATTTAGTGGCATAGTGACGTGGTTGCAGATTTCAATAAACTGAATACCACTCTGCTCTCCCCTCCCTTCCAAGCATTTAGGAGAACAGACGGCTTCAGGTAACCTTGAAAAATGGTTTGTCTGTTCTTTACTGCCAATAGATCTCCCTAAACCCTACACACTGGACCTTTAAGTCTTAGTTTTACTATTTAATGTTTCTCAAAGTTGAATTATATTACAGCAAACTGGGTGGTCTCATCCAAACTGCCATTAAAATGAACCTGAGCACGTAGAAACTGTTGTGTACCAGAAACTAGACACTAATGGGAGAACTTATCTTTGTTCCTGCAACGTCCTATTGAGGCGCTGCGTTATGCACTAAAAATGGATAGATAACCACTTACTGAAGCAGTGAACTCAGCAGTACAGAAACCAAATTGTATCAATAACCCACTTAACTGCTACATTAGTACACTCTGAAATATGTTAATGTTTCTTTCTGGTGCATTAATGTGGTTATAACATACTGGTTGACAAGTACAAAATATCCTGAAAACTACTTGTACTACCATGTATTTTCGTTGTTAGCTGGTGATACAAAATTTCATTTGTTGATTTTTCACTGACCATTTTCAGAGCTTCTTTGTCCGTCAGGGATTTGTCATTTCAGGATGAACACAAACCCTTTGTAAAATGACAGTTCATTCAGATACATGAGCCATAATTGATCATCATCAGCTACAGGAACTGTTCACCCAGTACAGATGAAAATGCTGCATGAAAGAGATATTTGTCAACAAGCAGCAGAGCTACAGATGTCATTAATGCGTATTGGAGCATGCATTTTTGGTCTGTTCTGCATCCAATAAACTCATAACTGTATGCACACTGCAATGCAGTTTTCTAGAGGATAGTGGGTCATTGGAGATTATCATTATTCCCTTATATGTGTGCATGATATTAGCTTAATGATATGTGGCTCTCTGTGGCTCAGGACAGATGTAGCGATGAATGAACTTTATGATCAGACCAGGTGTCTAGAATTCCTCCTCATTCATTTCCAAATGGAGTCATCCGTTAATGTAACTTTATTCATTTATTTGGTGTCACCAGCTGCAGAGAACAATCACAACCAATCACATGTAAAACAGATAAACTTTGAAAAACATTCTGCATTCATGAAACAATTCTCTCCCGCCCACAATTCAGCAACAACCCTAAAAGTTCTGCATATCTATTACAGGTCGGTAGTATTACATGTGCCAGCCAAAACAGGTTTAAGAGAGAACTGACAATGAAAATGAGACGTGAGAGTGATGTAAAAGCAAGAAAAAGACCTGAGAGTAACTAATACAGCATTCTTCTCTCTTAGGTTGTTACTTGTATCTTTTATGGTTCATTTTTTCTGCTTATAGGGTTCACTTATGATTTCACCTTTTCTTTTCATTTATTTTTCATTTATGCTCTACTAACAATGAATGAATTGCATCTTTAATGCAAATAATGTATGTAAGATCACACAAGTGGGCATTTTAAATTCAGGCTGTCAGTCCTGGTAATTCAAATGAATGATTTATAGTCAGAGATCAATTATTATTGTGCTAATATTGAGAAACAACTATACATTGCATAAGATCTGTGATTTATTAGCATGGCCACCATGATTATGTGTATATATACTGCATTCAAATAAGTCTTCCCTACAGCTGTTTCGTTATTCAGTTGCTTGCTCTTGAGAATGAATTCACTTGGTTTAGGATTCCACAAAATCATTATGACATGTTGCCAGAAGATACATTTTGAGTTTGATGATACATGAGAACCCCAACCCTGTATCAATGTGTCAATGTAGTCTCTGGCACACAGGGACACAGGGAGGAATAAAATATTGAGATTTTATAACCTTGGCAGATGGACATAAAAGATGGAGACAAATAAACAGAGAGCCAGTTAACACATCAAATGCAAGTTTATTCATGATCAAGCCTCTGCCTCTCGGCTATATGACCCTCAGACCACAATACCGTTAAAAAAATTACATATCACACAAAATATGAAGCATTTTTTTTGCAGTGTGGTATCTCTCTGTAGTGGAGACGTCTCTTTCATAAAACTGATCACCTCCACTAAAGCACATATCAAGTCAACGCAATCAGTGAAGTCAATTTATTAACCTTTCACTAAGTCAGTAAAAGCGTTAATTGATTTAAATGTGATTGGCCTTCATTCATCATTCTTAGTTTGAATTACAGGATATTAAATTGAATCCATTAATATTAAGATCATAAAGCTTTTTAGGTCGAGGACAACATGTGTTCAAAATGATGAATGAAAACTACCTTGAGTGTCGAGATCTTAAATCTTTATTCCACAGCTGATTGTGTAGATGCCCCCACACAGAAAATCCTTCATATAAAGTCATTCTGTTTAAGTTCTGCATAAAAGATAGGTATGAATGAATAAACCTCATTATCCTCTACCAGGTACATGGCCATCATCCACCCTCTGAAACCCCGCCTTTCCTCCACCTCTACAAAGGTTGTCATCGCCCTGATTTGGATTGTAGCAGTCTTACTGGCTTTCCCTCAGTGTTACTACAGCGTGACAATGTTTTACTACCCCAGAACCGTGTGCATGGTCGACTGGCCTGACGATTACGGAGGAACACATCAACTAAGGTGAGGGAACAACATTAAAAAAACACAGACGTTTACAGGTCTGTATTATAAAACAACAAGTTATCAACAAGTTACAAACATACGGCTGTATGAAGGATGCGCTTACTGTTTGAACGTGCCAATCAGTTGCTAACAAAAAGTAATAATAATAATACACACATTTCTAAAAATCTAGGACTGAGCATACATTTATCTGAATAGTGCGGTCAGAATATATGATGTTTTGTGTCTGTACAGGATATCTGGACCAAAAACTTTTTTTTTCAAAGATTAACATCCCTTGTAACTGCAGGCTTGATTGACTTTTATAAGTGCCACACACTGACACATTTTATAGGCTTAAGTCTTTGCTTTTAAATGTTGGTAAGGCAGTAAATGGGGTTGGTTTAGTGTTTAATGTTGGCAGAGGATATATATCAACCCTACAAAAAAATCTGGGCTAGAAACTCCACAATATGTAAAAGTAATTAACAATTAACTTTATGCTTTCTTTGTCCTTCTGCAGTTACCAGTTTGCAGTGATATTGCTGATCTACTTGTTCCCTCTGCTGGTGATGCTTGTAACTTACAGCTTGGTTGGCCAATCGCTGTGGGGTGGACACATCCCTGGAGAGGCGACAGAGCATTACCACAGTCAGATAACAGCCAAGAGAAAGGTCACAACTATTTTTATCCTATCATCAAAACGCTAAGTGATATTACTCTGGAATTTAAAATATGAAAATGTTGGTCGACTTTTGCTCTCTCTGGGATTTCTGATAGGTGGTGAAGATGATGGTTGTCGTGGTGGTGACCTTTGCCCTGTGCTGGTTGCCATACCACATCTACTTCATATTGGGATCATTTAACAGAGACATTTATAAACAACACTACATTCAACAGGTTAGCAGCTGCCTTTCTGCCTGTTGTTAATTATTTTTGATTGTTTTGTTTGTTTACTGGGCATAATGTTTCCTTTCTTTGCCAGGTGTATCTAGCCATATTCTGGTTGGCGATGAGTTCAACCATGTACAATCCCATTATTTACTGCTGTCTAAACCAAAGGTAAATGACATATTCACACCCCCCAAACACCTAAAGTTCCAGTATCCTTAACCTCGAGGAAGGAAACCAAGTCTTCCCTCTTTCTGCAGGTTTCGCGCTGGTTTCCGTCATGCGTTTGCTTGGTGTCCCTTCATCAAGGTGACGGAGGAGGACAGGATGGAACTGCAGCACACACACACCTTCAGAGTCACCATGACACGCAGTCACCGCAAGGACAGTGCATACGCACACACCTCCATCAAAACAAACAACACCTTTGGCACAAACGTGGCTATCAGCACAGAGAGAGATGCTTGCATGCAGCTTAAAAAACAGACACCATCGGAAACATGCAGCACAGCCAGCTCATGTGCGGTGAAGAGACTGGACGATACAAAATCCCCAGCTGGCAAACTCATGCAGCACACCCACTGACTTGTGAAATAAATCATGATGCGGACATTCTCAATGAAAAGGCAGCCAGGTTTTTCAGAGAGAGCTTGCAGACTGCCAAACAGAGTGGCGTCATTCATCAACGTGGGAAATATTTAAGAAAGGAGTTGTTCATTGGACCAATAACCTTTTTCGTTAAAGAGGAAAATAAATGAATGTATCCATCAAACAGATGGAGTTTTGCTGTTAATGTCAAAGTGTTCATATGGGCATATGTTACAAAGTTATGTATGTATAAAAACTACACCTGCATACTGGACAACATGTTGTTGTGTTTGCTGTTAGTGTGAAAGTCTGTAGATTAATCGTTCCGTTGTTCCGCTTCCTTCTCCCTCCATCATTGACATCCTTTCTCCCATCGCTGACTGCTTCTCCTTTGAAAAAAAGCTGTGAATTGTGGCTGTTTTTGTGTAACTGTTTTTGTGGTTACTGGTTTTCAACAGCATAGGATGGATAACAGTCCACTGGCACCAGCATCAAGCCTTAATAATGTGTTTTTCTATGTTTTGTTCTTTCTTTTTATTGTTCCATCTCAAAGGGATCTAATGTATTTATTTCTTCCCCAATCATAACACACAAACTGAGTATTGAAGTTATTAATTTGTAACTCAGTTTATCTAAAAGAAATAAAATGAAAAAGTGTTTTCAGCTTTGTCAGCTTTTAAAGGTCGCACCAGACGCAAGGCAATACAACTACTGAAGGTTAGCTCCTATAGTTGGTGTGTGTGATCGCCCATGTTGATGACCTTATAATAACATACTTTTATGAAGTTAGAGTCTGAGTAGCTTTGCAGTATCAATTAAGGATTTGTTCATTTTGTACTTATTTGTTACTGTAATCACCAGCTACCAACAAAGTTGCAGCAGCAGTGAGGGCACCACCTCATGCATAAATACAAGAATAACATTGACAATGTTAATGTCAATATTGTACATGTAAGAAGGAAAATGAGCCTTGAATTTGCTGAATCTCCCTTATTAGTTATATGGTGAGTTATATGTATCTTGTTACTGTACAGGACTTTTCGTATTTCAGTCACAGTGTGCATTCAAAGTCAAAGCGCTGCTACTTAGAAGAATGTGATGTAAAATGTAATCTATTGAGTATATATTTATGTAAAGTATGAAGTGAAAATGTAAATATGGAACTTGGTGAGATGGTTGTACATACGTACAGTAGGATCATGATGTTGTAAATACTGTACCCTGTTAGCATTCACATTTCCGAGTGAGGAGAAACAATTTATTTCATTGTGACACTATAACTTTTAAAATACACACAAGTGAAACATCTGTATTTGTTGTTTACATGACCTGAATTAAAGTCAATAGTATGTTTAATAAATGTGACAGCATGTGTGTGCAATGGTCCCTCAGTTGTCCTCTACACATTGCGATAATGTTACAGATAATGGAGCTGCAGTACAGCAGGCGGGACTGGGGCTGTTGCAGATTTTGTGTTATGCTAAAGGACACTTCAGAAGGCCTGATGCTGACATAGCTTATTTTATACATTATGATTGTACATTAAATATAATATGTCCATATTGAACAATGCTATCTGATCACACTAGCTACACCACTAAACAATGTGTACATGATTACGGGTAGGTGCAAATGCTCTGGTGCACTAAAACTTCAACATTGGATTGACACAGGTTTTTCTTTATTCCGTGACTGATTGACAGATACAGTCTGGGTTTTGTGAACAGAAGCAAACAGTTGAAAGTCTCTGTGTGATGTGGCGCTGGTGTTCAGACTTTTCTGGAGCTTTAGGGCCTGCTGCAGAGGCTGGCCCTCTTAATCCTGGCAGTTTGAGTAGTAAGTCATTGTCATTGCCATGATTTCTTAAAGGGGAACATCACCTAAATTAAGAATTCAAATATGTTATTTTCATAGTCTAAGAAAGTTCAATGATGTCATGGAGTATAAAGTCTGGAGCTGTTCCTTAGACAATGAATGGAGACTGAGTTAGTTTGTTTTCTTATTTTATATACCTAAATTAGTTCTAATCTACTGTAGTGTTGTCCACTGTGAAACAGAAAATGTTCCCATATACTCAGAATATTCCCCTGGGGTGCTCTCAGTGTATCTCTCAATTCATTGTCTATGAAGCAGCTCCACACTTTGATGACAGAAATATGAGTTTTTGTGTTTACTTTATTTTTGGACCGTCTGAGACCATATGAAAAACGTATGGATTTTGAAACTAGACATAATTCCCCTGCAGGGTGGGTTAGTGCTAACTGTGGTTAACAGAGATGGCCATAAAAGTATACTGTAGCATTTCACAGATCCAGCCTTGAAGGACTGCCAGTAACCTGTTAGCTAGGTTGTTGTTTTTTTTTTAATTAAAAAAAAAAAGGCCAGCCTCTACAATGTCTCAGAAACATAGTCTCAGAAAAATGTCACAAGTATCATTAACAGCAACAATATCCATGGATTTTATTAAAGAGAAAAATAAATATGACTTTGGATGACTTTGCGTTACTTGAATGAGTCATACAGTAGTTCACTTTAACATCATCCTGAGTCTTTTGGAGGATATCCAGTAGAGTGAGAGAGTCCAGGGAAAAGCTTTACTTTCAAAATGTTTAAATTCCCCTTAAAGTTTCACCTACTGTAATGTTCTTCTTATACACTGTTTGGCCATCGTTGCTACACTGGCATCTGTGTTAGCACCGAATTCCTGTTTAATAGCTGTTACAAAGAAACTGGTAAGTCTCACTGTGATGACGAGGGTAGCCAGTACATCTTAAGTTACGACAACTTATCAGCAGCTGTGATTAGAAGCAACAACAGGATGTCTACTCAGTGAAACATGAGTGCTCTGTGGACATATTTTACAGTAGAGCACATTAGAGTAGAACAGGACTGCTGTCATACATTAGACCAAAAACAAGCAAGGGACATGTCCTGCGCATCAAGCATGGTAAAAGTCTCTCTTTTGTCACCTTTCTGCCCTGACACTAATCCTCCACTACAGGACAGGTACCACCTGAGAGGACTTTGACCTCTTTGTGTCTCATTATTGCTACAGCAATATTTCGCCCAATACAAAAATAAAATAAATAGCATCAATGTATGTATAACATATTTTATCATATCTTTTTAGTAAAAATATTCCCTTTCATCTCATTACACATTTATATATTACCTCATATCCCTTTTTACGTCTTGTTGTAGAGATAGTGAGTAGCCTAAAGCAGACAGCAGACAGCTTTTATGCCCCTGCATCCACTTAAGATGCTGCAAGAATAAACATTTCTCTGCAATGTTTGGGAACTTGTCTTGAAATTGGTGTATTGTAACAGACTGCAATTGTCAGAGGAATCCTGTAGATGGCGATGATAAACAGCGTGAAAGGAGTGTGTGGAGGTTTTTTTTCCTGACCTGCACATTTTTTACAGTAGTTGAATGTGCATGTTTTATCTCTTTAGATAAACTTAACCTCAGAAATCCCAGAAACTTTAGGAGTCTGGGTAATGTCGCAATGGTTATTAAAACATAATCTAACTACAGAGTGCCGGACTCTCTGCTACACACAGCAAAGAAAGCTCCCTTCTTCCTTCTCTGACATGTCGACGGGCTAAAGCAGCAACACGAGTGTGATACATTGACTGGTTTGGTTAAGGAGCAAAAGAGACAAAAGGGAAATAACAGATGGGAGGAGAGGGGGGGATAATAGCGAGGCAAAAGAGATATTTTCTATTTATTGTTCAGCTCCTGTCTCATCCGGCAGCCCACAGCTGTGATGAGCGCTGCTCCTTTCCCACTGCCGTCCTCTGACAGCAGGAAGTTGACGTTGCACTGAGGAGCGAGTTCATTTACTGTCTTGTGCATGATCCCGGAGAAACTAGACAGAGAAAATGGACATAGTGTTAAAAAGTTAATTGATGAGCATTGTAACAAATAGGGGAAAAGAGCCAGTTTTTATACAGAGGATAGAGATTTGGCTCTAAAACTACAGCGAGTGACAGCAACTGTTACATGTTTGCCAAGAACCTGCACGTTCCAGAAAGTCAGTAAGAGCTGTCTGAATAAAGGGACAGACTCTTCTGGTTATGTTTATCATGCATGATATTACCAGTGATGGCAAAATGATAGGATTAGTGTATGTCATGTGGTAAAACTAAATAACTGACACTGGCATAAAAGAAAGGAGGTGGAGTGACAGATTTAATTTAACTTCAGGTGTCTCTCTTGTGTTGACCAACTGTCACCACAGTTACATAACTGGTTCATAAGTAAAGTATGACTCAACATGAACTGCTCCCGATCCACTAATTTTCCCAAACATTCGTCTGCCTGCTGCTTACTGTGCCATGGATATTGCTTCTGTCTTTGTTTGTCTGTCTAACTCTTCTTGTTCTGTTGTCATATTGCCTTGCTGTTGACTGATAGCTACCTGTCCCATACTTGTGTGCTAGACTGCATGTTTTTATGTAATGCTTGTTGTTACATGTAATGCTTGTTTCAGTTTGTAAGTAGTGGGTTGGAATGTTTGGATGTGTGCTGCTGTCTGTTTCACTTTTATTTTTAGCCCCTATCCTGTTCCCTCAGGAGGCTTTGCTTTATATTAGGCCACCACTGTGAATAAGAATTTGTTCTTAATGACTTGCCTGGTTAAATAAAAGCTGAAAAAAACAATAAGGCATAAGACATATACTTTACATGCAAGCACATGTGAACAGCAGCTCAGGACAGAACTGTTTTATGTACATGCAGTTGGAAGAAGGCACAAAAACAAATAATGTATGTATTGCCTCTTATGTGCATTTAGATGTAGCCCTACTGTAAATGCACAAACAAGAAGGCTCCACAGAGTTTGGATGTAAATTCAATGTATATTCTTGGGAATATACAACACTGTATAACTGGAAAGATGAGAAAAACAGTCTGATACAACTAGTTTCTTGTTTTAGAACTAGACAAGCACATGAGCACTGTCCTCTGCTGATTTTCTCCCAAATGTTTTGTGAGGCTCAACAACAACAACAACAACAACAACAACAACAACAACAACAGTGTTGTCCACAATTGGTTGAGCCTGCCTGTTCACCTTTGTTTGTCTTCTGCATAGTCATTTCCACCCCGGGGATGACAAATACAGTTGTGTAATAAGGTAAACAGGTTTTGTAAATTATACTAGAACACAGTCATTTAGACCAGAATGGCCAAGACCCATATGTTACATCCTATCGTTGTTTCTTGGTGGACAGTGAAAAGTTTTGTCTGTCACTAATGAACTCAACTCACTGTGGATGTAGTTTGTAGAGTGTCCCGTCCACTCCTACAGTGATATTCAGATGGTCCAGTCCTCGGTTCTCTCTGATCTTATCGACCACGGCCGCCATTCCTGCCCCACACATCTGAGCTGCACGATGTGACACTGCTCCGCATACCTGAGTAACAATGAAAACCATTATCATTATTGTAACACTTAGACTGTTCAGCTGTATCACGGTTTGTTCAGCCAGATGTATATCACTCCTCAAACATTGAAAATAAATAAAACCCAACATGTCTGTTTTTTGTATTGTCACATATGCCTGGAAAAAAAGGTGGTGATGATAATGTATTATCACACTCTTTCACAGCGTCTACTATATATAGTAAACTTAGTTGCCAGTTTATTAAATACATCTAGCTAAAACTATCCAATAGTTGTCCAATAAATCCTACTTTCATGAAGGTTACGATGTTCAGTTTTTGGTGAAACTGTTTTAGAAAAGTGTTGATTGAACCCTATGGTCAGTTTAGAGCTATGCATGTGAACCTAATAAACTCAGAGTATATGCTCTCAAAACACCAACCGTAGTGAAATAAGGGTCAAGCTTATGTTTTAAAATTATATTTTAAATTTGAATAGAATGGTTTGTTATGTGGACACAGGTATCTTGCTATACCATACCTCTTTAACTATGATACTGTCATCACAGGTGCTGTCCAGGCCCAAGTGTTGCAGGATGGATCTCACCTGCAGCAAAGCCAATCTGTCACTGGAGAAAGACAAAGACATAAAGACTGAGCCAATCGCAGAATTCAAATAAACTCAAGTTAAAAATGCATGTACAGTTTTAAATGATAAAAACATCAGTAGTGAAATAAGTCAAGATGATTAGTTGCAGATGTTTATCAACGAAATGTACTAAAGAGCTGCAATCTAATGGTACTGATGTAGCACTTTCACGGCTTGGTCAGATGAGAGACAAAAATCCAGAATATTTTTCACATCCTTTAGACACAAAGAAAGTGCTTGTTTTCTCACCTCTCTATCTGTGAGAGATACTTTGTTTCGAAGATGCCTCTGGTCTTTAGGGTTTCAGAAATCTGTCCTCTGAACAGGAATCCTCTCTTGGTCATATCTATCAGGATGTTTCGCACGATTTCACCGAGATACATGCCGCTGCACATTTTCTCATACCTGTTTAACAAACACAAAACATGAACATAAACAGACATACAGATTCATTTATAAGGATAGGAGTCAAGGAAATAAAGGGTTCATACGTTAACAGGTGTTTCTGACTTAAAGAACACGTGTGTGTGTGTGTGTGTGCGTGTGCGTGTGCGTGTGTATTTTAACCTTTGTTTGCCTGGATTGAGGGAGAAGTCATCCACAGCGCGGTCATACTCTGTCCTAATGTCATCAAGGCATCCGTTGTCTCCAAAAGCCCCCCACTCCATGTTGACACACATCTGTCCCTCATCTCCATCTATCATCTCAATGTTCCTCATCTCCTCCATGTAACATGCATTGCTGCCAGTGCCTATAATCAGTCGGACACGTTAGACGGAAATAGAACAGCCAAATGAATATTTAACCAAAAAGAGTCCACACAAGATAAACTAACCAGAGATGAGTCCGACCTCACAGGTGGGTTCTTCGTAAGCACAGGTCATCATGGTCCCAACTGTATCGTTCACTACGGCCACTACATCCAGGTCAAATTCCTAAAGAAGAAACGTTTCATATGATGCAACATCAGTCGATTTTTGCACCCGGTGCCATCTTTGACTAAATGATGCTGCTCCTCATACCCTACCTCTCTCCTCTTAATGGCATCCCTCAACAGTCCCACCACATCTTCGCCCTCACAGTCTGTCGCTTTGAAACCCTTGGTCCATGTCACTAGGATGCCCTGCACACACACACACACAACTGAAATTGTCATATCTGACATAGGATTTGAGGATTTCATGGTCTGCTCAGGGTTTAGAAATTACAGTATTTGGCTCATGAAATATGGTGTTGCCAATTCCTGAAAACAAAACTGCTTCTTAAAAATTGGAAACATCTGCGGTTTCCTCTTGACGCTGGTTATATGTGTGCCACTCAGTGGACCCTTTTTGCATAGACAGCGGATTTAAGACTATCAGGGAAGTGAGAGACGGTTCAGTGTATCAGAGAGGAAGGAAGAGCATCACACTCACAGCGTCCAGGCTGGTCTGTCGGCAGGGGAACGAGAAGGTGAAGCCCAGGGGAAGACGAGTGTTCTTCATCCCCATGTAGTCCAGGAAGTCACTGATACACTGCACAATGTGATCAAACAACTGGACAAAGAAAGATATGATAATATAATAATTTACATTTGGAATATTTTTGCTCCAGTTTTAGCCTTTTTTTGCCAATAACCTCAAATATCCATTACTGGCAATATAAATAAATAATCCCCTTGAACTTTAAAAAGGCACATACTATATTTTATAGAACACATTAATGAAGAGTTATATGACTGTGGATGCAGCCTTGTGATTTACATATTTTAGAGGTTTAATTATACAGAACTGTGTGTATATATATATATATATACATACATACTGTATATATACATATATATAGAGAGTGCATGGCTGAATGACAAGTATGACAAAAGTCCTTTCACATTGACCATTCAGCAGATAAATCAACACTTATCACACCGGCAGGAAAAGTGCTCGCCCCCTCCCCATCAGTTATGTCATGGCATATATTTTTCCCTGTACGGTAATGGAAAACACTTGTTATAAGATCACTGACTAAGGGGTGACCAGAGGAAAAAACATGCTTGACATTTCACTTGATGCACTGTGAAATAATTTGAGTCAACTACACACATTTAAAAGGCCCTGTACACCCACACAGGTTTCCGCTCTTACTCTGGCCAACTGGACCTCTTCTCAGGTTGAAGTTGGGCAGAGATATGCTGGAAAATGTGCGATATCACCAAAACTACACATGCTAATAAAACGATTAGCAGGTGCAAATTTACTATATGAGAATGGGCACTTGGCTTGGCTGTGATAAGGCAAAGTAAGTGAAAACAACAGTGAAATTACAATAAAATAGTGCCATTTGTATTCTGACTGTCTTGTCCTGTGTACCTCAGGAGGAAGAGAAACACATGGAGGAGTGAGAATGCAGATGAAAAGGCCAAAGGTAACAGACAGGATTAGCTTCAGCCTGTGAACAAGTTCAAATCTACGCTTTAAAGACCGTCAACTCTCTGCTTATCTTGATCAGTCAACCTCTATTTCCGTCTACCTCATACTTATCGACCTACTTTCCTGCGTCTATCCTATCCACTTACCCCTGAGCGTCACACCCCCCGACCTCCTACTGACTACCCTGATCTTAACAGGACCAACAGGGTGACAGAGGTTAAGTTCAAGGTTTCTCACCCACCCTTCTGACTGTGGCTCAAATGCATCGTCTGCATCACTTCAGTCAGTTTAACACCGATTAACAGGTCTGATGGAGCTCACCTCCTCTCCTGTGCCCTGCATCACTTCTAGAGGAATGGCGTAGATCTTGTTGTGCATCTCCACTGTTCTCCTCTTTCCAGATCGGATCTTAACCAACAGAACTCTGAAGTTGGTTCCTCCTAAATCCAAAGCCAGGAAATCACCATGCTCTGGGTAACAATACATAAAAACAGACAGAGATACACATAAATACATAAATAATAAAGTAGTTCAAGCACACACACACACCTCAGGAATATGCCGTGCACAATGCTGCAGCTGTCGATGTCAATTTGAAAATACAAATTCCTATCTTCATTTTGGAGATGCATTTTCCATTTTTCTTATGCTAAATCTGCAAAGACACACGGGAGAGGTTGACTCAGCTCTGTGTGTGTGTGTGTGTGTGTGTGTGTGTGTGTGTGTGTTACCTGAGCCATCAGGAGTGCTCTTTACAAAGGTTGGCAGCATTTTGACAGTAGCAGAGTCTTGAGTGCTCTTTGAAAGGCCATTTTGGATCTCTGTCCTCATTCTCTTCTTTACCTGGAGGAATTTAGGAATACCTTCAATAATGAAGTCACACACGGTGTTTTGATGTTATGATAAAATGGTATGTTGTGATGTTGTATTTTTTTCTTAATTGTATAGTAAGTGTTTGTATATATATTTTGTATTATATTGTACATGTATTGGGTGCTTTTTTCTTATCTTCTTTTTTTAATTGTAATTTTTATTGCCTTTTCACATCATGGCCAGGGGACTACAGATGAAAACTAGCCTTCTGGCTAATTCTGGCTTCTTTAACCATGTGTATTCAAGTGTTTTATGAAATTGCAATGTCCCCTTTTAAATAAATTAATACCACACACACACACACACACACACACACACACACACACACACACACACACACACACACACACACACACACACACACACACACACACACACACACACACACACACACACACACACACACACACACACACACACACACACACACACACACACACACACACACACACACACACACACACACACACACACACACACACACACACACACACACACACACACACACACACACACACACACACACACACACACACACACACACACACACACACACACACACACACACACACACACACACACACACACACACACACACACCAGTATCTCTCTGTCCTCACTTCCAACAGTTGTTCAGTTGTCAGGCGGAATTCCGACAGTGTTTGAGCAATTTCACGTGAATGTTCGGCGAGTCGATAGGCCACAGCTGTCACCATAGCCGCTCCCTTTCCACTGCCACTCTCTGATAGGAGGAATCGAACATCAGTGTCCGGGACCAAACGACGAACTGCCTTATGAAGACGACGGGCATATCTGAAAATACATATAAGAGAATTTAAGTGCTGAACTTTGACCATTTTATTAAGAAATGTGGTTCTTTAGACAGTATATTATACATAGTAATAACTAACATGTATGGTGCACAGTAATATAGGATATACAGTAAGCCACCTTCAAACACCTGACAACTTTTGTGGAAAAGTGAAGAGCATTGAAATACATAATACAACAAATGCAAGCGCTGATAGATCATTTAAAATAAATATATCTTTAATATTAGCGTCACTCACTGTGGGTGCATTTTGTATAGAGATCCATCAATGCCTACAGTGGTTCGGAGTCGTGCCACGCCTTTGTTCTCCTTTAGCCTCAGTAGGATGCCTGCCAGCGTAGCAGCTATCAGGTTGGCAGAGCGGAAAGACACAATGGTGCAAACCTGTAGGAGGAGAGAAATTCATCAAGCATCACATCCAAACGTATTGAACTGTAGAATGATATAAACAAAGCACTTTTTTATTTTACAGCATAGATCAAGTGTTATGCCAGCAACAACACACACATGCTGCACAGCGATGCAGTCGTCAGTTGAGGGCTCCACACCAAGTCTCGTTAGGATTTCTCTGGCCTTGGTCAACCCCTCCTTACTCCTAATAAGGAAAGACAGAGGCAGCTTCATTTAAAGTCTTCTGATTTAGTTTCAGATAACTACTCAATTAAGAAAATGACTGACTGACTTACTTCTCTATGGCTGAAATGTGTTTGGTCTCAAACGTCCCCTTAGTGAGCAGCTCAGGGGTGATCCTTCCTTCGAACAGCAGGCCCTCTCTGGCCATCTTCACCAGGATGAGACGGACCAGCTCCCCCATGTACATACCACTGACCATCTTCTCAAACCTATGGGACAGTGAAGGAGAAAATGAGATGTGGATAAAACACGTTTTAATGTTTATTGTTAATGTTCTCATCTGTTTTTCTTACATATAACAACGAGAAGCACTGTGCCGTAATTTGCGCGTTTTCAAGTATTTATTTCATGTATATTCCACGTATTAAACGCAGGGAACATATTATGAGACAGCAAATCTCTGCTTCGGTGCCTAACCCAAACAAACTAAACAGTCACATTCTGTAGGCTAAAACCCATCAACTAACAGTAGTTTTGGTGCCTAAACCTGACCGACACCAAAGCAACCGCCGCGGTCCCCTTCCGATCCATCGCTGTTTCCTTGTTTTGTAGGATATTAATTCTTTGTGCAATTTAGATGTCGCTCTACTCATTGTAGGCATATGAGCATCTGTTAGAAAAAACAAAGCCTGGGACTTCTGTTTATTATTTGGTTCCCTCACAGCTTAAAAAGATGAACAAGGACATGACTGCAATAGTTTTGACTTACAGCTGTTTGCCGGGGTTAAGAGAGCCTCGGTCTATCTCTCTGTCAAACTCTGTCCTGATGTCTTCCAGCCTGCCGTCGTCTCCAAAGGCTCCCCACTCAGTGTTTACACACATCCTGCCCTCGTCTCCCTCCACCAGGTCAATGTGACGCAGCTCCTCCATGTAGCACGCATTGGTGCCGGTACCTAAACACAGAGAAATAAATATCCTTACAGTTTCATATAGTCTGCTTTTTTGATTTGTTCAGAGAGTATTGAATTCCGTTTTACTTGTAACAACGTCAAATAAACTTTCACTGGTCCCTCGTCTATTCAAATGCACATTGTTGTCGTACCGATGATAATGCCAACTTCACAGCGCTGGTCATCAAAACCACAGGTCATCATTGTTCCCACAGTATCATTCACTACTGCCATGATGTCAGCATCATAGTCCTGAAAGAAATGAAAGCACACACATAAGTAAGTATGGTTTGTTATCATCGATCATTCTGCATCCCAGTCTGAGTTAAACCAAATGTTTTGGGACAAATGTTTCACTTCAGATTGCAAAACTAAACTGTGGCATCAAATGAGCACAAAAGAAACATAAGATGAGACTCACTCCTCGCTTCTTAATAGCTTTGTTGAGCAGCTTGACAACGTCCATTCCCTCCACTCCACTAGCCTTGAAACGCTTTGTCCATGTTAATAGGAAGCCCTTTAGACAACAGAGAGAGAGAGACTGAGGGAAGTGGTATAATGAAAGACAGATCTGATGCTCAACTGAGACTTGGTTTTGTTGGGCAGAGCCTGACAGACACATTATTCACTTGATCATGTCTCCATTACAACTGTGGCAAATCATAATATAAATCAACTGCATTAGAATCGTCAGATAATAAATGGAAAGTGTTGACAAAGTCGACTTCATCCACATCTGTTCATCAATTTTTTTGTTTAGTTTTACCTCATCTAGTCTGGTCTGCTGGCACGGGAAGGAAAAGGTAAACCCAACTGGGAGTTTCTTGTCTTTGATGCTGTGTTTTTCCATGAAGTCTCCAAGACACTCTGCCACATGGTCAAACAGCTGGAACAGAGGTTGAAAGAGGGAGAGGTTGTCTCAGGTTGAGCTATAGAGACTGTGTGTGTGTGTGTGTGCGTGTGCGCGTGTGCGCGTGTGCGCGTGTGTGTGTGTGTGTGTGTGTGTGTGTGTGTGTGTGTGTGTGTGTGTGTGTGTGTGTGTGTGTGTGTGTGTGTGTGCGTGCGTGCGTGCGTGCGTGCGTGCGTGCGTGCGTGCGTGCGTGCGTGCGTGCGTGCGTGCGTGCGTGCGTGCGTGCGTGCGTGCGTGCGTGCGCGTGTGCGTGCGTGCGCGTGTGCGTGTGCAAAAACCTACTCTTGTCCCACTGCCGTGAATGATGTCCTCTGGGGTGTCATAGATTTGACTCTCCATCTGTACGGTCTGTTTCTTCTCATGGCTCACTCGAACACGGAGGATACGGAAGTTACTGCCTCCCAAATCCAACGCAATGAAGTCTCCCTTCTCTGTCAAGACAGAAGAAGTTGGAAGATGAGGAAAGAGTGTGGGTGAGATGTCAATTTCCAGTTAGGTGCATAAGGAGTTTACATTACTGAAGAAGAACACACATGAAGAGCACACATCTAATTTCCATTTCTGGACTGGGACTTTACTCAACAGGAAGACGTGCATTATTAGTGTGTCTCCCTTCTGTTTGCTTGGCAAACAAAAACAGCTCTCACTATAACTTTGCAGTGAATTAATGTCACACAGTGTGGTCAATAAGCGACATGGGGAAGAAGAATTATATGGAAAGATAAAGCTGTTTCAGATAGCGTTTATCAGAAGACATGTTTGTCTTTGGGCTAAAGCTGTCAGGTATAAACTATTTTTATATGCATGCTTGATGTGTTTCTTTGTTTATACTGTAAGTTAGCTTAAATCTCTCTCTCCATAAACTCACTGTATAGTTTTTAGTTAATGATTCTTCAACCCCATCAGAGGCATTTGGAAGCTGGTCAAGAGCTTATCAAAATATTCAAACTGAAACTGTTGTTATAACAGTGACACGTGGTGAGACAATCATTGTGTCTTCAATATTGTAAGCAATTATTTTGTCTTATAAAGATTTCAGTGAATGGATATAGTGTGTTAAATGTGTGAAAATGTGGGTGGCAGAAAGAAACCTTGTGATGTTATGGTTGGTATCTGTGACACATGTGATTAGTAAATCCCATGAATTCTGGTATATATTTAGTCCACAGGCACACGGTACAACATGAGTAGTGATGGGAGTTTATTCTTTCTGTTTCGATTGGAAACATAATTGGTTTAAAGCTGCTCTGATTAGATAAACTGCTTTTCATAACTCATTAGTAATGCACCTCAGAGGTATTTCTGACCTTCAAGAAGAGGAGATAAAACAGAACACTACATGCAAATAAAGTCTGTTTCCTTTTTATTGCCATGTTTCCTTCCAAAACTTATTAATATTATTATTTTGTAATAATTCAAATTAAACATATGTTCAACCATTTGTGCCTTCAGGACTCATCTGTCTTCTTTAACAATGGCAACAAGATTAGTAGGTATAGCTCTCAGAAAGGGAGGGAGCTTTGCCTCCATTAAGGTTCAGCTGACTATGGTAATAAAAGTTTAAGTGGACAGACATGCTCCTCTCCAAAGTACAGCATGTACATGAACAAACTCTGGCTCACATTCACCTGAGTTACAAGGGCAGAACGACTGCAGTAAATTAGGATTAGACATCATGCAGCAGACAACGACATAAAGACAGGGAGAGAGAGAGGATAACATTGTACATGTCACTTTACCAAGAGGAAGCAGCAGTTTTGCCTTTTGAATTCACAGGTTAGATTAAAAGATCCATGGCCAGATGAAATGGTGAAACAAAGTATGGTACATTTTGTCACCCATTTCTCTGCATAATATGATTATCCATCAGCAAGGTTTTGTCTTTCAGGATTGTATTGTTGAACAGCTTTAAATGTTATTATCAACAATTGTCACAAGTGATGCTGCTATTAATCTAATCTTAATATGCACACGGTGGTGATTAGCACTGTTGGCTCCCAGCTAAAACAACCTTAGTTTAGATCACAGCACCAGAACTGCCCATATGTTCGTTACTGGGATTGCATCTGGTTCTCTCCTATATGCCTATTGCATGAGATCGGTACTGTATACAACCAAAATAACACAGTACCAAGTAGTAACAAATTTTCTCCAGTCAAACCTGTGATCTTTTTTTTTTGTACCCAGATCTAGAAAGAAATACTATTTGAATGGTTTTCCTCACATCCAGTCACCATAAGCATTATTTAAATCTAATGCTACGTCTTATTGGCCCATACAGCATCTACAACCCATACAGTCTGTGGTGTGGTCAAGTTGAATGTGGTGTATTTCACAGAGCTGGGAGTTCAGTGTGAGAGGCCACCAAAATGTTCAAACGAACCAAAGACATGGATGATAAACTCAATTAGACACTTTTCATAAATGTGTGTGACTTCCTGTTGCGGGTGATTCCCTGTCTTCTGAAAGTATAGACAGTGCCCAGCAACTATGAAAAATACAAACTCTCTATTGCTGTCCTGCTGAATACATGGCTCAGTTAAATATAGTAAAATATTTTGAATGCAACTCTACCCAGACTTGAGCTGTCACGAAAGAGTCCCTCCTCGCTCTGTTGTGTCAATACCTTTATTATTTTATTTTACTACATGCCGTAAAAGGCCAAGAAAGAGGAGAAGAAAATGATACATTTCTACTAAGTTACAAGTCATTTTCTCTTTGCACTGGTCTGTGCAGCCCAACCTTTGTTGTCACTCATCCATACAGTGATAAAATAAGAAAACTGACTTCGATACTGATTTCCTCATAGAAAGTGATTGACTGGATGGGGTTCAGATAATCCAAACCGGGTTAAAATTTGTGTTAGAGGTACTAACCTGAGCCATCAGGGATCGCCCGCACAAAGGTTGGCAGCATCTTCAGCACAGCAGTGGCGTTAGTGTCCCGCCCCAATCCTTTGACCAGCTCCCTTCGAAACCGCTGTGTGATTTCCTTTAACGTCTCATCAGAGAAACGCATGGAGTACAGGTACTTATCGATCTGAAAATAAACACCAGAAGCATCAATAACACACACACACACACACACACACACACACACACACACACACACACACACACACACACACACACACACACACACACACACACACACACACACACACACACACACACACACACACACACACACACACACACACACACACACACACACACACACACACACACACACACACACACACACACACACACACACACACACACACACACACACACACACACACACACACACACACACGCCTGATGATGCAGTGAATATGAATAACTCCTCATCCCATAATGTTTTTAGTCATCCATGAAGATAACCCACTTCCTCATTGATCCCAGCTCTGATTAACCCAGAAATGAATCAGAGCCACAAAAAATACCATTTTTACATTGCTTTACTGTACTGCAACAAAACTGAATGAACTCTGGGCAGTTATTTGATAACAATCATCAAGTTATCAAGGCAATATTGCAATGAAGGGTGTTCCTTGGGAATTTATTATGGTATGACGGTGATGAAAGCAGGAGAGCAGGAGAGTTTCTGACACACATTAATAACAGGGGAAAGGATAAGGGCCTCAATCATACCAAATTCACAGATAAAATTCAGCTAGGTCATGCAATTACCAGCCCATTCGGTTCCTACAGTATATACTGACCACTTACATTGCCTGCTGAAACTGCCCAACGTTCAAACTGTCACAGCACACAACAGCCTGAGCTGTCTTTCAGCCTTTCAGGAACAGGATGTTAAACAATCCGGGTGAAACCTATTGTTGCATCATACTCTATAATGAAGCTACTTTATCTGCGTTACGCACCAAGAGCAGACTGTTACAGACACACAAGTCTGGTTGAATGTCATGTTCATTATGACTTGCTCTGTAGTTGAACTACTCATTGTACCAGACATCAGATAGGAATGTTCTGACTTCCTGGTTTAAGAGTCACACATTAACTGTATTTGGTCTTTGGTGACTGGTTCAGAATCACAACGGTCATTTTGGGTGTGACTGTACTTTACATCTGCTGACCACAGAAATAGATTTTAGAGTAGAGAAAATGTGTGTGCCGACATTAAAGGTCAAATACAGTGTTTTTAACATAAAGGTTATAATCAGCAGACAATATTCTTATTATACATAAACCCTTAATTTGTGGATTTTGTTGTCACATAATAATGTATATTGAAATACAAAAAGATGACAATGCAAAATAAAAAAATGAAGACAATCAATGAAATACATAACTGTCAGTGTAAAGGCTCATCATCAAGGGCAGTATATATACAGTTTAATTTACATATATATATATATATGGGAGTTGGGGTGTTAATATGTTTAAGTAAAAAACAAAATACAAGTATGAACCTGAGAATTACGGGACATTTAGTGATCTGCTGTTTAACCATGCAGTCATGTTTGAATAGTGACAAGTTATGAGTGAAGAGAGATAAAGACACGAGAAGAGCACTGTCTCACTGCTAACTACTCTGTAGGTGTTACATTCCCTATATTCTGTCTAAATGTGGAGTCTGCCTCTGGGATGAAAGCTCATTAGCACATGCTCTTGTCATACAGAGGCCCACAGCTGTATAAATGTAACCTGTCACCTTCATAAGTTCAGTATCATTAACCTGCTGGAACTTGCCACAGACAGGTCCACAGCCCACTTTGGAGTTGTATTTTATACTGAGGTGGTTTGAAGAGATATAAAACTTCAGTGACATGTTGGTGCTTGACACCGCCCTACTCTAAAGACGCTAAAGCATGCCCTCAGCATCTGTTATTTCAATTACACCATAAACACACAAAACAGCCGTCTCTCTGCTCTTTATTTTGCAACACACAAATACTGCCATTCCTATTTGAAAGATAACTTGGTAAGGTAGCATCCTACTGTACAGTACTGTATGTTACACTGTGCCCCTAAAGCAATGCATTTAATAGATTAAAAATGCAAAGACTAAGCTTGTTGCTGTTGCATTTATAATTATAAGAGCTACTGCACCACAAATATCTGCAGTTTAATAATAACTTTGCATGACCCTGTATTCACACACTAACACCTTGTTGCAGTTCCATTTCTGGATGTTTGTGATACTCACTTTGTAACACATGCACCTCTGTAATGTGAAATGGTTGCCAGAAATAGTGATTCCATTGGGAATCAATATTCTAGTCTGCAGCTCTGTGCAGTCTGAAGCTCTCTGCTTTGTTTCACTGGTCTTTGTGGTTGAGGCAGACAAACACTGAGGCCTAAGGTCAGCTAGAGACCATAATTCAAGGTAACCACATCCTTAATGAATGCTTATTCAGGAAAATGACACTACTTTCTTAACCTTCACAGGACAAACCTTGTTGGTCTTGAGGAGTACTGGGGAAAATTTGTATATAAGTTGTACAAAGAGGATGCTGCACAAAATGCTGCACAAAATCTGATAACCTGCCCCAATTGATATCACTTGAGTCAACGCTCGTTGGGGCTGAAAACTGCCCCAAAAGTTTGAGAATCGAAAAAAAAGTTGGGAGGTGTGAGGTCAGAAAGAGGTTCACCCCTGTACAGTTGTCAGGAACGGGGAAATTTGCTTTAAAAACCAAACCCCTTCTTTTATTTTATTTTTTGGCAGTTTTCAGCCTTTATTATATTGGACAGACAGGAAATAGTGTGAGAGAGGGGGGGGGGGCATGCAGCAAAGGGCCGGTGCCTCGAGGACCTTCAGCCTCTTTACATGGGGCGACTGCTCTAACCACTGTGCCAATGCCCGCACCCCCAAAACCCTTTTTTGTACCAGACTGCGAACATGATTATTTCTTCTGTAAAGTTGGCCATTTCGATGTGGGGCTCTGTGGGGATTGACCCGGTTTTGCATCCAGCCTCAAGTGGGCATTCAAGTAACTGCAGGTTTTGGCACGGCAGCATTGGCTTAATTTTTTAACCCCAGAGGTTGTCGCTTGGGTGACAACACACCAAATCTTGTTGCATTGTGGGTAATGTAGGCGGTGGGTGCACAATATAAAAAAAGATGATAACACTGCTGCATTAAGTTTGTCAACCGTGAGTCTGACAGTGTTATGGGATTAGAATATTAAACCAGTGGAGTATTTTTTAAAGTAAAGGTACCAAAGTAGTTGCTTTCTTATAATAATGTCATTGTATTATTTATATTAAATAAAATGTTATTAGTTGATGTAGTGTATCAATGTTTGAATATTTAGTTTAATTTTTTGACTAACCTGATTTTTATCTCTTTGAATGAAGAAACAGACCGTTTTAATTTATTGCCAGTCATGTGCACCACTCTAGAGTCTAGCTGTCAGCTGATGTAAACAGATCCATTTAGGTTTCAGTAATTTAAGCTGCCAACACATTCTGCTTATGCCAACTGTTACTACACTGCTGCTGCTGCTGCTGCTGCTGCTGCTGCCTGCCAGTCCTGCAGCTCATTGGCCTTCATAGTGACAATACCCCTGCTATTCCCTCACCACCTTGCCCCTTCCTGTCCTGGGTTGTAATTCATCAATATGATGGAAACTGTCCATTCAAATACAACACAATTGTATAACCATTCCCACATACCGTTTTCCCTTATGGCATGAGCGTTCTTGACTGTACTCCAGCCAGTTCATTTACAGTATGTGCAGCTCAGCTAACTTGGATTCTCAATGCGTTCCTAATCAGCTAATTCAATGAGGACACATTCTTAGCTAGTCTATTTAAATAACAATGTGTTAGCTGACTGGGGAAGCTGGGTTACAAAGAGGAGGATTAAAACCAGGCATTGTGTACATTTCTCCACATCAAACTAGAGAGAAATCCACTGAACTCCGGCTGGATACAGTTCCTGCTACAGGATAGAAATGAGCATCTATGACTCAGCACTCTGCAGGTAGAAACCATGCCTAAGCACTTTATTATGGCAGGGCATCATCTGACCTCACAGCTCAGATCTCTGCTGTGGCTTCTTACACCTCACACAAATACGAAAAAATACTGTGCTCAACCAATGTGATTCATCTTCATTAGATTGTTTCTTTTTTTTTATACCAAATTAGGAGTTTCAGGTTTTTCCACTACTCTTAAACAAAGTGACATTTCCTAAAAAGGTGACAGGAGGCCTCTGTAGTGTGCGAGTCTGTAAAGGCCATGTTTTCCCCTCAACACACATCTTTCTCTGACCCCGCCTGAAGTTACAGGAAGAGATCACACACTTTCTGCCTCTCCTTCCCTCCCCTTTTCTTTCCCACTTTCTCCTTCTCCCTCTCCTTTCTGTTTGCATTCCACTCCTCTCAACAATGCCTCATTCTCCTTGTCACCGTGAGCTGGTTTGAGGAAGCAATGAAACCCGACTCCATTGTGTACGTACGTGTGCACACACAGCCACGCCATGTGGAAAAATACTGTCCTCTAAGCTGCCCTCTCCTGCACCTCCCACACACACACACACACACACACACACACACACACACACACACACACACACACACACACACACACACACACACACACACACACACACACACACACACACACACACACACACACACACACACACACACACACACACACACACACACACACACACACACACACACACACACACACACACACACACACACACACACACACACACACACACACACACACACACACACACACACACACACACACACACACACACACACACACACACACACACACACTTTGGATACCAGCTCATAGCCCACAGTGTATCAAAGGGTACAGTCAAGGACACTGCAGAGGACTGAGTGGAGTGGGGATGTTCTCAGCTGACTGCGGTTCTATAACAGCTGCAGCTACACACAGTTTGTCTGAAAGCACAGGATGAGATTATCTGAATACTTTCACACGTGAATCCTGGGCTGTATGTCTTCACAATCTCACAACTAGAGAAGTCGATGTTGAGGTCCAGACGAACCCTGCTCTTTGAAAGGCAACACAATAGCCACACACCTGGCACAGTGTGTGTGTGTGAGTGTGTGTGGGGGTGTATTCATCTGTAAGCCTTCTCCTCCTGTCACCTGTGGTCACATGGTTCAAAGCTGGCCTATTTTAGGTAGGCAGGGAGAGGAAGAGAGCAAGAGTAAAGAGGGAGGGAGATGTGTTGCATTACATCAGATCCAGGCTGCAGACACCCTTGGGAATTACAGCTTTGTGTATCGCCTTGTGCGAATAAGTGTTACCTGAACTGACTAAGTGGCTACAGACAGTGGGAAAAGGAGGATGTAAGTGTGCTTCGAACTTCTTCCATACAGGAAAAGGGTCAGTGTTTGATGCAGAATCTGCAGTTGGTGATGATCCGTGACATCATCAAGGAGCGACCTTAAAGGGACCCTTCACCATATGTTGAAAGCACATGTGGCTTTGGACTAAATGAAAGTTAAGGGGAGACACTACAGGTGAATAGAGGAAACATTTTAACTAAAAGATATCACAATGAAACTTCCCCAGTTGATTTCTTACATTAAGACAATTATTTTTTGTGTTAAAAGTTTTCAGGTATGTTACTTTTAAATATGCAATTGAAGCATTATCTAATGCTTACATTTGGTGAATTTACAAGAAATCCAAAGCTGCAGATTGGCAAAGTGAAATAAAATCAACACCTACATGTTAAATGTTTCCTTTCCACTAGTCTGAAAAGAAGACCAGCTCAAAGTCTCAAACTGGAGCAATGCATGTAAAAACAATGTTTTTGCTTAAAGTGTCTTACACAAAATGTAATAAAAATATTACCACTAGTCTAGGTAAATATCTAAACAATGACAAATATGATGACACAAATGGTTCTGAAAGTGTTTTAACTTCCTCTGACTCAGTTTTACTTTGTGCGATGACAGTTCACAGGCTGTGTTTGTTGCCAGGCAACACTATATCATGGCACATTCATCCAATAAGTATTGAGAACTGTTGGGGGCAAAGTGACTGGAAAAGCTTTGTTTCCCTCAACGCATGCATGCACGCACGCACGCACGCACGCACGCACGCACGCACACACGATCTTTAAGTCAGAAACACCTGTTAACGTATGAACCCTTTATTTCCTTGACTCCTATCCTTATAAATTAATCTGTATGTCTGTTCATGTGCATGTTTTGTGTTTCTTAGACAGATATGAGAAAATGAGCAGCGGCATTTATCTTGGTGAAATCATGCAAAACATCCTAATAGATATGACCAAGAGAGGATTCCTGTTCAGAGGACAGATTTCTGAAACCCTAATGACCAGAGGCATCTTCGAAACAAAGTATCTCTCACAAACACACACACACACATACACACACACACCGCTCCAAGGGTGACTGAAACTTCCAGTCAGTTATGAAAGACACACATTCATGGTGCTCCTAGGGGCAGATATGAGGACGTGTTGAGCCGGTTGCTGTTAGCTGACTTTTCTTTAAACCCAGAATATATTCCTGGGATTACTATGGTGATGATCATCATGTTAAAGTTGTTAACAGACTGCTGCAATGATTATGAAAGGCTGTAAATTTACTGAATAATTAATCTTATTAAAGGCCCCTGAGCTATTTTTACCTTTTCTACTCTGGTGAGCTCTACTGACAGAAATTAAAGTGTAAGTGTCACTTTAACGTGAACATAAAAGAAACTTGGGGACCCCTAAAACAACTTTGTTCTTCTTCCTGCTCATCTATCCCATCATCACTTCCTCTCTCCTCTTGGCCACACCTCTAAAACTATCATGGCAATAATCACACCCTTACATCGTAGGGCACAAACACGCCCCTGTGCAGTTTGGCATGTCTCACTGCTAGATTTAAAACTTAAAATAAAATAATTATAGAATGGCTACCGCACTTCTCTCCCAACATGCTTGCTGTTTCAATCACTTCCTGATATCTACTGTACTGGAAAACTTTAGTCTTACAGCAACGACGATGATGACAGTATGAGGAAACTAAATGACCTCTACAAGCACATGCTCTCCTCTCAAACTCTGCTGTTTCTCCCCACTGGTCTCTCTCACTCGAACAGACACAATATCAAAAATGGAGGCAGAAGAAACTGAAAAATACTCACCTTTTTAACCTGATCATCCTTGAGTTCAGTGAAGTAATAGGCTAGTAGCTGGGCCGCAATCATCCTGGTCCTCTTTCTCTCACACACACATGCAAACTCACTCAAACACACACACACAAACCTTCTCTCTTTCTGTCTCACACACAACCACCTACAGTCAGATGGAGACCCTTAATAAAGTAAAGTAAAAGTAAAACAAAGGAACTCAAACTCTGCTCTGGCTCTACTTTGTACAATCTGTCACACGCCACAAGAGATATACAAGTTTCCTGAGTCCAATCCTGCGTGGTTTAAAATAGACAGAGCTTCTTCATGTGTGGCTAAGACTCTACAGCTCTTCCCTCTCTGAGCATGTGAGTGGAGCCAGGAAGCAAGTGAGACAGCAACTTTAGCTGCAGGAGGCACAGAAAGAGAGAAGCAGGGAGGGCCAGCGCATGAGCCCTGCCTACTATCTCTGAGCACATTGGTTAGAGAGCGTGAGTGGCCATTGGTGGGGGGTGAGTGCCACATCCTCTTTTCTGTGATTGGCTGGTCTAATGACGCCTTGGAGGCAAACTCAGTGATGGAGGAGCCGAATTAATAGGGAGGGGGGAGGGACAAAGAGAGAAAGAGGGAAGTAAGGTGAGGAGAGAATTTTGGGTTTTACTGTTTCAAGGAAGTTATAAAGTTACATACCATTCAACGTGTGTTAGTGAGAAAATTACTCACACAAGCCTAACATTGGTCAAAGCACTTTCTAGCTTTTCATTGCATATTCATTTGGTTCAGAAGGGGAGGGAAAGCTGCTGGCCTTTGCTTCTTTAAGCTCGGGGAATGTTGAAAGGTGGAAGGAAGGTTTTCATACACAGCTTTGTTTAAGTTCAGGAACATGGTAGGATGGATCTCAGGGAGCATCAGTACTAGTATTACCTATGGGGTGAAGTGTGGCATGAAATAAAGGGACCCCCAGTGGAAGAAGTTATATGGTGCTGTTGGATTTGAAAGTCAGGAAGTTTTGTCCACACCTGACCCTATGCACCATGTTTGTCAACTCTTATGGCTTTATTTTCTGCTGTCTGTATGAAGACGGGAGTGTTGGGGGTTCCTTCCCAGGATCCTGGGACAAATTTGAATAACTGTAAAAAGTGTGTTGGTTGGAAAAAACAAGCATTAAGAATTCTTAATTAATATAATGCAGCATTTTCCCTATTTCCAACATTTTATTGCGCCTAATTTCATTCATGGATATTAGCTTGTTTTTTGATCATACTTACATTTACATTTCACATTGTTATGTATATGTAGGTGAAGGCCTGTGTTTTGACCTTTAAAAGCAACTGTACTGTCATATGTTTTGTCATATTCCTAAGCGTGTTGCAGGTGTTCGTAACGAAAATGTATGACCTGGCCTCCCTGAGTGTAAGACTACTTGTACTGTGTGGGTCTGTGTGACCGATACCTTTAGACAGTAAAATAGGTGTTTTTAAAATAGTGTACAGATGCTTCGACTTCTTTTCATTGATCTTTCTGGTTCTTAAAAGTGCAGAGTAATCCAAAAGCAGAATCGTGTTGATGACAAACTAACCATTCACCTGTTAGTTATTCTATTAATCAGGTAGACTCATTCACTCACTCAAACATCCTGAGAGTCAATCCATCAGAGATCCCTTTTCTCTGGCTCTACTGTTCTTCCAGGCAGACGTGACGTCATTATCATAAAAACAACAGCTGTCTGTTGTCTGGCCTCTCCAGAGAACAACCGCAGACACAGTGGTACTGTAATCCTTTATACACTTAATATGTTGGCTGCAGAGTTAAGTCCACCTTAGAATATTATCTAAAAGGAAGTTATGTGGCAAAGTGAGGGGCCTGCACCAGTCTAAACCCCACTGAAGTGTATGGACAATGTATCCAGATGATGGTTTGTAACAGACTCTGACTGAAGCAAAAAAGAAAGTTTTAGTAAAAACAAGATTCTTGCTACACAAATCTGTGATGTTTATTACTGCATTCCAGAAATGGCACTGTATTTTAATATTTCAATGGTGTGTGATTGTTTTTCCTCTTATGCCAGTGATGCCTTCCTTCCCACTCAGCATCCTCCCTGAAAACCTGCCTGGACCTGTTGTTTTCATGTGTGCAGTGAGCAGTAGTGAGAGCTGAGCTGCTTACACAAAACACAAACTGCCCTGGCTGCATTCAAAGTAATTGTATTGTCACTTAGAGCGTAAATAGAAAAAACACCACCACTCTGGTTCATTATCCACTGCTGTTTTTCCTGTCAAGTCCTTCTGTTCTAACAATTCAAAGGGACTTTTGTGGTGATTGGAGTCGGTTAAAACTGCTCTCAAAGGTCCCATTCTTTAATGTTCAAAAAACACCTCTTTCTCACACTGGCTGTCTGAATATCCCTGTGGTCATCCTCCGTCTGAAATGCTCAATTTTATTGCTGTCTCTTTAAGACTGCCTCTTGAAAAAGCCCAGACTGCGCTGATTGGTCAGCATTTCCAGATCTTTCATATCTGTGCTATCTGTGTCTCTGGACCATCATTGCAGCCGGAGAATAACTGTATATATTCTACCTATATATATATATATAGTGTAGTTGTGACATCACAACCGTATGGAAGTCCTGACAGCTCGTTTAAAGCTACAGTTTCTTTGATACTTTCACAGTATTTATATAGAACCTCAACCTGCTTTATAGTCAAAGAAGACATTGAAATCTCACTTTTTTACGATATGGGACCTTTAATCCTGTGACATTTTTGCTACATCGAAGGTACTCTCAAGTATTAATTTTATTTATCCTAGTGTTTGTCTTTACGCTATTTGCATATTGCTTTAAATACTCTGAAATGCCATCATGACAGGAACTTTATCCAGCAACATGTTGCGTCAAACTTACACGGGCTATCATGGCAAGCCCCTGACCAAGATCTGAGGTTTAACCGAGGAGATGTCAGTGTGAGAAACAAAGGAACAGCAAGAAAAATATGTGAAAAATCAAAATGTCTGCTGTGAGAAAGTCTGTTCCATCTGCAGCTCTTTCTCTTTTATTAGTGCTATAACAATTAGCCACCTGTTAGTGTGTCTCTCGTTGTAAAAATCACAGGAACCAGCAAGCCAGCTTAATGTATACTACAGATCAACGTAAACTTTAGTCACCCTGCTCCTGCTAAACGCTGAGACATATGACAATAAGTTACCACAAGTATGGTGGATCTCTACAGGGTGATGTTACATGACAAGGCTCTATAGTCGCAGTTAACCTTCTTCTTCACCTCATCATCTATTTCCAAAATATTCTTGTAGCCTTTTTCTACAGACAAATTACAGATAATCCAGATCCCAGCAGTGTTAGCTCATCCAGATTATTATACTGTTGACTTAAATAAATTACCTTCATTATTAGAGTTCTCCCATTATGAAGCGGAGCCGACATCCTGGAGTCCCCACCACAATGATGTTTCGGAGCATTGTATTGTCTGTTTTTTCTCATTTGTCTCAAATAAAAGCCTTTGCTCCCTGAAAACTACCGTGTTTTGACAAAGCAGAGTATAATTCTTCCGGGGAAAAGGGCCATAGCTGGAGAACAAGCGTCTCGACTCACCATTTCTGTGTGTGTGCATGTGTGTGTGTATCAAAGCTTTTATTGTTAGTTTACAATAAAGACACACACCCACCTACTCACAGAGCCTTGAACGAACGAACACACACACACACACACACAGAAAGTGACACCCTGCTCCCTGAGGAAAGCTTATTGTGTTATTTAGGTTATTCAAACTAAAATGAAGGCTAATTTAAAAAGGAGAGTATTTGGATAGTAGGGTAATAGAGTAGAGTAATTCGATATCAAGTATTGAACAGAGAGGAGGGAGTTTGTATAGGATAAATTAAAGGAAACAGAGGACCAGGAGAAGAGTGACAGAATATGCTAGCCTCTGTATCAGTCACTTCAGTGTGACGAGCTGGAGTTTCAGCAGCCCAGCTGTGTTTGCTGCATTGAAGATGCAGAGTCAGTGCATGTGTGGTTTAACTGTGAAGCTGTTAGGTCACTACTAGGACAGTGAGGGATTACTGTGCTCTGTGAGTGTGTGAGTGTGTGTGTGTGTGTGTGTGTGTGTGTGTGTGTGTGTGTGTGTGTGTGTGTGTGGTAGCACTCACCTGAATGCATTTGAATGTGTTAATCCCTGACAGATAAGCTACTGTTTCATTCCTATTAGCGTGCAGCCTTTTTCAATACATTTTCCTTCCTTCTACTGATCTGTTTGTTTCCTTCACCCTCTATTTCTTTCTTGATGATTTGATATCACTTTGCATTATTATCTGTATTCCTCGCACGCTGCTTTCTTCCTGCCTTTATCTTCCTCTAATCTGTCATGAATGGATTATCATAATCCCACAGAGCATTGCACTGTTCAGTGTATTGTATTGTGTCCAGTATTGTCAAATCAGTAGTTTGACATTATAATGCAACACAAAACAAACACAAACATACCTGACTTCGTCATTCAGCTTTTTAGACTGAAATTTTTTCACATCTCCAGTTCATTCGTTGCATTAAATTTCTAATATGTTGAGCTGGACTTATCCATGTTTTTTTCCTGTTATTTCGGCATGTACCATGCAGACAGAACAGATAAAGACACCAGCCAATGGGCAAGGATCCAGCTTAACAGATGAATCAGACGGACCGAACGGCCAAAATGGCACAGATGCACAGAGAGACAGACAGGAGATCAAGGACAGAGAGTCAGTCCAGAATGACCAAACAGAGCGCTGTTTTGTTTTTATTGTTGGGAAACGCAGTCAGCGACATTCCAATCCTCCTCCTGCCCTTCATCAATATGGAGACTTCAGACTAACACAAACACACAAACACACCTTTGCTTTCAATCTCCTTTATAGAAAACACACTATCATCTTCTATCTGAAGAAGTTGACATTAAATATAAAACAATAATGAATTAAGTTAGTGTGAAGGATTCATGTTTAAAGACCGGAAGTACTGATACAATTTACCGCAGTGTAAAAGTTGAGAAACACTTCAAACCCACTTCAAACACACACACACACACACACACTAGATGTTTGTGTGTGTGTGTGTGTGTGTGTGTGTGTGTGTGTGTGTGTGTGTGTGTGTGTGTATATCCTTTTTGTTTGTTCTCACATGAAGTACTAACCTTGACTACTGTGCAGGGTGTAATTTTCCAAATCTAAGAACTCAGCCCTGGTATCAAAGGCAGAAAGTCTAATCAGTGCACGGCTAACACTGGCATGACGTGACCGTGCTGCTGTGGGTGTGACACTTTTCCCACAGCTGACTTGGTAATGATTGGTAAGTAGAAGGCTTCGGTTTAAAGCCCTCAAGTACCAAATGTTTTTGCTTGGCTAGTCATACATTTATTTTGGAATTCCGACTGCGTATCCATCGCAAATACAGAGCCAATAATGTCAAGGGACAAATAACAAGTTATTTTGCAAAAATCCCCTTCTTTGAATGTTATTGACGGCTAGAATTAAATCCCTGTGCTTCCATCTTAGCTGGCCACACAATACAGCACAAAAAGTTGTGGTCGTGGGTGGGAAGCCTGTGAGGGATCATGCAGTGAAAACCTCCGCATGTTTCAGCCGGTGAGGCTCCTTCCTATCAGGTGAAAAGATGCTGCTTGTGAATCTATTTGTATCCGAGGCGACACACGGTGGTCCCCAGACCATCAGTGACAAGAACTGCAGTACTGAGATTGCGGGGGAAACTTTATATTTTTCATTCATGTGACGTTACATCCCCAGCTTCTGTCTGGCCACAGCTGTGATGAGGGCGGCACCCTTCCCGCTGCCTTCTTCTGATGGCAGGAAGGTCACGTTACACTGAGGAGCCAAAACTCTGGCAGTCTCCTGCAGGACTTTAGAGAAACTAGAAATAGCAGAAGAAAAAAAAGATGTAGCTCGTATATAGTAAACTGAATTAGCAAGATAAAAAAGGAAATAAAACATTAATTGAACTGAATCCTTTTTAAATTAAGCTCAGCGCAAGTTTAATAAGGAACACTGTCTTTACACTCTCATTCATTCACAGTCTCCCTAAGATTCTCTTATAGTTGCCGACAGACACAATTGTCATTTCTGTATGAACAGTATTTCAATACCGGGTCAATAACTGGATTGGGTACTGGTGAATATGGGGCAGATCAATTCAAATCAATTCTATATTTATATACTACAGCCTTTAAATATAAATATATACTGTGATTTTAATTCTTGTTTTAGTTTTGAACAATGTGTTGCTGCATTTAAAGGCTCACACTTTTAGATGCAGATTTAGATTTTTTTTAACAAGTTGGTGATTTATTATTTTGATAATAAATAACAATTCAGTAAATGCATATGCATTTGTTATATTTTAATTTCCAAAGTTAGCACAGCAATGTTTAAGTCAAGCCTTGTGTTTCCTTACACATAAAATAATGATCCCCGTTACTTCCACACGGCTCATTAATTAAACACTGGTACTGGATCAGTACCGGCAGGTACCAAAATTCCAGATATCAGTGTGAGGACTGAAAAAGTCAGATCTGTTCATCCCACAACAAATAAAAATAAAAATAACTCACTGTGGATGCAGTTTGTAGAGAGCACCGTCAACCCCTACAGTGATGTTCAGATGGTCCAGTCCTCGGTTCTCTCTGATCTTATCGACCACGGCCGCCATTCCTGCCCCACACAGCTGAGCTGCACGATGTGACACTGCTCCACATACCTGAGTAACAATGACAACCATTATCATTATTGTAACACTTAACAGGCTGTTGGTGCCACCGTCTTCTGAGCCAAACAATACATCACTTATACACACATATCACTTCTCAACCTGTAGAAAGAAATCTCACTCAATCCCAAAGTGAGGCTGCAACAGAGAACATGATTTTCTGGGAAGTGTGTCAATATTTAAACTCTTAACCTCTCTCTGGTGTTTGAATCAAGAAATAGGCCATTCTGTTGCAGATGTTATTTTACATTTAAATGCTTACTTTGACTAAAGTATCAGTACATACAGAGTGAGTTAGTTCATCAATTTTCGACCTAAGTCTTGTGAGATATATCGAACTGTGGGAGTAGTAAAATAGACTATTATCGATGTCAAAATATTCTTATCTTATCTTTTATTATAAAATAAGGAAAATTGCTTAAAATATCCATTGTCCTGAACAGACTTCGGTTACAGTACCAAAAGTTACGTCCTTAAAATAGCATTTTTCCTTAAAAATCACAGGTCTGGAATTTTTTAAATGTCTGAAACTACACTGAAACAGCTGTTAGTCTACAAACAGGACAGGTATTAATCTCTGTCTTTCACCTTTTTGATAATGACGCTGTCATCACAGTTGCTGTCGAGCCCCAGGTGCTGGAGAATAGATCTGACCTGCAGTAGGGCCAGGCGGTCACTTGGGGGAGACAACACACATTACAGTAAAATAAATCTACATATTTACAGTTTAACACACTTACATTCTCCCCTGGTGTGTGGTAGAGCAGAGAACCTTTGCACATGCAGTCACACACACACACACACACACACACACACACACACAGTCTTTACACACACATACGCACACACTTTCTCCTACCTCTCTATCTGTGACAGGTATTCGGTTTTAAATATTCCAGGTGTCTTCAAAGCTTCAGTGACGTGTCCTCTGAACAGCAAACTCCCTCTGGTTAAATCCAATAACACCTGACGTACAACTTCTCCTAAATACATCCCACTGGTCAGTTTTTCAAACCTGCACAGTCACAAAGACACAAATCATTTGTTCATGTGACGACCTGATCGAGTTACCGAACAGCTCGATAGATCTGACAACACACAATCACTGGAGCACGAGACTCATACACGTGCATTAAAGGGTGCAAGTAATATGTGGCATAAACACGAGCACATGATTAACACACATTTTTTAAAAAGCATTCACAGGTATGTCCTCATGTATATGCAAAGAAACACAGATTAGTTACTGTGATTAAATCCTGAGACATGAGAATACAGACACACGTTGAAACCTATAATGTAATAGGTGCACATACACACACACACATACACAGTGAGTTTTTCTAACCGTTGTTTTTCGGGGTTCAGTGAGTTTTGGTCAACTTCAATGTCATAAGGTGTGATGATGTCATCCAGAGAGCCATCATCACCCAGACCTCCCCACTCTGTGTTGATACACATCTTTGGTATCTCAGCATGCCCCTCCTTTTTCTCTGTTTCAGTCCCATCATCCTGCAGGTAGCAGAAACAACATCAATATAAACATATAAATGTATAGGTTATGATCCAAAGATTGATTGACATCACCACGCCTTGCTGACAAACCAAACTCTGTGAGCGTTTTATAAGACTTCTTCTACCTCATCCCCTTCTCCCTCAGGCATCCCCTCTTCTCTTTCCATGTTCTCTGTCTTTTGTTCAGTCTTTTCAATGTTCTTCAGATCCTCCATGTAACAAACATTAGTGCCAGTTCCTGTGAAACAAGAGTCACATGGAAAACATTACAATTAGAATAAAACAAGCATTCAGAATATTTACTGTTGTGTTTAGAGACAAAATACAGTGTGCTGAAGCTAAGCTAAGTCCTTTTAAAACACAAAATAATTTTAAAACAACAGTGACACAAACATACTAACCAACTGAGGCAGTGGAAGATCAGCAATACATGCATACACACCATACTGATTATTCTTTAGGTGGCTAAAATACGTTTGGCTTTAGCCCCCGTCCACAGCAGTACATTTCTTAGCTTCCATTCCTGTCCACCTGTCTGCTTCTGCTGTAGGTAATACACTGACTATGGATATACACCTTAACGTCAAAATAATATATTAATAATAAAATATAAACTATCCTTTTAATCATCCTAAATACAAGACACTGACCACAACCATAAACATACTCCAGCCTTAATTTGCACACAAAGACCTACGCCTCCGAAAGAACACTAAGTTACGGACAACAAGCAAAAATGTCATCACTTTGTAAAGCACGTAAACACATACCAGCAATAAGTCCAATTTCACACTGAGGGTCTTCATATGCACAGCTCATCATAGTCCCCACTGTGTCATTGACTACTGCTACTATGTCCAAGTCAAACTCCTACATGTGTGTTCACAATCACACAAACACACACATACACACTTGCGATTCATTGGTGCAACTGTATAGTACAATTATTATCATTATAATTTACATGCATAATTTTGTGGTGAAACAGTTTTGTGCATCTTACAGGCTTTACTTTGTAAACAAATATGTACAAATAGGAAAGTTCATTATTCATTATACTTTCACTTCATCTGATAAAACCCAGATCATCATATTTTGTTGTATTTTGACTCACGTTGTGTCTTTTGATGGCGTCCCTCAGCATGCTAACAACATCATGCCCTTCACAGTCTGTGGCCTTGAAGCCTTTGGTCCAGCTCACCAAAGTGCCCTAAGGAACATATTAAAAGTATCAAAATGGATGTTTACTTGTGTTTTTTTATTGTGGATTGTATTGTTTTTATTGTGTTTTTCTGAAAAAACTTAATTTGGAAATTGACTGATCATTGGTTGCTGTATGAGATAGAGTAGTTTTCTTTGGTCATAACAAACTAATCAACTGAACTCTGTCCGAAGACCCACACTGTGATGTCTACACTTACTGTGTCAATAGCTGTCTGCTCGCAGGGGAAAGAGAAGGTGAAGCCTGCAGGAAGACGAGCTTTCTTCATCCCCATGTAGTCCAGGAAGTCACTTACACACTGCGCTATATGATCAAACAACTAGACAGGCAGAGAGACAGAGAAAGAAGGGTTAAAAATATATCAAGTACTTCTCATGCAATGCTGTCTAAAAAGCCTGTAAGAAGTGGAAGGTCAAATTTGTTTTCCTTTCTTTGCTCAGTAATTCAAATACTCATTAACTCATCATCAGTATTTCATTGACAGTCTTTCTGTCTGCATTATTTGACACTCCAAACAAAATGTCCTACCTCTTCTCCACTTCCCTGCATTATCTCCGGTGGTATGGTGTAGATCTTGTGGTAAAGTCGTGAGTTCTGTTGCAGACCCTTTTTAAAATTCACCAGCAATGCTCTGAAGTTTGTTCCTCCCAGATCCAAGGCAAGGTACTTCCCATGCTCTGGAAAAAACCCCACCCCATAAAGATTTGCTTTTATGTGATTGAGTTCAATGTATTCATGGACAATTTAAAAAAACAACAACTTTGAAACTAGAGCTGCTGCCCCTGTGAGCTGATCCCGGATAAGCGGTTGAAGATGAGAGAGTGAGAGTGTGAGTGAACTTTGAAACCAGTTTTAATTGTTTATTTTGTGTTTCATTTTAGTTTCTGACCTGTGCCATCAGGTGTATGGTATACAAAAGAAGGCAGCATCTTGATAGCAGAGGGGCCTTTACTCTTCAGTCCTGCTTCCAGCCCCGCCCTCATCCTGGTTTTGACCAACTGGAGCTGCTCTTGGCTCAATCTGAAGGGAGACAGCGTCTCATCCAGCTGCAATATACGTAAGAGTAGTATTACCATATATGTTTTATCTGGTAATTTAATAAATAAATAGTCTATATAAAATAACCACATGGTAAAGCATATTTCTGTGTACTCCTGTGTGAATCAAATACTCACAATGGAAACACACACACGCGCACGCACACGCACGCACACGCACACACACACACACACACACACACACACACACACACACACACACACACACACACACACACACACACACACACACACACACACACACACACACACACACACACACACACACACACACACACACACACACACACACACACACACACACACACACACACACACACACACACACACACACACAAACAGGCACAGCATCCTAACCTGTTGCCTTCGGGATGCCAGTCGCTGGGCGACGGCTGTTACCAGGGCAGCTCCTTTGCTGCTGCCCCTGTCTGAGGGGACAAACCTGACATGGCACTCAGGAAGTAGTCGTCGCACCACTTTATGGAGACGTTTAGGATACCTGGAATGGAAGGAGTCTCGTGTTTAGCCTCTATTGGTATCTGTGGCAGCTACAACAACATCACTCATGATTTCCTAAAGTACAAGTCTGGCACAGTGTGGAAAGTTAACAAATACGATTATATTATAATACCGGTACATTTTATTTTAATTTAGATACAGTACCTATATACCTAATCTTTTACAGGTCATAACAATGTGACCAATGATAATTCAAGTTATCTGCTGAATGTGACTGGTAAAGAGGATAATTCGTATCCCCAAATAAAAAAGGGCCTATTGATGTGCATGTTGCATGTGCATATTGATGATTATGTTTATTGCTGAATATTCCGCAATAACCTACTGTGGATGCGTCTTGTACACAGTTCCATCCACACCTACAGTGATCCTTAATGTCCTCAAATTCCTGTTTTGCTTAATTCGAGTCAAGATGGCAGCCAGTCCTGCAGCCACGAGATTTGAGGACCTGAAGGACACTATGGTGCTGACATGTTGAACAGCAACACAGTCGTCAGGTGTTGGGGTCAAATCAAGATCCTTGAGAATGTTTCTGGTGTTTTTCAGACCATTTTTGTACCTGAAATAAACAGATGTGTTTAGTGTCACTTGTTTTTTTACAAAGAGGGAGTGTCACACAGATAGATAGAAACTTACTCCTCCATGGCTGCTACATGTGCAGTGGTTATCTTCCCTTTAGTCTTCAGGGCATCAGACACATGTCCGTCAAACAGCAGTCCGAATTTAGTCATCTTTAATATAATCAGTCTCACTAACTCACCTAGATACATCCCACTGACGATCTTCTCTAGGCTACAATTGAGAAAACAGAAACAGAGGGGTTTAAGGTTGATATTGTGTTATACATGCTGTGACATACAATCACACATATATACTGTATATATATATATACGGTATATACATATCATGAGAAAAGACAAAGTCACTCTCCTCACATTTGTTTTCCAGGGTTATTGGAGGCTGAGTCCACATCCCTGTCAAACTCAGTGATGTAATCATTCAGAGCTCCATCGTCTCCAAAGGCTCCCCACTCAGTGTTTACACACATCCTGCCCTCGTCTCCCTCCACCAGGTCAATGTGACGCAGCTCCTCCATGTAGCATGCATTGGTGCCGGTCCCTAAACACACAAATGTACAGGATGTAGAGACTTGTTCTGATTACATTCATTTTCTATCTTTATATGATCAAAAGATGTTAAACCTAAGTCTATGAACAGAACTGCGTCTGTTATTCATAGCAGCGTGCAGCTAATCAGAAATAACAGACCATGGATTGATGTAATTGACAAATCTGAGTATTCAACAAAGCTGTGTAACAACTATAATCTAACCCCCTAACATTTCCACACAGGTAAGTCTAGTCATCATATTGGTTCGAACAAAGAGAACAAAAAACAAATGTTATTTCATCATAGTAGGCCCAAATATGTTCATTTCAAAATGAAAATAATTCTAAATAAATTCTTAAACTATTGTTTTGTTGAACTGCATCATATTGTCTGGTGTCCACCGCTGTGCATAGCATGCACAGAGAGCATAAGTGTGCAGGACAAAACTGACACAAAGATAAAGACGAAACATTACAAAGAACGTTACTTCAGTGGTCTCCTGCCTCAAACAGCTACAGTGAATTGTATTAATGTGGTAATATCAATGTACTCACCAAGGATGAGTCCTACATCACAGTACCGGTCATCAAACCCGCAGGTCATCATGGTTGCTACAGTGTCGTTCACCATGGCTAACACCTCTACATCCATACCCTGCAGAGTGAGTGACGAGGTTAAGGAAACATCACGTACAATACGGTCTGTATACTGAATGCCAGGTTTCAGAAGGGGTGCAGTCAGCTCTAAGTGATGAAAAGTTGGTGAGATGATCAGTAAAAGTGAGCTCCACATCAAAAGTCATGTCTCACTCCCTTTACTGGTCTGTGTGGAAGAAAACATGATTGAGAAAGTGAAAAACAGGGCTAGGTCACCGTGTACTGGGGACATAGGCCTGATAAGCACACATTCTGTTTAGAAAACAATAGAACTGTATTTGGGCATGATGACGTCTGGACACAAAGTAGACACTACTGATTGTAAATCTACTGAGTGTGTATTGGAAAGACCTGATGGGGCGTGTAAACGTTGTCAGCACGCGGACCTCGGTATAAGACGGGAAGTTCTGTTAAGAGACACTTGGAATTTAGGAATTCTGGTATTGTGAATCTTGGAACTCTGTGATGAGTGAATCAAACCTTGATTCAATAAATTCCCCTTGATTGCTGTGAGACCTCTCTGCTGACTCCTTCTTGTAGACCTTTCTATTTTTATAATACATTGTTCTACCATATCTGTCTGATATGAATGAAAATAAGTGTGTGGGTCATACAGGTAAGTAACAGTAACTTATGTATACTGTAGTGAATAAAGGCGTCCTACCCCAGTTCTGTCAATAGCCCCTCTGAGGGCCTGCACCACGTCTTTACCCTGAAGGCCTCGAGCCCGGTAGTTTTTACTCCAGTTTAACAATAATCCCTACAGCGAAAAGAAAGAAAATATACAACATATACAACATATACTGCAGGTGCAGGTGCAGGTCATGAAAAACAGATGGATGTAGAGTTACCTGATTTAAGGTGGACTGTTCACAGGGGAAAGAGAAAGTGAAGGCCAGAGGATGTTTTTTCTCCAGACTGATGTTCTTCTCATGCAGGAAGTTCTTCAGAGATTCCGACACATAGTCAAACAGCTACAGACAGAGTCAGACACAGAGTAGACAAGAAGAAGAAGGCTTTAGAATGTATTACGTTTTTAATCCTCTCTCTCTTGTTGCACCCTCCTCAAACTCCTGCTCCAAGCCGTCTCCAAAACTAGTCTCCACATTCATGTAGTTCGTATGCCTTTTACTCTTCCCTCTTTACCCTTGTCCTTTTCAATTCAATTCAATTTTATTCATAGTGCTAAATCATAACAAAAGTTATCTCAGGACACTTTACAGAGTAGGTATAGACCCCACTCTGTAACTTATTCATGATTTACATAGACCCAACAATTCCCCCGTAGAATTGTTTTCACTGTCCATGTTTCCTCTCCTCCATACCTCTGTTCCTCTCCCAATGAGTAGCTCCCTGGGTATGGGGTAGGTCTTCTCCTCCATCTCAACTCCTCCCCTCCTAATGCCCATGCCCTCTCTCACTTTAACTTGGAGCACCTTAAACCTGGAGCCTCCAAGATCCAACGCCAGAAACTGTCCTTTCTCTGCAGAAGTGGAGAAGAGAGCATGAATGTATGCATGTATTATATGTTTCTTCAGAATACACTGACGTACAAAACAGCTTAAAAAAAGTGAGTGAAACAATTTATGAGAGTGACCTGATCCATCAGGAGTGGAGCGGACATGTGTTGGCAGCATCTTCACCGCTGCTGCGGCGTTGCTTTCCGCTGAGAGCCCCTTCTTCATTTCAGCCTGGAAACGAGTTGAGATGTCCCTTAGCTGGTCGTCATGGAGACGCATGGCATGCAGAAACCTGTCCACCTGGAAGTTAAAGGAGAAACAGAGCAAACAGTCAGCAGCAGAAGCAAAGAGAAATGAGGTGTACCGAATTATTCTTTGTTTTTTATCTTGCCAAAAAAGTAACACACAAATGTATTTGACATGGTCGCATCCACTCAATATGGTTTATTCATCCTTCAAATGTGGTGTGTGTATTCACATCATGTCACGTTGTCTCTTTTGATCTTTTTATTACTTTTTCTTTATTGATGTTTATCAGTCATGTTTTTTATTGCTTTCAATTGTCTTCTCCCTACTGTGTTTTGCGTCTGTTGTCGTCTTCTGTTTATTTATGGAAACATTTGTGTTGCCTTTGTTTGACCCTCCCATTTAGCTGCTGTTTTATTGACCTGAAGGTAATCTGTTTTTGCTTTGCTTTTTCTGTCAAAGTACTCTGTAAACTTAATGTAATCATTATTTATAGTTGTGAAGACTTGGACTTGATGGGAACATTTATTTGTTATCAGCAAAAATACTGATTTGATCTTGAAAGTTTACAAGTGGCAAACTCAGATTTATTACTTGTATCAAAAGCTCAAAGGTCATTTTTGTGTTGAAGAGTAACTTCATCCGGGGAGTCAAATATGGACGTATTGTTGCAGACAAGGGAGACTATGGACGTATCTGCTAATCTTAAGAAATTACAAAAAGTATTTATCTAAAAGGCTTCAAAGGCACAGTCCCACCTTCACTGTGGGACAATGTCTCCCTGGCTTGCACCAAGCTGCGTCACACTTTGTTGTTGAGTGTGAATGTGTTAGTCATGGGAGTGTCAATACTTACAATACAAGTAGTAACAAAGTGAGGGAAAGATCTAAACCACGGCTCATGACAGACAAAAGGTGACACAATAACTAATGATTACAGAACCATGATCATCTTATCACGCATAATGCTTCTGCCTTATCTTTTGGATTTAGAAAAGATAGTTGTAGGCACCTCTGCAAAACATCAACAGGTCAACTGCTGGATTAAATATCAGATCCTTGTATCATGATAAATCCTACCAGAATTTCCAACACTGAATAATGCAATAATACATTAGAGCAGTGAAAGAGAAGTAGCCTAAACGTTGAATTTTTTTTGAAATCACAAAACTGAAGTCTAATAAATAATTTTTTGTTGATCAGGGTTTGCATATACAATGTTTTACAGGACTTCAGATTAGACAAGAAAAGGCCATACATACACTTTTTTGCATGGAAATATCTTAATGATGGGAAGTCTCTAACGGTAAGAATTATTGTTACTGGAACAAAAGTTTAGTTCAAGTCGTGGAGTAGCTCTTACCTTTTTTGTTGGGTCCTCCTGGAGTTTGGAGAAGAAGAAAGAAAAAAGGTGCACAGCCAACATCTTGATGTGAAACACACACCACCATGAAAATGTTAATGAGACTATGCTCCTCCGTCAGCGGGCAATAATGCTGCAACTGCACACACTATAAGAAGACGATTAGTGTGTGGATATATTATAGAAAGTCTGTTTCCTCCCTCCTGATCGTCTTGGTTTGTTCTCACTGATGAGTCCACTGAGCAGAGACCACCTCCGCTTCAACTTAATGATTAACAACAAGCTCAACCCCTTGATCCCATCGTTTTCTCCAATCTCTCTGTCTTACTGCAGAAACCTCATATCACCAAAATATTAGCAATGACTCAGCAAAGGACAAGGATATGAGGAAGCTACATTTTTCTTTTGTAATTTTGTCAATGATTTGGCCTCATAACTATGGTGGTATTTTGGGGGGGAAATAGTATAATTGTTTTAACTTAATATCACTAAAAAAACAAAAATGTATATTTCAGGAAAGTTGAGGTGGGAAACGATTGGTGAAATGAGAGATGTAGCAGCTCAACTAGTATTTACAAACTCGTGCTGTGCAGCCAAACATTGTATAAACTCACAGGACATTATTTTACATTTTAGTGGATATCCCAAAGATACAAAATATGAGGCTGAATTTGGTGAAAAAGTGTATGTATAATCGGAACATGATGAAGTTTTGTGATACGGGATACGATGATTTCAAAAACCTTGAAGCTGCTTAACAGTATGTTAAAGGATAACTATATACCGTAGATCCATGTTTGTTAATTCCAACTTGTGAGTGATGGCCTTCTGGTGGTTCATGTGTTTGGCGTACAGTCCGTCATGACTTGTGATTGTTCCCCATACTTCATTAACTTTCTTTCCTATTACGTTATAATAGTTGTATTTATTTTATCTCTTTGTTGCCTCATGTTTATTGAAAATTCATGTAAAAGCTTTGATTCAATTGTAGTAATTGCTCAACTTTGTTGCTCCCCTCTGTGTGTTGTAATCTGAGTTTCTCTGGGTTTTTGTATTGCATGCATTCCCTTGCATGCAATGTGGCTGTGAAAAAACATTGGTATTTCATGTATTGGGGAACGTTGTGAGGGCCGTGTGGAGACCCAGACGAATTTTTTTGTATATCGAACAGAGCTTCTTTAGACTATAGACTTTTAATGGACTAATGTCTTCACCTTAAAAATACAAACAAATAAGGAAAAATATGGCATCTCATCTGGATATAAACACAAACAGGGCTGAACTTAATTCTATGTATTCAAAATGTTTACAGAAACATACTCATGCTGTTCTGAGGATTTAGTTTTGAGGATACCAGGCAAACTGATTCAAGGCCTGCATAACACATACATACACACACACACACCCACATACACACATACAGTGCATGTTAAAATGTTTCCTGGTTACAATGCTTTTACAACAGCATTTACGACACTGAATGACACTCCACTGCAACGTTGCGGTAAATTGTTGCTTGTTAGTTTTCAAGTTACAACTGTAGGCCTCTAGCTCCAAATCCAAGTGAGGGCTTTAAAATGTTCTGTTGCGCTAATTTGACAGCTTAAAATGAGTTTCCAGGGTGTTTCTGTGAGTTATTCGATGCTCCTTCTGAAATGGGACAGAAAATGTGAGCTTTAAGCGCAGTAAATGAATCACATGAAAATATTTTATGACCCACTACTCTGGTGTAAATCTTAGTCCAAACTAAATGACCATAATAAAACTCTGCTCATGTTCAACAAATACATTTTGGTGTTTTTTTATGTTTGTGGCTCAAGCTCAAAGCTTTTCATGATCCCTCCAGGGCTGGAAAATGTGATTAATTTGTAACAAATCACCAGATATTGTCTAAGGCTTGTATCAGTTATCAATCTCCATCTCTTCATTTCTTCTTCTTTTTTCTTTTCCTTGTGTTGTTGACATCGTCATGTTCTGTATTGAGTGTGGTCCGATTGCTGAGCTCCTGCTTTGGATCCCTAGACCACTCCCTCTGCAGCTGCAGGAGCAAATCAGGAGTCAACAGCCCATCTCTCACCAGGCGCCGAGCCAGAGAGCTGTCCATCATCTCCCCTGAACCTCTTTGTCCCCTTTGACCTCTGTTGCTGGTCAAATAATTACTGCTGCCACTTCCACTAATACCCTCCGTTTGTCCACGGCTGCTGCCCTGTGTCTGTAGTGGGTCAGTGATGGTCGGGTCAGTGGCTCTGATGAGACGGGTGATATTTTGGACACCCTGTTGTATGATATCATCGAGTTCCCGCTGGGTTTCCCGAATCATGGCCGTGTCTGGAAACATGTCCATGAAACGGTAGCTACAGAGACAAAAATATGTTTTACTGTAAAGAAGTGTGAGGAGGAAGAAATACGATGATAATAATCCCTGTTTCATCAATCAAGGTCAAATCAAATTCACCGCACCATGTCTCGCACACTACCACAAGATGATTACGTCAAACAACTACTGCCCATGATAATCCCATTTAAATGAAAAGTAGAAGAGGTGGAAGTGTAAAATCGTAATGTTACCTTAACCAGAGGTACAGATCTAACACGTCATGAACAGCTTCCAAGTGTACCAGGTCTTTAATGTTTTTGGGCGCAGACAGAGGCCAGCTGACATGGCGAAAGACCCAGTCAAATGTCAGGGGTTCGTCTCGACTGAACTGGCGGGCGAACTAGAGAAACAACAAATTCAAATCAGTGCAACAAAGCTGTAAGTACAGAACCGTATGTAAAAAACCTTTAATGACAACGTAAAAACAAATTAAATTCCTACATGTCAAGAAAATGTGCAGAAAATTTGAGTGGGTCTGATGAGTTTATGGTTTATGATTACAGATCAAATGTGTTGTTTGTTGGGAGCGGGCTGAATGGGTATCAGAATAACAATAGATCAGTTATTATATATAAATATATACAATTCAAATATGGACAAACACTGTTTTATTTATTTTGAACACAATGCTAGTACATCTGTTGTCTCTTATTCCTTTTTTTTACTCCGGTGGCTTGTAAAAAACTAAAATACACACAATACGGGAAAGGGATTCCTCCTGTATGTGACAGGATATTTTTTGTGGGAGCGGGTTTTGACCCGTGTCGACCTCTACTGCTCAACAACCAAACCGTCCCCCCTCATCTCCCTGCATTTATATCCTTAAAACTCATGCCTACTACTCTTGCTTACCTTAAGAAACGAGGTGCATACAAAAGGTTGTTTTTTGTTGATCGGAGCCGTGCAGAAGACGTAGCGTGACCTCAGGTTGAGTGGAATGTGCTGAATCATATCAGCGAGAAACTTGAAGTCGTCAATGTTGCAGACAAAATACATACCGTCTACCTGAGACAGGCTGACAAATATGTCCTGTAATAAGAGACGGGGAGACACGGTAGTCACAAAGTGTGTCAGTATGAGAAGATGAGGCTACAGTGTGCAAGTGATAAACCAAAGTAGATAATCTTAAGAGTAAACATTCACATAGACGAGTATTTTTCTTAACGTTTAGAATTTAGACATGTTTTCTTGGCCTTTTTAAGCATTTTTACTGGACACGTACATCTCTTCATGAACAACCCAAACCAAATAGTGCAACTTAAAGAGATATTTTGCCGATTTTAATCCAGGTCTGTGTCATGACAATATGGGCATTGTGTTCAGATGAACAGTGTTCTGCCTGAATCAGTGGCAGAAGTCCCCATCTCTGATGCTCTGTTCCACTGTTCTCATTTGTCCAGGTCATCGTTAACCCCAAAGCAATTTCAGTCAAAACTGGACTTGGTTATTTGTCTGACTAGTGACTGACACCAGTCCCAGCCTGGTCAGTTGCGTACATGAACTGATGAAGCCTCTTGGATGAGAGATGAAACGTCTTCCTAGACAAATAACCAAGACCAGTTGCTTTTGACTGAGATTGCTTTGGGGATAACGTTCATCTGAATATTGCCATATTGCCATGACACAGGCCTGGATTTTGAAGGGATGCGTATCCCTTAAAGGACGAGCCTGAAGAGGTTCATGCAGCAAGGAAAGGGGACAACAGTCTCTCTCAAAACAATACAGCGACCATCCCCAATGAACACCTCAAAGAATTCTGGCTGCTAGAGAGGATACTCATTGGACAAAAAAAATTAAAAATCTTTGGTAGGAAAATGAATAGATGGCTTTACTCACGACAAGGTTTGACAATGTAGCATCAGGTAGATGATAAGCAAACATCTCTATCTGCTCTGCTGTAGGATGGAGACCTGCCGTCTGGGACAGAGCGATAAACAGCAGAAACATCATTTTTGCACCATATTCTACTAATGAGATACACAATAAAGCTTGGTTTTTCAGGGTTTACTCAAGAGTGCATGCTTGTGTGTAAATGATCACCTGTATGGGTTCTACGGAGTGGCTGAGTATTTCCTTCAAAATAGGCAGATCATCTCTGTGCATGGTGGTAACCTCTCCCTCTTTAAACTTAGAGGAGAACCTGGATGTGACAGAGTAGATGGGTCTATAAAATGTACTTGACAGGCACTAAAATTGCATCTTCTCTACCAACTCCTGCAGGGGAATGACATAAGTGAAAATGAGACTGACCTCCCTGCGCGGCCAGATATCTGCAAAGCTTGGGACGTGCTGATGGTCTCCATGTGTTTCTCCCCTTTCTCGTTAACATTAGGTTTTACCAGACTGTTGAAGATGATACGTTTTATACTCCTGAGAGAAGGGAAGATAAATGGATAAATGTAAACAGAATTGATGGAACCTACACAAATTCTTAATGAAAATGTGATCATTCCTCTGCCACTGTAGCAAAAGCTTGATGAAGAAGAAATTTAAGTTTGAATAACTGTTTAAAGTTTCCCAATGATCATTTCAGAAGAAAAAAACAACACAGAGGTTGATTTAGCATCTCCATAGAATGGGGAAAACAGAGGGAAGGCTTGATTTCACGAGGCACTGACAAAACATTCATTATTTATTCTAGTGATATATAATTCATATTGCAATGGCCTTTTTACAATCTTAGGGCGCACTCAAACTGTCCATCCGTTCCGTGCCCCGTGCTTTAGGGTACTTGTCCCCCCTCCTCTCTCTCCCCCCGCGGGCCAGGCCTGTTTGTACTCACACTGCCTGGGCCTTGAGTGAATGCTTCTTGCTGCCTATACGTCATTACGCTGTAACACGTCACACGCATTGATGACGTCATCGTGACGGGTCGCTTTGTTTAAAAATCTTTCCATAGACCTCGAGGTTTTTGTGCGTCTCGTCCAACTGTTTCTGAATATTTCCATCTGACCAAATCTGCAGTAAACACTCCACCTCCACATCACACAGACGTGAACCTTTCGCCGCCATTGTTTTAAATGTCCGCGCATGGTCCGTCTTTTTTTTCTTTCTATGTCCGAACAGGCGCACATAAAATGATATCAGAGGTCTCATGCTCGTACATGTGCGCACACTCACGCTCGTACATGTGCAAACGTGCTTTACAAAAGCCCACCTCTCCCAAGCGGTCCGTGGCCGGCAAGCAGGCACGATGCGGTTGCACTCACACTGGTCAAACAAACTAGACTTTACCCGTAAAACCTGTTTGGGCATGGTACAGATGGACAGTGTGAGTGCGCCCTTAAAAAAAAGGGGAAGGACGTTGTTATTTAAACAGGATGTACGTACAGGTTAAGGCCCATGCCAATAGCGTCTGTAGCAACCAGTATCTTGCAGGGGTCATCAGGGTCATTGAACTTCTTGGCCTGTGACAGCTTGGTGCCTGTAAACGTAGTCTGGAGGTTATTTACGCACAAAAAGCTCAAACAATGGTTCCTTTGATGAATGAACATGTTAACAATTAAAGCCCATTGAGAACTTATTTAATTTAAGTACTTTTTTCAAACCTTTTACTTTAATAAACATGCAGACTCTTCGTGGGTGTAAATACAAATTCATAGAGGGGTAGATTTTTTTTTTTAATCTTCATCTTTGCAGCTCACCTTTAGTCTACAGAAGGACCGCGAACAAAGTTGACATATTTTTTTTTCTCCTTACACACAAACATACATTTATCTATGGATACTTCTACAACCACTCACAAACTCACCTGGAGGTAAACTCCCATAAATGACGGCACATTCTAGTCCTCTGGCCTCAATCTGTCTGCTTATGGAGTAGATGTCATTTTTACTGAAGCAGACGATGCAATCTCCTGGTCTCAAGTTGTCTAATGACTCCACAGCCTGATCCAAGATAGTGAATGGAGTTAAACGCTGGTAGGTGTTGATCTAATGGAGGGACAGAGAGAGGGTTGAAGATAAAAAAAACACTGAATAACAACAAACACTCCTCTCTACCTGCTGCACTTCTTATTTCCTCACCTCCATTTCCTCTCCAGTGGTGTACATCAGCTCTCTAACAAAGTCTATGGCCGCAGGTTCCCCGCACACATGGATCTCCTCTGCACAGAGACCTGCACAAATACAAAGAAGATGTCAGCTGCTGAAGATGGAAACATCATCATTCAAAATAAATAAAAAAATCAAAAGCCATAACGACACCAGGCAAAATGAATGTACATTAGGGTTTTTAGCTTAGAAATGTTGCGTTTGTGTAACAATATGACAAACCAAGAGCTTTAAAAAATATTTAATTGATTAATTATCATGAATGTTGTTGTTGTTGTTGGAAATATACAGTGTGAGCTTAATTAAATGAATGGTAAAAAGAAGAAAAGGTTTAGATAATGCTCATTAGTGCAGTGTGTGTGTGTGTGTGTGTGTGTGTGTGGGGTGTGTGTGTGTGTGTGGGTGTGTGTGTGTGTGTGTGTGGGTGTGCGACAAACCCAGCAGCGCTCGGGTCCAGGCCCAGCCTCTGGAACAATCCCTGATCATTTGAATTTCATCGATTACAGCCACCTCATCTAAAGACAAACAGAAATACAAAAATAAAATCAAACCATGGGCTCAAGATTCAGTGTGACAGCCCCTCCTCATTTATCAGTGAACACAAATATAATATCCACCAGTGCCGACATCTCTACATGACATCAGTGAGACTATCAGTAAATGTGCTAGTGACTTCAAATGTCTGCTACTTAAAATATTACATTAAAAAAACGTAACAACTGGTTTATAAATATTATTACATCAATTTATGTATAGTAGTAAAGTAGATTTGCTTTATTGCATTAGAATCACAACTCAAACACAGACAAGATTACGTTCATCTTATTTTGTGTGATTAAAAAAGAGAGCGCAGACATTCACTTTATTGGACACAATCTGATACAATTAAATGTCATGTCCAATGGAGAAATGTTGAGTTTTCTTGTTAAATTTATGCTTTTAGACTGAAATGTTTGTATGTGTTATGTTTACTTACAAGGTGTGGTGACACTGCACATCTCAATGGTACAGGCCACATGATCACCCGCTCGACCATCCGAGTCCATGAAGGTCCTCTCCTCTCCCGTAACCAAGTCACACGGCACACCCTGCAAATACACAAACACACAAATACACAAAAAGTCAACAGTGCAGCATAGTGAGAAGTGGAGGATGAGAAAAAATGAACTCATAAAAATAGACAGAGAGGTTGGAAATAGAAAAGACAAGCTGGAGACTTTTTGCACATGTGTCGTAGTACTCCCAGAGACCTTTCAAAAGACTGTTTTTTATTGGGGCTTGAAACAAAACAGATGACAGAAGAAGACAAATACGTACAGCACTGTTGCTCTTCTCAAAGATCTCGTGGGCCAGTAGTTTCAGGGGGCCACAGTAGACTCCAGACTTGGCTGCTAGGTAGCGCTGGATGGCGTTGTAGGTCTTACCACTGTTAGTGGGACCGGCATGGAAAATCACCTTCCTCTGGATGGCACGAGCTTCGGGGTACCTGATGAATGCACACACAAGTACTGGAACCACAGTGTAACATTGTGCAAGTTTTTACACATGAAAAGCCTAACCAGGGACATGGTCTGCAAATAAGCCACGGCTATAAGTCCTATATACACTGCATCGTCTGCTCTTTCACTAAAATGCAACAATGCCATATGTATCATCCCTGTCAAATAAATTCCTAAAGTAAATTTAAAACAGATAGTGACTGAAACCTAAAGCCTGAGTAGTGGAAGTAAAGGTGTAAAGCACTCTTTGTACCAGACTGATAACTCCAATATCAGATGTATAAACAGCACATGGATGACACAGGTCTAACATTCCTCTATAATACTCACCAGTTAGCAGGGACTCTGAGGTCTGAGATCTTTCTCAGGTCATCCATACAGTCCAGCATAGGAAAGATTTGCCTGGCATGGCGCATAAAGTACGGGTAGATGTCATCTACATGACCTGGAGAAAAACAGAAATTAAAGTTAATTAAAGTTTGAATTTAATTAACCAATAAATATAATCTTTTGACACAACTCTCATCATAAGGTTGACCTAAAAACAACAAACCTGCTCCAGAGCAGATGTCACTAAGGATGATGTGCAGATCGGCGGGGAGAGATGTCATTTCCAGAATATACTTCCTGAAGCTAATGAAGGCCTGGTGGAACAGACGAGCTGTACGCACACACACACGCAAGCACACACACGCCCACAAAGAGACATAAGGCTAACTGTACAAAGCATCAGGGTCAGATCATCATCCTCACATCAGCGTCAAAAATGTCAAAAGCTGCAGTTTTCAAGTCCAGCAGACAGAACTTTTCTCCACTGACAGCAGAACCTCGGTGCACGATGATGATTGGCTCAAATGTGTGACCGACATTATGTTTTTATAGAAACTCTTTATTTGTCTTGTGCACCACTATTACAACAATTCACTAGCAATGAAAATCATTATATTGACATTCATTTCTATTTATTTACCTTGATAACTTATTCCCTATGTTTTTATTGTGTTTACTGTGTTTTTGTACGGTTCCAGTATGCAAGCTGCTGAAATCCATTGTCTTAGTCTGAAAACCCTTTACAATTAGCCTCCAATTCAACCATCCACACATCACAGCAAGCTAACATGCAAAAGGTGCTTACACTGGAAGCTATTTGGGGTTTAGTGTCTTGCTCACGGACACTTTAAAATAAGTTTTATCAATAACATTCACATTGGCAACAAAAATTTGAAAAAAAAGTCTATCTGTGAACAGGTGTGAACAGATTCCTCACCATCCAGGCCCTGGTCAGCTGCCACCTTCTGCATCTCCTTCTTCTTATAAAAGCGGTTCAGCACTTTCAGCAGTTCACCTGAATCAGAGCAGCACACAGAACATTACTTTGACGTCTATCAGGGCTTGGTGATATAGAGAAACACAAATATCTGTCAAATGTCAGTTTGGTGAGTTCAGATAATTACTTTACTGTAATGCAGCATTTGCATTGCACTCTCCAACAACTCCTCACTCGGGGGGAGGAGGAAATAGGGTAAAGAGGACAGAAGAGAAGAGTGGGAGCCACTCACTCACTGTAAAATAATCTACTCAAACATACCTGGACACTTTTCTTTCTTTGCAACAACTTGTTCACCACCAAAGGGCAATAATTTAATTTCTGTGAATTTTATTTTACTTGTATTCGTAGCTGTACTTTTTATATATCAGTTATTCGTTATATATTAGTTAATTCAGAGTTTACTGTCTATTGATCACCTTCTATATTTAACTAAGAGTCTATTGTTTACTGTCTGTATTTAACTAAGAGTCTATTGTTTACTGTCTGTATTTAACTAAGAGTCAGTTGTTTACTGTCAGTTGTTTACCTTCTATATTTAACAAAGAGTCAGTTGTTTACTGTCAGTTGTTTACCTTCTATATTTAACAAAGAGTCAGTTGTTTACTGTCAATTGTTTACCTTCTATATTTAACAAAGAGTCATTTGTTAACTGTCAGTTGTTTACCTTCTATATTTAACAAAGAGTCAGTTGTTTACTGTCAGTTGTTTACCTTCTATATTTAAAAAAGAGTCAGTTGTTTACTGTCAATTGTTTACCTTCTATATTTAACAAAGAGTCAGTTGTTTACTGTCAGTTGTTTACCTTCTATATTAAACAAAGAGTCAGTTGTTTACTGTCAATTGTTTACCTTCTATATTTAACAAAGAGTCAGTTGTTTACTGTCAGTTGTTTACCTTCTATATTTAACAAAGAGTCAGTTGTTTACTGTCAATTGTTTACCTTCTATATTTAACAAAGAGTCAGTTGTTTACTGTCAGTTGTTTACCTTCTATATTTAACAAAGAGTCAGTTGTTTACTGTCAGTTGTTTACCTTCTATATTTAACAAAGAGTCAGTTGTATACTGTCAATTGTTTACCTTCTATATTAAACAAAGAGTCAGTTGTTTACTGTCAGTTGTTTACCTTCTATATTTAACAAAGAGTCAGTTGTTTACTGTCAGTTGTTTACCTTCTATATTTAACAAAGAGTCAGTTGTTTACTGTCAATTGTTTACCTTCTATATTTAACAAAGAGTCAGTTGTTTACTGTCAATTGTTTACCTTCTATATTTAACAAAGAGTCAGTTGTTTACTGTCAATTGTTTACCTTCTATATTTAACAAAGAGTCAGTTGTTTACTGTCAGTTGTTTACCTTCTATATTTAACAAAGAGTCAGTTGTTTACTGTCAGTTGTTTACCTTCTATATTTAACAAAGAGTCAGATGTATACTGTCAATTGTTTACCTTCTATATTAAACAAAGAGTCAGTTGTTTACTGTCAGTTGTTTACCTTCTATATTTAACAAAGAGTCAGTTGTATACTGTCAATTGTTTACCTTCTATATTAAACAAAGAGTCAGTTGTTTACTGTCAGTTGTTTACCTTCTATATTTAACAAAGAGTCAGTTGTTTACTGTCAGTTGTTTACCTTCTATATTTAACAAAGAGTCAGTTGTTTACTGTCAATTGTTTACCTTCTATATTTAACAAAGAGTCAGTTGTTTACTGTCAATTGTTTACCTTCTATATTTAACAAAGAGTCAGTTGTTTACTGTCAATTGTTTACCTTCTATATTTAACAAAGAGTCAGTTGTTTACTGTCAGTTGTTTACCTTCTATATTTAACAAAGAGTCAGTTGTTTACTGTCAGTTGTTTACCTTCTATATTTAACAAAGAGTCAGATGTATACTGTCAATTGTTTACCTTCTATATTAAACAAAGAGTCAGTTGTTTACTGTCAGTTGTTTACCTTCTATATTTAACTAAGATGTTATTGTTTATCGTTTATTGTTTAGGTTCTATATTTATTTAGCGCAGAGTTTATTGTCTATCTTATACTGTATTTTTTAGATCTTGTTATTTTCTACACGTGTTTTGTAAGCTGCTGGAAATCCAATGTACTTGCGGGAGTGACCCCAAAGGGATCAATAAAGAGAAGTCTATGTCAATTTAAAACCGAGAAAAAAGAGACAATATCTAGTCTCATATCACAATATCGACATAATGTCCAACCCTAAGGGGAAACAAGCCACACAGTGTTCAAACTGCTGCAGGGAGAAAAGGTGAACAGCGTACGTTATGAGTAGCCACCTGAGTTTGTGAAGTGATGAAAGGTAAAGTCACTCACTTTTGTCCAGAGGTTGTGTCAGCTCTGCTCCCACGCTCCCGTCTGCAGAGGAGTCGGCCTTCAGAGACACGGGGACGAACAGAGAGGTGTCCGGGGGTTTGGGAGAAGAGCTGTGGGATGAAACATCCCTGCTGCAAACCACAGCGCCAGCCTGGTGCTGTCTGTGAAAACCAGACCCAGCGGCAACGCGACAGCTGCCCGCGGTGACACGGGCAGTCCGGGTGCTAATGTGGCGCTGGAGCCGAGAAAACAAGTACATGCACCGGTTTACTGACATCCCTGCAACTCACTTACACCCCCGTTGTCAGAACAAGCTCCATGCCTTTCAGAAGGCCTAAATGTGCGGGCAACACACCGGACAACTCCACCAGAGGACGGTCAACACTGGTCTCTTCCTGCTAACGCAACGTGGGGCAGGACCAGTCGCTCTGTAGCTGCCCGCACATGTGCCTGTGTTGATATTAAACACTCAACGAGTATGGGGGACTAAACATGACTAAAGTCTCAATAATAATAATAACAACTTTAATTGTATGGCACCTTTAAAACAGCAGTTTACAAATTTATTTGACAAAGCGAATCTAAATACAAACACACACACACACACACACACACACACACACACACACACACACGTATACAGTTTAAACAAAACAAATAATAATAGTAATAATAATAGGTAAATCCAGTAAGGTACAGCATAACCACATTTACACATCATAGTATGGAAAAAAGGGGCATCATTAATGGACAAAGGAAATTATTATTAGCTTAAGGTGCTTGTAAAGGAAGATAAAAAGACAATAAAAGACAATAAAAAGATGACATCAAAAGAAGGCAAGGCTATAAAAATTAGTTTTAAGAAGTTTTAATTTTTTTTAGCAAGCCTAAATAAATGAATGAATAAATACAAAATAAATGATTGAATGCATATATAAATGTATAAATAAATCAATAGAATAAAAGGTCAAAAAAAAGGCTTAACATTTATATATATATATATATATATATATATATATATATATATATATATATATTTTGTTTTTGTTTTTTTGGTTCACCAACGTTTATTTATTTCCCTATTTATTTATTTATTCCTGTATTTATTTATTTATTTATTGAGACTTAAGTCATGTTAAGTCCTCCATAAATGAGAGCTACTCACTTAAATGAGTCAACATTTGTCAACTAAATTCATGACAGAAAATATATTTATATTTATTATTTTCTTTTTCATTTTTAAATTAATTTTTTAACAGTGTATGAGTATATAGCATAGGTGTATATTTATGTGTGCATATTTTTATACAGGCATGATGTATTAAAGCAAATAAAGATAAATCTAAACAGGCAAAAAAAGGACTCCTGTAGGAGCTGAACCCGAAGATCGTGTATGCGACACACGTGAAGATGCCACCTCATCTGAAAGAAAACTTGCCTTTTAGTGAAACGATCTTTGACGGTTTTCAGTGCCATGCAATCACTTAACGTAACTCTTCAGAAACTACTTTTTATTACTTGTTTATGTTGCAATAGTGTTACAGTTTCTCTCACTCTATTCTCTTGTATCCAATTTATTCTTCTCACTACATTTGTGCAATACTGTTGAATACACAATCCTCATTTTAATATGTTTATTATGATATAATGATATTTGTTCTGCTTAATTATGCTGCTATAGGCCTAGTCTGCCGGGGGATAATCCTTTTCCTGATACTCTGAGCTTCTCTCCTCTCTGTCTGTATCATTCATGTCTCATCAATGCATGTTATTAATTCAACTTCTTCCCTGGAGTTGTTTGTGCTTTGTCGTCTCGCAGGTCTCTGCTGATCGTGGTGGTGCCTGCTGCCGTGGTCCTGCATGACGCTTCCTGCTGCTATTATAACTCTATTACTCATATATACTATCATTATATTCAGTTTTATAAATTATGACATTTAAAGCCATAAAAACATAATCGGTCATATATATCATTGTATCACAGCTGTTCTTACCACTACCCATCACTGATATTTACCATGATAATTATCATCATTTTCATATTCTGTCACCTTAGCTCTGTGTGTTTCTACTATTCCACTATATCAACTGCCATAACATGTAAGTCAATTACTATAGATATTATTATAGTTACTGCTACTTTTGTGGTTGCTTGCGTCTCTGGAAGTGTCTCTCTCTGTCCATCTTTTCTCTCTCCTTTTCTTCCTCCCCAACCGGTGCAGACAGATGTCCGTCCTCCACAGAGCTGGGTCTGTCCAACGTTCCTGCCTGTTAAAGGGAAGGTTTTCGTTGCCACCATGTACTTATCATAAATAAGTCATATACTGTGGTCTTTACCTACTCTGTAAAGTGTCCTGAGATAACATTTATGATTTGACACTGTAAATAAAACTGAATTGAATTGCAATCTTTTGCATTGTGTTTGTCATCCTCTTATCTTACATCTTGTAAGTTGAGCTGAGCTTACCTGTTCTTTCATCCAATACATCTTATTTTACCTTTGATCCTGTGTTAACGTACAAATGACAAAGTTTAAAAAAAACTTTGTGAGCCTATTTTTGTTGGTAAATTAGGTTAGTTGATAAAAATCCAGGATGGAAATTAGTGTCTCTTCCACATCCTTCATTTTATTTCGATTCAGTACAAATGTTGAAGCATTTTTTTCTCAATTTAGCCATTTCATTTCTCTATTAGCATGCCTGTGGCCAATAGGATGCTGACATCATAAACCCAAATTCACCACTACACCACCTCCGTAGACTACCAGGACTACTTATCAAAGTTTGAGCGGTGGCTGCCATGTACTGTGTGCAGCGTTCCATCAGATGTAGTATTTAAAGAAATACCTGATAATATTTCTGGAGTCTCGCTATTAAAGTCTCTGAAGCCTCCCATACACTTTCCCCAGGTGACCATCTTAAAGATATTGAGAAAAGACAGAGCAAGAAAAATATAAATGATTTTGATGAATTCGGGAGGCAGACACTGTCCCCTTATTTAAAAGTAAACTTAAAACTTTCCTTTTTGATAAAGCTTACAGCTAGGGCTTACGATAAGACTTTATTCTGCTTAATGATGCTGCTATAGGCCTAGTCTGCCGGGGGATAATACTTTTCCTGATACTCTGAGCTTCTCTCCTCTCTGTCTGAATCATTCATGTCCCATCAATGCATGTTACTGATTCAGCTTCTTCCCCGGAGTTGTTTGTGCTTTGTCGTCTCGCAGGTCTCTGCTGATCGTGGTGGTGCTTGCTGCCGTGGTCCTACATGACGCTTCCTGCTGCTATTGTCACTGTTACTCATATATACTATCACTAGTTTAATAAACTATAAAATTTGTAGCTGTATCGTAGCTGCTATTGCCACTACTCATCATTGATCGTGTTTGCCACCATAATTATTATCATTTTCATATTCTGTCACCTTAGCTGTGCTTGTTTCTACTATTCTGTTGTATTAACTGCCTTAACATATACGTCATATTCACATTACTATAAATATTATAGTTACTGTTAGGCTTTGCTTGCATCTCTGGAAGTGTGTCTGTCTGTCTCTGCCTGTCCATCTGTGTGTCTTTTCTCTCTTTCTCTCTCCTTTTCTTCCTCCCCAACCGGTCAAGACAGATGGCCGTCCTCCACAGAGCTGGGTCTGTCTGACGTTCCTGCCTGTTATAGGGAAGGTTTTCGTTGCCACTGTACTCTACAGAGGAATTGTTGGTTCTATGTAAATCATAAATAAGTCATAGAGTGTGGTCTTTACCTACTCTGTAAAGTGTCCTGAGATAACTTTTGTTATGATTTGACACTATAAATAAAATTGAATTGAATTGAATTGAATGAATGTGTATGACTTGAAAGACTGTAAAACTGTGGGTATTTCCTATGTGGACATCAAGCTGGATAAGTAAATTATATGTATAACACATGATGAGATGCACCTGTTAAGAAATGAACTTCTGTGACTATATATTGATTTAAAGAAAGAGCATTGTTCAAAAGATATTCTGTATAAATTTGCTTTATTTACGATTCATTTTGGCTATATATTTGGGTTTGGTGTATATACACATCATACACACACACACACACACGCACGCACACATACACACACACACACACGGCATGATTAGACATTGTGTAAGGATAAACATGCAGTAGATAAGATGGGGGCAGAGTTTTGGCATTTAAGTGTTTCTTCATTACCTTACCGAAGGTATTTAAAGTTCACCAAACAAACCCTACCTGTACAGTGTTCAGAAAGACAGAAAATATGTCTGACAGGCAGAAAGAAAGCTTTACCTGCAAATAAATTATACTGTTCCCAAACAATCGAAAACCAGATTGCAAAGGAACAAATACATCTGAGCTGCAGACGTGAGTGTTTGTTCATGATATGAAACATATAACATGACAGCATGACTTACACATGAAAGAGACAAAAAGCAACAAGATATTGTACTTAGTCCAATTAGAACAAGTAGTGATACAGAAATGACAGTATAATTTTCATTATAGACACAGGAGATTTCTGAGGTGAAGTTGTCCTTGAGTGATGTTTAGTTTCATCTTCCATGGCCCTTTGAAAAAAAGTTAGGCATCAGAGGGGAAAGTGCAAAACTGGACACAGATCAGAGTTTGTGGGCGAATTCAACCTACACACGTAACATCATCAAACTGTGTGTGTGAGTGTCTTTAAAGCAGGACCTAAACTGCCGGTCTGAGCGTCACAGTGGAACATTGTTGGATTTTACAGTATATTGAAACAGCATCCCTTCCAGTGCTTAGAAGAGCAGACATGGGCCATTTTTTAACAGCGGTACCCCACTTATACCAAACCAGTAGACTTAGGAAATGCTGCAATCTATCAAGACGAAAGTGAAACTGACAGTGAATCTGCGCTCTGCTGATTATTTCATTTTTAAAGGTACATGTAGCCGGACAACTTCCTCAACTTTGAACTTTTTTTTAAGCTTTGAATTTAAGATGTCGAAGAAAACATCACCTGACGTGAGAGTCTGCTGACACACAGGAACTTAATGTTTCAGTTCACCCAAATTACAAATAAACACATTTTGTAAGAACATATTTTCTATTTAGACATACAGATTTAATGTGTATACGTTTTGATTTCTCGTTCTACAATTTCTTCCTACACCCCAATAAAATGGAGGTCAATGGAATTGAATTTGTGGTGCTCAAAGCAATGAAAACTCCCTCTTGTTTCAGAAAATCCACATATCTGGTTTGGAAAAATTATGTTTTTTTTGTAATTTGGGTGAATGGACCCTTCAAATAACAAAGACACACAACAAATGGTTTCTATTTTCAAGATTAGTCATAAATTAACAGTTCAAGTTCAAGCAAAAGGTCTCATGCCAGAGAAACATTTAAACTTAGTGAAAACCCGGAGTGAATCTCCAAGTCAGTTTGAAAGCAATCCTGTAGTAAGCAGACAGACCTTGTCAGAGACAATGGCATCAACTGTTCATCTTAACAAGAGACTGAAATGTGCACTGAGGTCAAGAATCTTTAACAAGCTGTGAAGTTGAAATGTATGAGGTTTTTAAAACTGCAACAATTTGCCCGTTAATGATAAGCGGTTGAAGATGAGATGAGACGAGATGGATGAAAACTAATTTGTTTCAGTCATTTAAAGGAAAACTTAAAAACATTTTCTGGTTCTAGCTTCCCTAATGTGAGCATCTGCTGCGTTTCTCTCTCTATTTCTGTTAAATATGTAAATGTACATTTTTGAAATGCTGTTCACACGAAACAAGACATTTGTAGATAGTGATGGTAAACAATCGACAATGAATCATTAGTTGCAGCTCTATGTGACTGTAGATGACAGATGACGTTGAAATAATAACGTCCATCGTGAATCAAACATATTCCTTGTATGGAATGAAATGTGGATGCTTTCCACGTTTGAGATGTTAAGATGAACACTTGTTGCACTAAAGAGACATTTGCATCGAAGAAGCAGGCTGGACTGTTGCAGCATACTTAACAATTTATCAGCCAGATGGATGAACTAGAGCACGGGGGCGTCATCTGATTGCTTAAACTAGGGCATTGTGAATAAACAATGTGTGTGTGTGTGTGTGTGTGTGTGTGTGTGTGTGTGTGTGTGTGTGTGTGTGTGTGTGTGTGTGTGTGTGTGTGTGTGTGTGTGTGTGTGTGTGTGTGTGTGTGTGTGTGTGTGTGTGTGTGTGTGTGTGTGTGTGTGTGTGTGTGTGTGTGTGTGTGTGTGTGTGTGTGTGTGTGTTGACTCATAATTTAGCTTCTCATGTCCTTCATTCAGGCTGATCCCTGTGTCTTGAATACTTAAAATCACTGGCTAGCCCATCGAGACTCTAGACATTTTGTAGGCGGTGTGAGAGGGAGGATACCAGAGAAAGTCCAGGATCAGTGCTGTCAATAATATGCACACAAAAGATACTCCTGTTGCAAAACAAAGGGATAAACAGTGCGGTGGTTGTCTGAAGCCATCTCCTCTTTTCCATCTTTGCTCCTGTTTTGTTATGAGTTCAGCAAACTGAGACTGTATGGCTTCACGTGTGTGTGTTTTCAGTCTGAGACGCCAAGATCAAATAGGTTGCCTCACTGTTCCTTTGGGCCGGGTTGATTTACACTCTTGCCTTGACATTTAGCCTTCAGCCTTCTTGGATTATATGCTTGTGCGTCTGTATGCGAGTGTGTTTCAGTCCTGCGGTGGGGGTTGGGGTGGGGGGTGGAGGTGGTCAGACAGCTCACACCTGAAGCTGTGGAGTGGTGATGGGGATGTCTGAAGGTATGTCAGAGGTATCTCTGAAGGAGCCCTCGCACCTCTGGCTGTTCAGCAGTGAGAGTTGGTGTGTATCTGTGTGTATTTTCAGTTCATAGCATCGCCCTCATATCTCTGGCTGCTCTGCATTAACTGGCTGGGTTCGGGGCTCAGGCGACTCGTAGCGCTGATGGAAGTTTCTTTTCCTGATCTTCTCTGGAGCTTTTCTCCACAAAACAATCTCCTAAACACAGAGGCAGAAGAATAGATCAGAGAGGAGATCATCAGGTGTGCTGTGGGAAATTATCAATGAATGGTCTATTTTCGAACTTCATTCATATATAAACTATAAGGCGCATCTGTCCCTTTAAGAAATGGAACCTCTCGCGTCACCAAGAAGTGACTAGTGCTATGGTCGTGCCATCTTGGATTCGCTCAGACGCTAAGTAAACAAAGTTAGAGTTAGTGCTGCAGCTGCGTGTCAAGTGACAGTGGCAATTTGGGATCACAGCAAGACAAGCAAGTGACAGTGATGGAGTTTTTGAGAAGGGAAAATGCAAACGCCGAACAGGGCCCTGGACAAAATTATGACACAGATGAAGGCCCTAATATGAGTGGTGGGCAAAAGAAAAAACAAAAGACGGTGAGCTCGAGGCAATACAGCGAAAGCTATCTTTCATTTGGATTCACTTTCACCGGGGATGCAACGGCACCGACTCCGCTGTGCTTGGTGTATGGTGAGAAGCTGTCCAATAGCGCCATGGTGCCAAGCAAGCTTAAACGCCATCTCCAAACGAAACACCCTTCAGTTCAAAACAAGCCGACAGACTATTTTGTACGCTTACGTACAAACAATGAGAAACAGGCACATTTTTTGAGAAAAAACACAAAGGTAAACGAGAAGCCCTCAAAGCTAGCTACCTTGTGTAATTTTGTGTCATTTTGGTTGGTGGTGTGCCCCAGGATTTTGCAAATGTAAAAAATGTGCCACGGCTCATAAAAGGTTGAAAATCACTGGCTTACACAATACCAATAATGGAGGCCCAGTCGTAAAAAAAAACATTGCTCCATAGCGCTACTAGTGGTCAAAACTCCACAGGATACCTTTGATGCAGGATTGTTTATAAATCAATCAATGGATTTCCTTTGTAATTGGCTTTACATATACAGACAAGTTTGCCGTAAAGCACCAAGACACAAAGATATTAAGATCATTATTGATATAAGCCAGGGAGACAATGTACACCTGTGTAGGTAAGATGCAATCCATCCAAATGCCTACTGCATGCAGTGTCTCACTGATGTAGAAAACTACTGCTGTATGTGCACACGTGTTACCTGTTGTTTAAAGTATCTTCTGTCCTCTTCATCCACCAGCACCAGATTAAGGAAGTAGCGTACAGAGAACTTCTTGTTAACATCCCTCATGGTGGGTGTCAGGTCATATCCTACAGGGAAAACAAAGATGTAATATGCTGTCGCTCAACCCTTAAAATTAATTTTTCTAAAAGACAGTATATGGATGGATAAACCTTCTCAAACATCACTTATGGCTCACTAGCCATGTGTGGTGGGGTCTTGATCTGCAGAGACCCTACCCTCTGCCTGTAATTGCTCTTTTCTTTTTATTTTGCTGTGTTCAGGATGTTTCTGAGAGTCAGCATTTGTAGTCCCAAGCCACAGTGTGTAAGGTGTGAGGGTTAGAAGTGACATAGGCACACATTCCAAGAGGAAGCTATTAAAATGGCAGACACACCGCACCGAAACAACGCAAATATAGCCATGCAAAACGCCAAGCAGACAAAGCTTGTTCAAACCAGAACAAATCTGGGGTTTACTGGGCTGTTTTCTTTTGGATAGGTATGTGTTGGCTTGGTAAAGTAGGTCTATCAGCTGGAGGAGCCAACTTTGAATGTTGTGTTTACGAACCGAGTGTTTACAGACACTGATTTGATTGTCTACTATATTCTTTGCAACTGCAAGAGAAGAGTAAAGAAGACAAAAGAAAATAAGAGAAGAGTAAAGAAGAAAAGAGAAGGACTTACCTGCCAGAAACAGTCTAATGGGGATTGACTCTCCTTTAACTGGAGCTCCATCCATAATTTCATACTTTGCGACCGTCTCTGTCTCTGTGGTAGTACTGGGACCTAAAAACGAGGACAGAAATTACATTAAGTGATAGAATACGGTAAAGTGGAGCAGAGCTGACAGAAGTTTTTGTTTTTATTGAACCTTATCAGTTTACCAAAGAGTAAACCAACTACAGCATTTTAAAGGGAGAGAACACTACAACGCAGAGTCATGCTACTCGTCCATTCTCACGTACCAGCCTGTGTCCAATCTCTGTTGGATTCATTTTACAAGTGGCTACCCTGGATTCTTACCTATGCCTGTTATCTCCTTCTTGATGAGCTGTAGCTCCATGTGTTGAATCTTGATCCTGACCAGCAGGAAGTAGATCTTCCCAACAATCACATCCTTCAGGTGGTATCTTACAAAGAAACACATCATGAGAAGCGGCTCAAATTGACTTGTTTAGATTTGTGGTTCGCTTAGAAAGAAATAAAAACATCTCCAGGAAAGCTATATTTTTCTTACTTTGATTTATTGTATTCAAACTCAATGTGCAGACAGTCTTCTATGCCGACCTCCATCTTGATCGAGTTGTTGACATCTGGGTAGGTGGCTAACTGGTGGACAATCAGCTCATATTCCTTCACTAGGTCAGACAGACGACGAACTATTGTCACCCTGAGGAAATACCTGTGAGAAGAACATAAGGCAATGCAAGTGTCAGACCGAGACAAACTGAACACGCTGTCATCCAAAGATAATTCCCTACTGTATCCATCTGTGACAACCATATACAATTTCGTTCACCTTCACATACCTAACCCAAAAAACCCTGAATGTGTTTTCACTACATTATGACGAGTCATTGCATGCTTATGGAGTGTTCATTGAAATGTAATCAGAATTTAGCTGCTACTGATAAACTTAGGGCGGAAACTAAAATATACTTTATTTATCCATTAGTTAACAAATCTTTGATTGGCCTATTGATTATGAAGTATGAAAAAATGACCAAAAAAGACAAACAACAAATGGTTTCTATTCTTCAAGATTTGTAGAATAGTTATATTTGTGAACAAGCAGAATGTTTGTTAATAACAAAAAATGATCAATTATTCAATGTATTCCCTGTAAATAAAAAAAGAAAAAGAAAAAACAAATAATGAATCATTTATAGCACAGATACTAATACCAATACATTAGATTTATTGATCCTTGTGGGGACTGTTTGCTGTCATAAGACTAATCAAGGACACTACCGTAGATGTTGAAGACCCCTACCCATCAAAAACATCAAGTAAGACTAAAACACATGGGTGTCATAAATACAGTACATGTGGTTAATATGATATTAGATCCTGCATGTTGCCGTATGTCCAACTGTATAATAATGACTATACCTTAGCCTGACATTGGCTCCAGTATAGGACTCATAGGGCTTCTCCACCTGCATGAACTCAAAGTCGTAGCTCCTGTTCTGGGTGAGTTCTCCAGGTAGAGCCAACTCTTTCACCAAGTCCACAAACTCATGGGTGTTGCTCTTATCAGAGAACAGCTCTGTAATACAGCGGCATGGATTCAAGACAGTTAAAAGCACACTACAAACACTTCCAATACACTGCTCTCCTCACCCTCCTCCTCCTGCAAATACAGTTGGAAGGGTTTAGCTCCACTACGGCAGGCTGCACATGACGACCACATGCTTTGTTAAACCTTTTAGCCACATGAGAGAGAGCCAGCAGTTTTCCAGCTATAAGGCAATGCACTCAATGAGCATTTCTAATATTTCATGGAGCTAGTTGCAGATGATATAAGTGTTAAAAGGGAATATATACATAAGCATCATCCTACTAACGTCAGAGCAACAAAAGAGTTGGGTAAAGTCATTATTACCATAAACAACAATTAACTCTCCATACACTGTATTCCTCTTGCAAAAGACAGGAGCATAGGGAGATATCAGAGAGTTTATGAATGCACCGCTTCAATCACGCTCACCTATCTGTCCAACAAACTCGATGCGGATGCCCTGATGCTCCAGTCGCTTTCCTCCTTGCTTCACATTTAGATTCACCTGGAGAGAAAATATTTGATGAGATCAAGTAACATATGAACCAAAAAACAGATTTGTCACAAAGACATATATACATACATATATATATTGGATGATATAATATTTTTGATAATGCTGATATATTTTTGATAATGCTGATATATCCGCTGATACATTTGTTGATCGTGAAGTCAGAGCAAGTATTCACACACATCAAAAATACCTTAATTTCCCTCTGGGCTCAGTTAAAAAGTGTTTCCCAGAATAGACTATGGTATGTCCGAGCCCATTATCTGCTGATTGTGAACTGTTAACAAATAAATAAAAAGACAGAAAATCTAAATTGTGCTTTATGTGTGTAGGACTGTCTTTCTGAACCCTGTGGAGCTCTGCATCTCACTTGATAAATAATGTAAACTCAGTTTACCTTGCCAGACACAGACTCTCCATCGTAGAACAGGTAGTGTTTCTCCACTTTCCCATCTTCTGTCTTCAACTCTGCTGTCTTTCTGTTCTCTGCATCGTTCAGCAGTACGTCTATCTCACATACCGGCCCAAACAAACCTCCTAGGAAACTCTGATAACACAAAGTACAGCATAGATACCAGTATTACAAATAGAAAAAAACATACTGTTTAAGGAATACAAATGTCAACTTGTTTAAGGCTTGTTAATTGGTAGTTTGTCAGAATAATACATTGACGACACCCTTTTTCAAATAAGGATGTACTGTGGACAGAAGAAACAGTGAATTGCCTGTATTAACCCTAAAAGCATGAACTGCACATCTTTTTCAGCAGAATGGCAGCTGACATCTGTTCAGCTGTAGGTGACAAATCAAAAGAGGTCTAGAACAAATGACAACTTAAAATGAAAAAATACACATTTCAGAACAAAGACTGAGATATCTATGATCACCATTGATCTTAATCTGACTGACTGAAACACAATGTCAGTCACAGTTTTCAACCTAACATCATATAGTATTGTCATAGGACTGAGGCGACATTCTAGTTTACATGCGCTTTAAAACTACAACAGACCAAGCAAAGTACAGTATAACACACATCACTGTGGACTATGCTAACAGACAATGGCAAGGGGCTGTCTGCAGTAAGCCCAAACACCAACACAACTGCTAAGTTAAACATTTATACATGTGTATACGTTTGAGAACATGGATGGGACTGTTGGGTGTGCTCAGGACACAATCACAGTCTGAAGCATGTAAATCCCATACAGTAACGCCCTATCTGTTATTTCCACACTAACTCAATCAGTTATCAGCAGCTGCACAGCCACACATTATCTTCCTCTGAGCTGGCACAAACATGCTTCAGCATGCAGCAAATCATCAAGATGTCAGGAGAGACCAGTCACTATCTGAACACAAGTGGGATGCTTTTTCTTCATTTGCATCCCTTAAAAAGGATGCATAAATAATACAGAACATCCAAAACCAACGCAAGAGCAAACAAAATGGTGAAACACAGCAACAGTGCACCAACGTCAGCTTGCAATTGTCCTTAACAAATGAAATCAATACGCTTTATCAACTACCCTTTAAACATTACCATTAATGTCAAGAGTTATGTCTGTAATTCACACGGTACAGTTTCACATCACAGCCCGGTAACCAACATACAGCAAACACTAACGTTTATCTGAGCCCCTCTAGCTAACGAACATAAACAACAGAAAGAAATGCAAATTATTTAACAACATTATTATTATTAGTTGCCGTTATCATTGACCACAGCTGCTGGGCCGTTAGCTAAAGCAGAGACGGCCTCGTACTGATGCTAACTCGAGCTAGCTTTCCTGTCAGGTTTAAATATTAAACAGCTGCTGTCAACAGAGACTTGGGCTCCGTGTGAATCCTGGAGTTTTATGAATGAAGGCCCCCGAGTTCATTTTAATGTGACGTTTGTCCGAACAACTTCTTTTTACACTCACCATCTCGGCCGTCTAGACAGTTGAAGCTAACAGCTAGCCCGGCTCCGCGTCTGTCTGAACCAGGAGGTAGAATCAAGGCTCCGCGTCATGTGACCCGGGTCACATGTGTTTGTGTGTGTGTGTGTGACAGGGAGGGCGACCCAGAGACTGACCCAGGATACCATGGACATAGAAAAATATACAATATGGGAGGAAAAATCAGATTATCTCATTTATTTATTTAATTATTTCCAGTGTTATCTTACATTAACCCAAGTACGTCTACTTAAAGGTTGAATATGTAGAAACTTCATTAAAAGCTATATTTAAAATAATAATAATAATAATAATACACCCACAGGGCGTTTTGGGGGTACAGAATGAAAGTATTGCATTTCCATAAAAAATAATAAACCTTTTCAATGGAATTCCATTGCTAGGCAACAGCCTTGGTCCTTGTTAACTTCCTGTCAGGGGATGTCATTCACATTCAGGAAATAATCTGTTTACATTGAACCAGCCAATAGCTTCCAGTATTGCGGGTTGCCATGGTTGTCTGTTGTTTGGTGCAGCTACTGTAGGCTGGCACGGGTGAAATGGAGCTAATTTGTCCCAGCAGCTGAGTGACTGGAGACGGGCAAAAAACAGAGTCAATATAGGCCAAGCATTCACTCCATGGACTGAGATAAAGGAGTTCAACAGCATTAAAACACACACCCTGATGGCTATGTTCATCCATGATCGGTAAGCTAACTTTCATGTTTACTTCGCTGAAACGGTAACTGTCAGTCAAACTCCTCTGCAATACTTGTTTTATGGTGTGATTTGTCAGAGGTGATGAGTTCAAACAGGCTCCGGTCTCCTGTAGGCTACTGGGCAACGAACCTGGCAACCCGACTGCTTTTAATTATTATTTGTTGTTACTACTTTAGGTGCAACCGGCACCCAAAGATGATTGTTCATTTCTGGATTAACGTGACCTTTCTGTTTTATTATGAGAAGGCCTCGGCCTGCTCAGGCAAAAGGGACGACTAGGCCCAAAGCCTGGCTGCCTTTGTCTCTGAAACAAAGGCCTGCCATGACTTCTCCCCCACAAATCACACCCAGGTGTGATTCTCCAAGGGACCCCCAATTTGTTCATTGGCTGACTTGACCTCTGGCGATGACATCACCAGGGCCTATATAAAGTATAGCACACAACTTGCACTTCCTCTTTTCTCTTGGCCTCTCTTCCTTCGCACTCAACTCGACACGCTCCTGCGGATCCAGGAGACCAGCTGCCCGCTGTCCCCTCGGCCCTGGACCTGGCCTATGGCGATCACCAGCAAAGGTTAACCAACTGGTTATCCAACTCAACTGAGCACAACAAAGAGCGATCCTCTTTTGCCCAAGAGCAACAACAAGACAAGAACCTCTCTTCAACCAGCTTCCTTTCTTCAACCAGCCACTGGCATCAAGCAACGCAAAACATCTCCCATCTCATGGACTGGTAACTAATCACCAACTGGGCATTACTGCATGTTATAGGACTTTATGAACGGCTAGATACAATTGTAACTTTTTCATAAGAACTGAGAACTGAGATCTCCGGGTTGCAGGCCTTCACACCTTCTCTGCAGGGGTCCAAGCCCCCACATCTCCTCTTTGTTTCTCTCTCACACACACACACACACACACACACACACACACACACACACACACACACACACACACACACACACACACACACACACACACACACACACACACACACACACACACACACACACACAGACACACACATTTGGTGTTAGCTTTAGTTAGTTTATTGTGTTTTGTTTGTTGCATTTATCCATTTGTTAATAAATGTTTGTGTTTACCATATGTCTGTTTATTTAATATTACAGAAAGATGAATGCCTCTACTAAGAAAATAACTTTTAAATCCTTCAACTAATTAAACTATTACATTTATCGGTGTTCAACCCTTAATTAGTAGTTTAATATATTTAATGAGACTTTAATATTAGTTGTCACTCCGTCTATGACGGTGGTGCCCCGAGGAACTCTGGTTTAACAAGAGTAATTATTATTATCTTTGATAATTATTGGTGATAACTAATATTTCCTTGATTAACGATAAGTTTATTGAGAATACTCAATCTCATAATCTGAACGTGAGTCAAGGCCCTACATTTAGTTGGTTCTCTGTGTGAAGTTTTAATAAATTAAAGTTATTCATTTTTAGTAATTTTTCTTTACTAATTTTCTTTATCAAATATTTCATTTGATAGTCACACTATTGATCCAATTAAACCCAAAGTACCTACACTACTACGATCTTGAGACACTAGATGGTGGTGTTCTGCTCATTCTACATATTCAACCTTTAAGTACAGTGTTAAGGTAGGGGAGACCAGGGGCAATTGTAACATCTCAAATTGCACCAATCCGAAAAAAGGCAGAACCATGGGATTCACTATGCACATGCTCTGTGATGATCCTTCTCTTCCTGCCAAAGGAGAATAGATGTCTTATACATTTAAAAGCTTTCCTGCCAAAAGTAATTTATGAGGTATGAAAGTACTTTTTCTCATCAAAAGAATTTTCCTCATACTGTCAAAACCTTAAATGTCTATGAATTAAAATTTGTGAAGTGGTAATGGCCATTATGTTGTCTAACATTCGTTATCTTTTTTTTTTTTTTTACAAGATAATCATTTTGGCAGTTTTCAAGCATTTTATTATACAGGACAGACAGGAAATGAGGTGAGAGAGAGGGTAGACATGGCCTCTCTCAGCTCGGAGTCAAACCCGCAGCCGCTGCTTCGAGGACCTTCAGCCTCTTAACATGGGGCAACCGCTCCAACCACTCAGCCACCGGCTGCCACAACATTTGATAACTTTGTCAAATCCTAGATTAATTGTTTCTAGCCAGCAGGGTCAATTTTAACGCAGTGTTACAATTGACCCTGACACCATCAAAATAGTAACGACATCAAAATAGATTTATTTTTTTCTAATAATTAATAAAGAAATGTGTCGTGTGTTCGGTTTAAAAATCGATGTATACTCTATGTGTTATTTTGTGACAGTCCAGGTATTAAGTAGCCTGGAAATCCAGACCAGCATCTATCCAGACGTAGGGTCTGGCAGCGAGCATTAGACCTTCCCAACCAAAGAGGCGGCACCAACGCATGCATTTCAAAATACCACTGCACACAGTTGAATAGCACTACGACCGACTACCACCAATCAGAGCAATGAACAAGTTGACGAATCTAGCCGACCTCGACCCAGTATTATAACATATATTATTGTGAAATGGACTATTCTGCATAATGAGTACTTTCACTTTTGGAAGGCTACTTGAATAGATTTCTTATACTTTTGTTTTACGACTATGTTGAATGCAGGACTTTTACAGAGTATTTCAATACTGTGGTATTACTTTTTTAAGTAAAAGAATATAAAAATGGATAAAGCCTCTACGTCGAATATTCTTCATCAACGTCAATTATTTCAAGTTGATCCAATCGTCCTCGCCTATGATCATTTCTTCTTAACAAAAAAATACATTGTGTTTGTTTGTTTTGTAACTGGAACAGGCGGGAGAGGGATTTTTTTTCAGGAGCAGGACTGGACGGAAGTGAAAATCCACTCCTGTGTCATTCTCTAGTGGAGAACACACGTGCTCAAAAAAGAAAGTGTCCTATTATATACAGTTTATGGTTGTAACTAGCCTCTGAGGAGAAGTGAGGGTCCTTTAAGAGGCCACGCCCCTAATTATTCATACATTTTAACCTCCAATAGAACAAAAACTAACCTGGTGCAAAAAATTCACCCCCCTCAGTGTTGTCATGGAGATATGACCTACACATACAGACTTTATTTTTGTATCAGGCCTTAAAAAGGTTTATTTATGCTGTGAAACGGCCTGTTTAACATGGGGGTAAATGAGAAATTGCTCTAATATGAAACCTTTCCCCAGTGGCCACTCAGCAAACTGCATTTCTTGGCACCTCCTTATTGGATAAACCTAGAATTCGCTGTTTGGGGGCTTGGTTACGACCCTCACTTAATTCTAGTGCGAACAACACAATCCTTATGTCACTTTAAATAGAGTCTGGTCATACAATTCTTTAGGCCAATATTCTATTTTTTATTTTATTGCTAACATGCATCAGTCAAAACTGAAGTCACATTGTCAGAACTCTTCACAGTCAGTAGTACAGAAGTCTATGTGGACCAAATTGTCATGCTTTTTCCCTTTAAAAGATTGGTATTGTGTTGTTTATTGTGCAAAATTGTTTTAAATTAGGAACTCAGACAGGTTAATTGTATTGGTGTTTTGCTGCTGTGGCCCTCAAAGTGTATTATCCCATCTTATATTCATCTTTTATATCAGTAACAACATAATCTACAATGCACATGTCAACGTCTAAGTATTTAGGATTAGTAATGCATTACAAACATATTCACTTTATTTTAGAAAAGTATATTTATACAGTCATATAGCTTCAATATTCATGCAACAAAAAAAGGGAAATTCAAAGAAATGACAGCTATAACTGAAAATATATTTAAAAAAACAGTTAACAGAACAGATAGCAGGACATCTTTGATCACATCCATTGAAAATTCAATCGTCGCTGTTGTTAAAATCCTTTATTGTATGTCAAATGCAAAGTGGACAGCACAGAGCATCTTATACATGCGTGTGCACGATACATATTTTGAATATATTTCGACTCACAGTGGTTAAGATTGCGTGAATTCATTCCTGAGGGGTTTGGTTTTGCAAGATCCTCTTGTTAAACTTTCCAGACCAGAAGTTCCCAAAATAAGTTGCATAATAAATGTAAAGTGCCACAACAATTGAGACAAAGGGATAAAATAATATAAATACAATTTTGTTTTGTGTCTTAAAGGAACACATGCCTATAGCTAAAAAAAGATGGCTTTACAGAGTGAGCAATATGTAGACAAAGGCGTCATATTATTGCACTGGTATTACAATTATGTTATTGTATATTTCAAATTTTATAATAAAAAGCACATTCCAACTTTAACTTTTTTCCCACAAGGCAACACGACAAGTCACTAGCAACTTAAACTTAAGTTTGTATATGTCTTGTTTATGCAGATCATACTTTTAATTTCACATCTTTTTCACTGATGTTCTTTGGCACTGAGTATATATATTTATGTATTACCATATTACATATATATTTATATATATTTGGCCTTTGTCAATCTCTGAGTAAGTTTTACACCACCAGGTGGTGATGCAATGTTTGTTTTACTATTTGAATAGACACTGTGTGTGTGTGTGTGTGTGTGTGTGTGTGTGTGTGTGTGTGTGTGTGTGTGTGTGTTAAAGTAGATGAGGTACAGTCTACAGCAGAAGGTGGTCTTCTCTCAGCTCCTGCTCTGCTGGTTTTGCCTCACCAACCAGAGACCTGCTAGGGAACAACCGCCTCATGCCGATCCTATTCCCACCTACAAGCAGAAAAACATGCACAGATCAGACTACATGGAGCTGAAAGAAAGAAGGACCTAGAAATCGACTGAATCCATGCAACTCTTTCCCAAAAGAATTACCTTTGTATCGCTCCCCGTCTTTCTCTGTCCAGGACTCACCGGAGCCTGTCTCACCCTCAGCAGGTGCAAAGGCCCAGTCTGCCATGGACAGACCTTCAGCTGCGGAGCCTTCATAACTTCCAGACCCATCTGCAGTTTCCACTGGTGACTCGCTCTCTTCGCTCATTATCGGTTCTTCTTCCTCTTCCATCTCTAACTCCACTTCCTCCTCACTCAGTGGACCTTCATCCTCCTCAGGCTCTGCCTCTCTGGAAACAGAATAAGAATCAGAAATGGAAAAATGTTAATTGAGAATCTAGCTGTCTGTTTTTAGAAGTTCATCATCTCAGTAAATAATACTTGTTCATGTTACCTCAGCATAAGTGACATTTTCACAGCATAACAACAAAGTAACGCATACTTCAAAACTAAGTATTAGACACTCCATGAGCTTTGCAGTAGCTAAACTTGTGCAGTGTTTTCAATTTTAGCTTTAAACATCCCCGGAAGACATGCTTAGGAGACTACTCACTCCTCATTTTACACCCACCTGGTTTGCAAATTTTCATAGTTTTAGTCATATTTAAAGCAAAAATACCAAACATTCACTGGTTTCTGCTTCACAAATTTGTGAATTGACTTCCCTTCATCATATATGATTCCACAATACATCTCCTATAACATTTTTCACCATTTCTGACATTTTATAGACCAAACGATTAATCAAGAAAATAATTGTTAGTTGTCAGTCAGTCCTGCTGCACATATATCATTTTGCACAGTGACAGTGACAACAAACAGGGTCTGGAGTTGGGTGCTGCTTTGTTTATATTTTTCATACTAATGATAATGTTCAGGAGCAGGCAGAGGCATTGGGAAACAGTAGCTAATAAATACCAGCTGTGTATCAATCATGAAGTCACAGCTTAAAGGCTGTTAAAGGTGTTTTCACTTATTTCGCCTGATTAGACCTCGCCTGAGGATTGTGTTGGTGTGTACAGATGTGCTTGATTGACATCTGTCTGACCCTCCTTCTAACTATTAACTCTGTGTTATACCTTTAACATTTTATTGAATTTTGATGACCTCTCTTCCACCTCAACTTCAAAAAGTGGAAGTATAACTACCCAGAATAAGTGAAAACACTTGTTTGTACAGGACCTTTAAATCGTTTTTTGGGGGATAAAAGGGCAATACATATCCACACCAATACTGCATCACCTGTTTTTAAAGTAAAGAATTCAGCAATAATCCAGTCAGGTCATAAAACACAGTTTCCAGTTCCATTACTACTCCTCAGACTATCAGACTAGAGTGGCACATACGCAGATACAATACAATAGACCAGAAGTAGCAGCCCACCAGGCGTCACAGCTCACTTCCTTTCGACACTTCCCTCTGACTTCCTGTTTCGAGCTGCAAAAGGGAGGGCTGCTGAAGTGATGTAGGTGGCCAGATAAGACACAGACTAACAATAAAAACAATCCATAAGAATAACCGTCCTTTTCAAATTGTTTATTTATTTTATATATTAGTGGTATTTATACAGTTATCTGGGACTTTACATTGTCATTTATGTGATGACCATATAATGTTACAGCTGATTAAATCTATTCAAAACACACTTTGTGATTTCAACGGCATCGCAGCTGAATTGCATCTGCATGAAATATGATTTGTGGTATTTTATTTCTGAAGTTTCCCTTTTTTGAATATAAGGTCATTAGCTGATATGGCTGATGTTGGTAAAGAGGAACCCTTAAAGAGGAAACTGAAGGCTAAGACCAAGATTGTGATACAGGCTTTCCCATAGCATACAAAATATACCTTAAAATAATCTGTTAGTGAGTTTAAATTATCTATATCTATATTAAATTATGTACTCTGTGCCAATATGAACTAGACCATGAACTCTTTAAGTCTTTCCTACTACCCCAGCTCTATCCTCTCTGCAGTCTCTCTGTCAGTCCCTCTGTCTTTCTTTATCCCGCCACATTGTCTTCTATTTTGGATTTTCTTGGCCACCTAACTCACACTTATATACTCACACACACACACACACACACACACACACACACACACACACACACACACACACACACACACACACACACACACACACACACACACACACACACACACACACACACACACACACACACACACACACACACACACACACACACAAAGATAGACGCAAACAGAGTGTGTGTTGTAAACCAAGGTAACTGGTCCAATGCAGCGTCAGCATACCCTGACAGTACAAGTACAATATATTATCTTAAAGATGGGTGTTTTGTTTTTCCAGGCGCACCTAAGCTTGTACACTCTCTCTCTCTCACACACAACCACACACACCCACACACACACACACACACACATGGATACTTACAGATACTGTGCAGCTGAAGCAGGCATTTTGGCTGGTAGATCTGGACTCCACGCCATTTCTGGACTTTTTTGGGTCACACAGTTGGCCTGGTCGCCCTCTGGATTACATCTCACAAACTTATACACAGCAGTTTGAGGTGCACCTAGAGAGAGACAGAGGTGATGTTTGATTACTTTTTTTTAAATGCAGCGCTTAATGCAACAATTCACTTCGGTCAGAGTGTTCTTGGGCAACATCTAGTTGCTCATCTGGATCAGTTCAGTGTGACAATCAGGGTTTACTAGTTCCATATTTGGAGTGTTTCAACATTTTTCTGCAACAGGGTAAAGTGACAGTTATTCTCTTCAGTAATGTGTAAGAATAGGAAGTAAGGGCATCACAGTTGTAATTGATAATGGAGATTATCTGATGCTAAAAGCATTATTTTCCTCTAATATCCTCTGTTAAATGTTTCATTGTTAATCATCTGGGGATCTTGACTGTTTGATGACTGACGTTGAACTTTTTATGGACTTAATTTGTATAAGTATACTGCTAAAATACCCATTTCCTGTTTTGAATATTTTGAACATGTCTGCATCACAATGAGACCATTGCAAAAGGTAATCTACCACCAATTAACACATAGGCTTGTGAGATCTGGCAGTTGAATTAATATAATTTAATTGGAAATGTAATTAGATGGGTGGCTTCCTGTGACAAGTAGTTTGAAACTGTAAAATGGACAGTAAGAGTATTTAAGGGAGTGTAAAGGTGTCACTAAAAAGGAAATAATGGCCCAGTATTAACGGATTACGATCTGTTGATTGAGTGCATGTGTTGGTGTCAAGTGCATCTGTTATGTGACACCTATAATACAATAAGGTGCAATTTGTATCATTTCATTTTTTGGCTAAATCCAATAATTACATGACGTACAGAGCCAATGCAACTGGCTTTTATTTGTATTTTTTTAATTAGAACATTAACTAGAGAATATCATCAGTGGTCTCCAACTATACAGATTATAAACACATGTCCCTAGAGTTACACTTTGGATATCAAGGGTTAATAAATACTTTTAAGTAGATTTAAGCAGAGTCTATAATACTGCTATTATTGTAAATATTGTTTTTTCTTAATTTATTAGGGTTTTCCCCATGTAGTTTCCTCCCTCTCTGTTAAAAAAAAGAGCATCTGTGTCACGGTGAGAGTCCAGAAAGTCCCCTTATATGTAGCCAGAGGGAAACTTCACTCGGAAACCGAAACGCCTTATTTTACTAACTAGAGCATATTTTATCACATATGAACCTCAAAGTGTCGACGTTTGCTCATCGCAACATGTTTTGGTAAGAGAGAGCCAGTTTAAGACTTTAGAGGTGTGTTTTCTACATGTAGGCCCGCCATCAGCTCAGTGAGCACAGAGAAACCTGACGTTGACATAATGAGTCATGGTCACGTACGGTAACCCCATTATGCTGCTGACACCGAGAGTCAAAGAGTTTCTGGTCCAAGACCGCTGGCGGCCCTCGGACCCCAGTTTGAGTTACTCACTCTGATACTGTTGATACTGAAATCCCGAGAAAGCACTAATAATGACAGGACATTGACCCTCAACCTGTCCAAAAAAGCGCACATGAAGTCCACTGCGTCCGTAACAACAGTCCCAGTATTTGATGTATTTTTTAATCGACTCACCCTTTCCGTTATGTACGGCGAGGCAGGAAATAACGAAGAACAGAATCACTTTCATCCTCAGCTTTGTCTTTTTCTTTTTTTTTTTAACAAAAACACCAGGGAAATATAAAGGCACTCCTTCCCAAAACGCCGCTTATTGAGCTTGTGGTAGAGAATAAGTGTAAACGGTGAACTCAGACAGCCAAACTCCCCCTTAAAAGAGCTCAGCCCTCTTGAGTGCGTCATGGTTTCCTGAAGTCTTCTTGTGCAGAAAGTGGCTGAACATCCTCAGTGGAAACTTTCGCATTAGCAGCCTCAAATATCACAGATCAGATCGCAGTTTGCGTAACTGCGTACTCGGGCTGAGGAAATACCAGAAGATTCAATCTGTGTTTCTGATAATCATGAGTGAGAGGAAGCGACAATTTGTCTTAATTGGCTGCTGCGGGTTGGTTTTGTAGTGAGATAAGGGAGCGAGACGAGAGCTTCTGCTTTCACGTTAATGCAACTGAGTCTTCGCTTTCAAGCCATGCGAAAAGCAATTTTACGCTCTATTAGTGTGCGTGTGTGTGTGTGTTTGTGTGTGTGTGTGTGTGTGCGTGTGTTTGCGCGCGCGTGTGTGTGTGTGTGTGTGTGTGTACCATTTCTCTATTTTATATATTTGTTTACTATTCTCCTTATCTCCTTGTTATATATTATTCTTGATGATTTGGTAATGATGATGATTTTGGTCATATTTACTCATTTATTTATCCAATACTATATTATTTACAAAACAAACAAAACAAGAACAACTGCACTTTATCATGTGAATATGTATATATTTCTATTTCTATTTCTTCCCTTTTTTAAATTTAACTTTATTGCTTATTTTTGCTATTTTAAAAAAAATCTTTTAACTTATTTTATCTTATTTTGTAATATGTTTCTGCTTTGTAATATTCTGTTGCTGCTGTGACAAAAGAATGTCCCCGTCTGCGGGACATTAAAGTTTTTCTGATTCTGATTCTGATTCTGAATATTGTTCCCCTGATATCCGTGCACATTCAAATTCACAATTGAAATTAATTAACAGCGCCATATAAATAAAGTCTGACTGTTTGATTGGTTGGTTGATTGATATATTGATGCCAGTAAAGCCAACTTCACTTCATTTTATATAATTAAATTGACAGTGAGGTATTATCGAATCACCCCTTCACTTTCATTTACTTGTGGTCAAAAGTCCCTGAAGAAAAATTGTTGTGAAGAATCCAAAACACAAAAAAGTCTTTCTTTTCTTTCTTTTTTTATGTGTGTTAGGGGTTGAATGTATATATGTATTATACGTATATATATTAATATATAAGTATAAGGTATAGTATACATTACTTGCATTTTTGCTACATTATATTGTACTGGAAATAATGCTCTTTTTATTCTGCTGGCATGCATTTACATATTTAGTACATATTAGTTTTTTTCTAAAAATAATATGAAATTTATGATCAGCTTTTAAGATATGATATAGTTTGTAAATTAACCTGTGTATGAGTGTATAAAGTAAAAAAATTAACTTCTTTTAAAATGTTCAAAGATTTAGTTGCTATTTTTACTTAAGCATCAACATTATTCCTCCACCACTCTCATGTTTGTGTGTATCTGTGTGTTTCTCTTTCTGTGATGTAAGACTGCGCTGGTAAACACAAGTTGGGACAGTTCAAGAGTGGAACACCTGCGTCCCGGTGCCTCGGGCAGAAGAAATGTATTTAGATTAACTCAGCAATGACTCAGACGTTACTCAGAGTTGCTCCTGAGCTGCGAGGAGTTGGAATTGGAAGACATGGAAAAAGAAATGCAGCGTTGTAACTCATGTTGCAAGCATGTAATGCAATGTGCATGTGATTCTGAGGAAGTGTTAATGGTGGTGAGATATCATAGAATAAGAGGAATTCATCAGAAGTGCATCATCAGAGTTATAGTCCCAGTTTCACAGCTGTCACTTAAGAACGAAGCCTTGGGTCAGGAGAGATCAACCTTTAGGAAGCCACTTATGATCATCATGAAAAAAATGTGATATTTCTAATGCAGGTGTTTTGAAAAGGAAATCGATAAACAGACATTGATTGTATCGCTGCACTCTGTCCCATATTATGTATATGATTGTTTTCAAACCCCCTTTCTTTTCTTCCATCATAAACGAGAGGACTTCAAAGTGAGCACCAGAAAACATTTGCAAGATTATTTTATTCTAAACAGTAAACAATTCTTTATTAGCTTGTGGACTGTTTAGTTCATTGCATAAACCTGGGGGCTGTGGCGCACAGAATGGCATGTCATGAGGAGAGATAGGTTGTGTGATCACAATTTAGAAAAAATGTCAAACAATGCCAGTTCATTTTTGTTTATTTTGAAAATGTACTAAAATAAAACAAACTAGGACACATAAAGCAAACTCAATAAGGGTAGCTAACACCTGAATTCTAGTTGCTGATGAGTGTTGTTTCTTTTATTTGTTGTTGTGAACTACCGTTAAGCAGATAACTCCTGTGGTTTTGTCACATTTTGTACAAATCAACCATTTGATCTCACATCACAGCTCACTGCACCTCACCCTCAGTGTTAATCGCAGGGTGCATTGATGCTACACAACCCAGCTTTTCTGCATGGTACACGGGCTAAACTAAAACAAAATTGTCATTATTTTTAAGAGAGAACCACTGAATAAAAGCCATCCATCTTCAACCGCCTGTCGCTATCGGGGTCGCAGGGGGGCTGGAGCCGATCCCAGCTGACAGCGGGCCTGAGGCGGGGTACACTCTGGACAGGACGCCAGTCTATCACAGGGCACGTAGAGATATACAAATACATTCACATTACTCTAAAATGATTATTCAATTAGAGTAAGCAATCAACCTAACACTGTGGGACGAAGCCGGAGAACCCGGAGAGAACCCACACAGACACAGGGAGAACATGCAAACTCCACAAAGAAGGGCTCCAGCCCAGAATCGAACCTGGAACTCTCCTGCTGTGAGGTGACAGTGCTAATCATCACATCACCGTGCCCTCCTGAATGTAAGCCAGTCTTTCTCTATTCATTGTTTCCACACACATACACTCAAACATATTTATACACACTATAGCCACAAAAACACAACAAATAAAATATCTCATCGGATAAACAACCAACTAAGGAAGAGAAACTAAACTGTCATCTATGTAACAAACGCAAAATTATAAATCAAAGCAGTTCCTCAAGAATTCATGGAAAAATGTTTTTTTTCCTCTACATATGAATGAAGAGTAGTTCTGAATAACCTTAAATTTAATTTTTATTCACACACACACTGAATCAAAATTGTGTGTGTGTGTGTGTGTATGTGTTCCAGCACTATGTCGGATATGTGGTGAGTTTTTGTACGACAGAGACGGAGGTGGTCCTGTGGGGTGAATACCACATTCCTTCCTCTCATAGACTGTCGTTGTGGTCCTTTTACTCCTCTTCTTCGTCTTTCTCTTCCTGCTCCTCATGCCTTTCTTGTCTGTGTCAGACAATAAGAGAAGGAGACTCAGAGAGAGAGAGAGAGAAAATAATAATTATCTTCACAAACACAGAAACACACAGTTTTACTTACACAAACCCTTGATCCGTTTGTTATGTAGTGAATTTTATTGTACTTTTTAAAATTATTGTTCCTTCTAAACTTTCATGCCAATAAAGAATTTAAACTATGAGAGAGAACTGTTTGTTTTTCGCTGACACATATATATAGATATGATGCTGCAGGAAGTGGTAACATCATTTGCTATCATTTTCTTTCAGTAAATGACACACTACCCTGCCCAACCTCCCACACACACACACACACACACACACACACACACACACACACACACACACACACACACACACACACACACACACACACACACACACACACACACACACACACACACACACACACACACACACACACACACACACACACACACACACACACACACACACACACACACACACACACACACACACACACACACACACACACACACACACACACACACACACACACACACACACACACACACACACACACACACACACGCAAAGGCACGCACACAAACACACGCACACACACGCACACTCTTGACAGAGACCGTTGTGAGGGGAAGTGGAGCAGTGACTGATAACCACAATACGCTAACATAAACAGTTTTAATTTGAAGACATATGGTAAATGTATGACTTCATGAAATGGACAACTGTTGTGCATTCAACCTTTTCATGGTGCAAAAATCTGCATTGCTCAGCAAACTGCGTACCGTCTCTTGTAAATCAGGGAATTTCACATCACAGGTTTATAGAAAAAGAAAAATCCCTGCAAACAGTTGCAACCCCACCACTTTAAATCTTTTATTTTTACTGATCCGTGTAGGGAATATATATGTTAGCATTCTTATCTACTGGAGGATCATTATTGTTTTATCATTATTATAAGTTTTAATAATGACACACATAATCTCATTAAGATCTGTTCTGTAACATTTAATGTTCAAAAAACACTTATTTATCTCATACTGCTCATCTGAAATGCTCCATTTTAGAAGCTGTCTTTTTAAAGGACTTGTAATCGACATTCGGAGCATTAATACAGCAGCAACCAAGTATTTTCTATGTGAAGATATCGTGGAGTTAAATTACTCATTAAATCAATTGGAGTAATGGCGTCCTGAGCAGCGTTTCTCTGTTTTTTTTTTTGTAAGTCAGTCTGTCAATGTGTGCATGTGGTTATGAAAAAAGAATGTATTTCACATATTGGGGAACATCTGTGAGAGCCATCTGGAGGCAATCCCAGTCCCCCTTTTTTCAGTATTTCAAGTCTCAGCATCGTCATTGCAGCCGGGGAATGGCATTGTAGCGATCATTTGTAGAAGTCCTGACAACAGTATCTGAATACAGGCTGTGTGCATTTCTCTGTGGATTGAACATTTTTTGATACTTTTACAGTATTTATATAGCATCATTACCTACTTTATTATATATATATATATATATATATATATATATATATATATATATATAAATAAATAAATAAATAAATAAATAAATGAATATTTATTTATATATATATATATATATATTTAAATATTTATTAAGAAAGGCATGGAAAACTCCCTTTTTACAATATGGGACATTTAAAGTGATTTCATGTCCGTGCTCAGTATACTTCAAAACTGGCATTATGTGAATCGCAACCATCAGAACAGAAACCGCAGGTCAACTGTTTTTTCTTGGCACTTGATAAAAATTAACCTTACATAAACACGTTAGTGACATTGTCAGTTTACAGAGTTGGGCTTAGATATGCCAACATGAATATGAATGTATTCTGTATGAACTGTGAATCTGTACATGTTTTCTGTGTAAGGGTGGATTTTCCAGTAAGCCCTTTTAGTTTGCCAGCAGAGCTTACAAGAAAACAATTCACGACATTAGTTTCAAGTGCCTTGTGCTGAGCGGGTATGTCAATACACGTTTTGACAAGCATCAGAAGCGTTAGTGGGAGCATAAATGAAAGCAGGGATGGCAGGTTCTCATGCATGCATTGCATTGCAATAGTCTCCTTTGCATGAAGAAGTCATAAAAAATGTTTTGTTACGGACTGCAATTTACGTCACAATTAATATTTTGTCTTGCATGCTGTGTGTGTGTTTGTGTGTGTGTGTGTGTGTGTGTGTGTGTGTGTGTGTGTGTGTGTGTGTGTGTGTGTGTGTGTGTGTGTGTGTGTGTGTGTGTGTGTGTGTGTGGGGGGGGGGGGAGTTTGTATGGAGGAGGTATGTTTGTGTTAAGTATTTGATGAAAACTGCCGTCTTGAACTTTGTCACACATTTCTGTTTAGCTGCAAAAACTACTGTAAGTCAGGCTCAATGCAAAAAAAGAGACAATGATCTGTTTCACATATTGGACTAATGAAAACAAATATGGGTGGAGACGGTATCTACCCAATAGATCAGACATACTGCATGTGTTTGGATCTGTGGAGGGAATGTGCCAGCCATTTATCTGGAGGATCATTATATCATGCAGGAAAGATGCAGGACACATCTATGGGAGACCAACAATATAAAGACCTAATTGACGAACGGATGTAAACTGAAATACCTTTTATAGACCATTTCACAGTTGTAAACACTCCACAGTAAATGTGTCCCAGTTTATTTCATTGTAAGGAAGTTAAGATGACCAAGGCTGTTGCCTAGCAATGGAATTCCATGAAAAGGGTCTATGGGAGGTCATCACATGAACAGTCATTTTAATAGATTATTTGGTTTTAATAGACAGTTTTAGACATTTCTTAGTCATTTAATATACTGTGAGGTTCCTAAACACATCTGAGCCCCAAACTTAGATAATTTTAGCCTTTTACTTCAGAACCAACAGTCATTAAATCAACTTGATCTGCTTCTTATATAAAGATATACCAGAGAAAAATACAGATGACCCATTTAATACAGATTCACTTTACAAGTAATAAAAAAAAAAGCTCATGTTGTGACGAGCGTATTACTTCATTGATTTATTATCATTACATACAATATCTGCTGTGCATAAAACAAGATGATGCTGTGATTCCTCAGAGACAGGAAGAAAACACACTGGTTAAATTGAATAAAGCTGGCATCATGCAGATTATTATAACTCATAAACCAACACAATTAAATTCACAGGAACAGTCGTTTCTGATGATTTTTATGACAAGCATCTCATTTTCAGGGCGCAACAATCTGCCAGTAGGTCAACTCTACTGTCTGTAACTCTGGCTGCCCATTGTTATCACCATGGTTACACTAACCCTGGTAAGAGTAGGACATAACCTTTATTTTAACCATCAGACATAAAGCAGCTGAAGAAACATTTCAGTGTGCTAAAGTGCTTTACACAGAATAAAAGCTCATTCAATGTCAGTGTTTCCCCTACCATTATATTAGGGGGGCGGGGGTGCCGTTGGTTAATTGACTTTCAATTAACTTGGAGGTCAAGTTAATTTAATTAAATTGTATTTTCTGAATAGCGTCAGATCACAACAGGAGTCATTTAAGGATCCCTTTCCTATAGAACATCTCTATACCTTGTCCTATTAGTAAACAAACTAAACAGCCATATGTTATTCATCTTATTTGCACGACAGCATGTAAATTCTGTCTCCACATGGTTGCGTGTTTACAATTCTCAGAAAGCATTGGAGATTCACTTGTTCAAAGATCATTTGTTAAATTGTTGAACTGAAATTCTTTCTTTATTTTGTTGTGCTTGAAACCGAAAAGTGATTTTTGATTTAACTTTGATTTAACTTTCCGTTAGGGAACATTATTTGAACCTTTTGGACAATTATTTAAAAAGAGCGTAATAATAATGGTCATAATTGTGTTCTGTCTGGTGATTTTTACACGCCATCCCCCCACACTGTAAACCTAGGGGAAACACTGAAAACCAATAGAATAAGTATGAATCAAACTACAGTCACAGAGAATAGAATAAAATAAAACAAAAAAAGGAAATAAAAATGTTATGTACATATCTGTCACAAGGATGTCAGCAGACTGTCTTAGTCCAAGCAGGAAAGGGAGCATCTGACATATTAGCGAACGGTTTCTTCACACAGCTCTGGTTAGGAAGCATAAACAGAGAAACACAGGTTTGGGTGAATTCCCATTCAATTCAAAGTGTTAAAAAGATTTCATCAAGCATTCTCAACTATTTCTCAGCAACATTAGAAAGACATTTTCATATTCATTTTGAAGAGTTTATTTTAATTTAAAGCAAATTGACCACACATTTTACTTCAAAGAGAAGAGCACTTCTCAAAGAGCAAAGATCGTCTTCAAAAGAGCACAATAAAAATGTGACACTGAATTTGAAACAGCACATTTTAATTTCTGCATCCATTATTGATTTACCTTGTGTGCCCCTAAAATTTCTGGTTGCACCCCTAAAATTTTCAATTTTCAGTTGGGGGCCACAGTGCTCCTAGTGAAAACAGTCTAGAGCCCTGATTGTATTCTTCTGTTCAGGAATTATTTTTTATGCTTCTGCTATTAATATTTCCAATGTCGCAGATGAGAGAATGCCCAATTTATTTTCATGTTAAGTAGCCTGTGTAATATTTAGATATTTTCTATTCAGAATATGTTTGATGTGCTACCAAAATGTTATTCCCTGCCCTCAAGTGAGTGATTAAGGAAAATGAATTGCATCTTTTCTTTATACCATAAGGAAGATAGCATTTTATGTTACTTATACCCTTTTCAAAGTTGTTAACAAACATTCTAAATGTGTGCAGGTTTGATTCCTGTTGCAGTGAATGTGAACGACTTCAGCTGACAGGAAGTTAAGGACCAAGGCTGTTACCTCGTAATGGAATTCCAATAAAAAGATCTATACAGTTAACCTACTCAGAGGGGTGCCGCGTCGCGTCCATGCCCCATGTGTTTTGTGAAAGCATGCCCACTGCACACAAAAGTGAAAGCACTAATGCAAATAAGTCACTCTGCCATCCAGTTTCTCTCATCATTGGGAGTATCCATTAAAAGGTGGTGAATTTAAACTGACTGGTTCTTTTTTATTTACCTGAAACTTTTATTGAACAACAAGTCAGTCAGCGAACAGCGGCATCCTTCAGTTGTTTGCAGACATCTTTGCTTTGAGGGAGTTGATTTTGAGAGGGAGCAGGCCGACCATTTCCGTACTCAGCTCCAGCTCTGTCTCGGCAGCGGCTCCGGCCCCAGGGTGAGCCTCACAGTACTGCACCACGTATCTAGACAACAGGTGGAGGGTGAAAGTGATGACAATATACAGACAATCAACATGACATGGCTGGGAGCACGTAGACCGTAAAGCACACCTTATGCTTCTACATCAACATCAACCTATGGCTGTCGTACAATAGATTCTTGCTGTTGAGAGCACATCTTTTAACATGCAACCCAGAAAGTTGAAAGTCTGGATGTAACACGATAGATATATCTTCTTACTTGTAGTTTTCCAGAGACTTGTCGAGGTTTTCCAGCTGAGCAGAAGGCGAAGAGCTGATCAGCCGGCTGTAGAGTCGGGCCAATCTGAAGCGGGCCACCAGAGCCGGTCTTAGCACCTCCTCTTCCAGGTGCTCTGGAGGTTTCCCCTCTGGAGAACACAGAGAGTCTAGGAACATCTGGAAGTATCTGGGGAAGAGCACAGAGTATTTCAAATCATTCAAATTGAAATAATGTAGATGCCCAGACAGACAAAGACACACACTCACTTGGCAGAGGCAGAGCAGAGATGGTTGAATTTCTTAATGGTGTGGTTATCTAAAGACTGTGTATCAGCCTGTCTGTTGGCCAGCGTCAGTTTCAGGTCCATCATTTCATTGTAGATCTCAGCCAACTCAAACATCATCTGTCTGCGAATCATTAGATAGTACCGCGAGTTCAAGTCTGTAGAGAAACAGAGAGTCAGATTTAATAATGTCACCTTGTATAGACGTTTGCTTTTTTTTCTATTTTATAAAAATGCTCAAAGTTAAAAAAAAAAACATCTCAGGAACACAGTTAGCACAGTACCATTGCAGACTGACTCTAGCATGTCAGCTCTGCGTTTGTGCATTTTGCAGCGCCGCTCCAGATCCTCTTCAAAGAAAGCTAGGGCCCGGAACAGAGCGCTGTGATCCTGCAAGATCTCTATGTGGTCTGTCACATAGCCGTCCATCTGAAAATACTCCTTGGCCTGCAAGAGTGGGTGAAAGGATGGAGACAGTTTTCCATATTTCGCAATAGAATCTATACATTGTGGGTTTTAACGATTGGGGATCTTTTTCAAATGTATACCTATGGGGCTGAAGTAAAAGGATGAAGGACTCCTCATCAGATCTTTTTCCTAACCAATAACCTGGTTTTGTGCTCCTGACAATTTTCTCTAATTGGCCTTCAAATTAAATTAGATTTAATAGTCAGTAATCTGCTGGTATGATAACTTCCAATAACCCAGCTACATAGGATTGAACTGTGCTCCACTGCTGTGTGTGCATGTGTGTGTCAGATTAATTAAGACACTCTTATTCAAGTAAACAGAGTCTGTCCAACCCAGTGTGTGTGTGTGTGTGTGTGTGTGTGTGTGTGTGTGTGTGTGTGTGTGTGTGTACCTGTGTGACATAATTCTGTCCCACTAGAAATACAGCTCTGGCCTCAGTGAAGTCCAGCGGTAACGAACAGCACACCTGAAACACAGAAAGCTGAGTTTGATCTTATCTGCTACAGTGGGTTGAGTATTTAATTGCAGAATGATGATAAAGTATTTACTGTTTGATTATGGATACGGAGTGATAGAATCAGATGGAAATCTTGTATTAAAAGAGAAGCAGTTCTTCTACTGAAATTTTGATAACTAGTAGCAGTTACAGCGGGGCAGCTGAGCCACAGCAGGGCAGCTGTGGCTCAGCCGTCAGAGGTAGAGTGGGTCGTCCTCCATTTGAGAGGATGGAAGGTTCGATCCCTGGATCCTCCAGGTCCCCATGTCGAAGTGTCCTCACTTCGACATGCGGACACTAAACCTCGAATTGCTCCTCGTGCTGCGCATGGGTTTGTGGATGGTTAGATTATGGTATGTAGGTGTCCACTGTGCGAATGGGTGAAAGTGCCTCGAGTAGTCAGAAGACTAAAAAGGCGCATATAAGTACAAGTCCATTAACCAGTATAACACGGTCCGTAACATTAATAATTAGAACAAAAAACACCATTAGTAGTACTAGCAGTATCATCAGACACAGCATAAAGACCTTCTCTTCCAGGCTAGCAATGGAGTCGAATGTGTCTTCAGAGCCAAACAGCAGCGCACTCTTCCTGCCCTTCTCTTCCGCCTCCTCCCCATGTCTCCTCGCTCTCTTCAACTCATCTTGACGATCAGTATCCAGCTCCCCAATGCTGTCCTGTTCACCAACACACATTGAAGAATAATGTAAAAAGACACACTTAATATAATTATGCAGAGCTCATCTCAGAGACCAACAGGAAGTTAGACAGGAAAAAACACCGATATACAGTTAGCCATAACAAAAACAAAGTTAAGTTTCAGTGATTATCCTTAAAATCGCTTTATTTAAGCATCATCTTTGGTGCTATATTTTTTGGTGCAAACTTCTTTCTCCTTGGGCTGTCCACTGATAAAGCTGATGATTTGTGGCTGCTCTTCCCTTTAGCCACAGTGGCCATCCCTGTTTATATGAGAGGTAAGGACTTGAGTACCTCTAGCAGCTTCTTAGAGTCCTGCAGGAGGTTGAGACTGTATTTGATCCAACATCTTGAAATATCTGCTCTCTTCTGCCTGAGCTGCTCCCTGCGCTCATTCTCTGTCTCACCTGGGGCAGACAGGAGAAAAAGATGTTAAGATATGTCGTAAATAATGATGGATAAACCAGGGTGAAGTGAGAGGGAGTGAGGGAGGGAAGGAGTCAGAGAGGATGGTAGGGAATAACTGAGGAAGATCACTACACAGTTGTGTTTGCTCCTACATGACTAATTTAAGTCGGTAGTTCTAAACAACTACAAAGAAAATTGCCACATGAAAGGCTTATTTTGATGTGTATATTAATTAAAGACTTAGATACTTACTCTCCTGGGCTGCGGCCTCAGAAGGAACCTCTCCTGCCAAACCTGATATGACAGTAGCTGCTGAGAGACAATGTCTGCCTTCCATGTATCGACCCTAGAAACAAAAATTTACGCAATTTACAACGAAAGTTCTTGCCATGCAACCAAAATTATTTGACTCTGTGTAAAGACTCTGAAAAATCAAATAAAAAAAATGTGTAAAAGCAAGGCGCAACATATTTCTTTAGAGGTTAAACCACTATGGATGACACGCTCAATCCATTGAGATGTGAGGTTTTAAATCAACTGATTTCTATCAATAAGTGCCCTACCTTAGTGATGTAATACTGTGATAGTGTTGCAGCGTTCAGAGCCCACTCCACTGGATTGAACTGGTTTAACTTTAACTGTCTCTGCAGGGTGCTGTGGCAGTAGTTGGCAGCACGTTCCGTTTCACCTGGGAGACAAAGCACTAGTTATTAAAACCATCATCATGTAAAGCAAGACATTAACATAACAAGACTATGCTTCATTATATTCACATAGGTAAATATGAATCTAGTTCAAAAGAGGACTTCAGAAATGTCTTGAAGATTGATGGATATGGTGCAACTTCAAAAGACTACTCATTAGAGATAATAGTTCTTTATATCTGTTTAAAAACTATTGAGTCATTTTACATATGTTTTAAAATATTTCATATACACAGACCAATACATACAATGCTGTATTTCCTTGACTGAAACAAGATCAGACTCACCTAGGTTTTTATAGACTTGAGCAAGGTAGTAAATAGTATGAGTGTAGGCCAGCTCAAACCTGAGAAAGGTGAGTTCAAGTAAGAGTGAAAGGGAGAACGCATATAAGAAGAAGGTAGAGCATAACAGAAAAAGATGAAAATCCAACTCAGGGTTTGATGATTGAACATATCAGAAATTTTGGGACGATAGTATCAAAATAAACAGGCAGGAAGTCTGGCCTTCTGTATGGGGATGTTGGAGATAACAAGTTACCTCTTGGTCCTTTCCTGATGAGTCAGCTGGTTCTCCTCAGTAGTGAAGTATTCCATCATATCAGTGGGTGGACTCCCGTCCTGAAAAACACAACAACCATAGCTCCATAATGTGGTCCTCCTGCTGTTTCAAGAAACCAATACTCGTCCATCAATTTGTCTTTTGACTACGGGTATCAACACAGTTACAGAAAGTGAAACACATTATGACTAACAATAAGGCTGCATACTTAATTGTTCCCTTTTTGCTACCTCGTACACTGTATTCACATTCAATCTTAATTTGAGGGTAGGACTAGAGTTAGCATAATATGAAAAAAAAAAAACTTATCAGAGAATGTAGAAAAATACAATATCAATAGCAAAATACAATTATAATACTGAGAGACATATGACACTCCATCTGTTGATGGTGAGGCAAATTGACGATTAATTAGTGTGCAAAATCTCAATTTACTTCTCACTATGGTGTAGGCTGCCTAGTGTTTACCGTGACAGCCAGATTACAGGCGACTTGAGACAATGAAGACGCTAGATAATCTGGCAGACATAGACAGCAGTGATGGTTTTCTTCTGCGTAAGTCTCTCCTGCCCTGTCATCTATCAGTCAATGTAGCAGCTTCAAATTAACATTCACACAGGGAACCAGCCTTACCTCCTTCATATAACATTGGTATATGTTTTCTGCTGTTTCAAGGAATCCCTGAGCCGTCTCCGTCTCATCCCGACCTGCCCACAGGATACCCAACTGGTTCTGTTGGCACAACAGACAATACATTAATAATAAACAACAACAACAATACATTCTATTTGTATAACAATCAAAGACACTTTACATAATGCAATACAAACAAGTACACTTAAACAAGAAGCAGAGCAATACATGATTGTTTAAACTTGATTATTGACTCTTTACAAGGCTTCATCATGAACTTGGTGGATCTTATGGACTGTGGATCGTGCCAATAATTATAAGAACACTAATGGATGTAAAAAGGGGAATGGCTGTGACTTACAAACTGTTTTCGCACAGGCCTTCGTCGCTCCTACGTTTTGTTTTTTAACTATTGTGTGCACCATAAAAAAGCTGTGTATCTAGGCTTTAGCCCTCGCTATTAGGCCCAGTTTGTATATGCAACTCAATTTAATACACTATTTGCAGTCTCTCTTTCAGCTAAGGGGTCTTCAGCCTAAAAAAAAAAAGGTTTAATACCCTGGTTTTCGTTAACTGACAGCTAACGGACAGTTGTCTTTGTACCGCTGTCATTTTTAAAGGGATGTTAACGTCAACGTTACCCTGACATGGATAAACAGCGACACATTCTCCGACGACGCTCTGCATCTCTGCAGCAGTTTCATGCAGTTCATCAGATGCTCCTGTCCGGCTGACAGCTCCTCTGTGTCCACATGGTTCACGCCCAGATAGTACTCCACAGCCCCGAGTTTAGCGGCCCGCAGTCCGGCTGGCGAGTCTCCGCATAAGCCCCGACTGAACACGTCCTCCCTCTGCCCGTCCACCGGCGGCTCCGTCGGCCGCTGCTCGCCACTCTCTACGCCGCTCTCCTCTTCACCTTCGCCGGCCTCGAAACTCTTAAGCGAGCAGTATATCTCCCTGAGGAGCTCCCTGGCCTTGTATTTGGAGCGGAACGGGTCATTTTCAGGGTCGTTTCGCGACTCTACCGCAGTGAGGTTCTGGGCGTTGGTGAATTTGTCACAAACGGCTCTCCACTCATCACTGCTCACGGACGCCATGTTGGTCTTCTTCTCTGCCCAAACTGGATGCTGCTCCACAGCTGGGCTCGCTTTATTTCATTACTGCCACCGCTTGGAAGCAGTTAGCAACTGCAACGATGATGAGCCACAACAGCATCTTTGAATGGACTGTTATAGAGCGAAGGAGGTATGGGACAAACTCAAAGTGTACGGGATAAACTTTAAGTTGTCCTATAAATCTATTATGTACTGCATCCTTGAAAAGAGCCACACATCAGAACAAAAAGAACTGTTACAGCTGATCATCTGCATCGTGGGTATGAAACTATGGAAAACCTGATGCATAATGATCCTCCACCAGACTGTAATAGGTGCTCACTGAGCTCCGGAGGAGACGAGCTGTGGACACGAACCAGCTCCTTCCATAGAGCTCCTTGAACCTGGAGCCACTTTAAAAAACAAACAAAAAAACCTCATGGACTTAAGCACTTTCTACTGTCTTTGCACAATTTGCACATGCTTTTTCTCTCTCTGTGATATGTACTGTATGTTCCCTCTTTTGATTGTATATAACTTGTAAAATTTTTTTTAAAAGAAGTAGTTAGCTCATTTATTTCAATGCCAATTTATCGTACTATAAAAAACTACATTTTTTTTATTGATTACACACATTTTCTGCATGTCTAAACCCAAAATGCTAAACTCTAAACATTTCGAGCAAAAGCAAAAACTGCCTTCAAAAACATTGTTTTTCCATCAAAATGAGTAGGTTCATGCTTTTTATGTTGTCAGTGATACACTGTAAAACAAATTGAGACAAACAATTAAAAAAAACTGTATTTACATCACTGCATTTCTCCCAAAACAACAAACAATTATCACAAAAATTTAATTTGAGCTTAAATTATTTTTAATAGAATCCATAATACTTGTACTACTTTTAGTAAAAAAAAATTTACTCAATGGAGTCTTTAAAAAAACTTTGTAACATACTACTTATTTCTTATACTATTATTTAAGTACATTATCTCAAATACTATTTCCAACACTGGTTTTAATAATTTTAATTAGTTCCCATTTGTTTAATGCTAAGTAAAATACATGTTTAATATATATAGCTCTCAGCTATTGTTTTCACTTCAAGCTTGGGTGTATTCATAATAACCATTCATTTCCTGTTCATCCGTTTTGTATTTCCTTTGTTGTTAGGGTTCATTTAACAAGGGACTTAGGTTGCGGTGCCATGTGGCGAGTGTAAATAAAGAGCAGTGACCTCCTTGACATTACTCCGGTGAAATATGAAATTGCAAAAGTTACCTAATCAGAAAACATCGAAGCAGGACTTTGAGACGTACAAGAATCAAATTAAAACGGCAATTGCAAAGCTGAACTTCATGAAAAACAATCTTTGCAAGAAAATCAATTACTCACGGAATTGTTTTCAAGTTGGTTTATTTGAACAAACCCAGAGAATCAATTACCGATAATTAATCAAGGACAAATAATGTGAACTATACAGTGACAATAAATTAATGTGAATGACATATGACAACAACACACACTACATGTTTGGTCAGCACTGACAGAAGCAGTTATTTATTATAGGGTTCGGAATAAAACCATGCCAAATAGGATCCTCACACACACTGTTCTCATCTTGCTCCAGAACATAAAAAACAAAAAGCTTAGCTCTCTGTGTGTCCACTTTGTTTAAATAAAGGTTAATGAATGAAAGTCCCTATGCTTAGCATGGTGTGGACATATTTGCACAATCTGACCTCAGGCTAAGTTCTCTAAGAAATATCATTCGTATTTCAATTACTAAGCAGTTAAGAAAGTAATAAAATATATAACTATGGTGAAATATGACACTGTGTTTGATGACTGGTTAATAATGATTTCTTTAGCCTATTTTAAAAGTGTGAGAAGGCCAGTTTTCAAGGCAGCTAACTGTCAGACTGGTTAGCTGAGTGTACATTCACCCACATTATATTTTGTGTCAAAGTGACTAAAACTGTACGAGGATGATCAGTTATGGTAACATCAGGTTAAAAAGGGTGCCACAGTTTCAATAATTAGACATGATGTTTAGATGTATAACTATTGGTGTCCAGGTTTAGGCGGTTGTTGAGCAGCATGGTCAACGTTTTACATCTGCTTCACTCTGCCACTAAGACTTCATCTTCTTCTCCATGCTGTAATGACACAGAAACAGAGTGAATACAATGCTCAGGGTTCACACTCTTTTCTAGAGATCATTTTCCAGGACCATCTCAGTGATGATCTAGCTCGTATGAGACAGGAATTTCACTATACACTCGTATGTTCCTCTCTGTGGAAGTCTGATTTAAAAGATGTGCGGTCCATGGATAAAATCATCTTTTATATTCTTATAAACTATGACAAATAAATTAAAGAATAATATTAATATTAAAAACTACGACAGTTACCAGCCAGCACTGACTAATATTTACATTTGGAGGATAATGTAACATGCACCTTTTTTCAGAGTTTCAGCCACTTAAGTTGTTATGTCATCCTACCTGCTACCATGTGACGTGACTTGAGGGTGTGTTCACAGTTTTCCCACAACAACACTGTCTGTTCAAAAATATTCTCGTCCATAAACAATCATCTAAACATTAATATGATCCTGAACATAATTTTTTCACAATTTCGGATGGCAATGTGATCTGTTTTGAAGAGCTACGACAGATAGCCTGGTAGTCCATTCCCATCTAAAAGAACATAGGAGAATGTTGAAGCAATTTTCCAGGACATCTTGATTTTTCTCTCGTTTTCCATGACTGGAAAATTGGGTAATTGTTTTCCAGGTTTTTCAGGACATGTGGGAACCCTGAATTTATCCCATGACCTTCATTTAAAAGACTGTATCAGTTATTGTCAACCTAACCATAACATATTATTATTATAAATCTCCCCATCATATCAAGGCATGTCACTCTGAGATTCACTCTAATAACTTTGCTCTTTATCATAACTCTTCAGTTAAGCCATTAATGAAATGGTGAACGGCGTCAAAAAGACACGGTCGCAAAATAAAGACCAGGTTGAAACTAACTGTAAAGACACTACTATATTGGGTCGTTATCATCACAAATAACTAGCGAAAAAGAAAAGGATGAAATAAACCTGAGCGCACAAGCTTCATGACAGAGAAAATTATTTACATAGTAGTCTGCTAAGCCACCTACAAAACATCCCTTATATTTCTTAAGCCTTGCAAAGATGCTGAAGTGGTGGAAACAGGAAGTCATTGTGATTGTTATTTGTGTACGGAGAGCTAATTGAAAATACCATCACATAAAGCTACCGTTTTTGAGGAAATATGGACGAGAAGTTTCAAAAAATGTTGTCCAACAGCGTTTCATCACACAGGATCCGTGTACACTGGCAACAGAAAATCACAGCATAAAATATTGCTTACTTGTATTTGATGAGGCGACCTCCCTGGACTAGCTGTGCGCCCTCATTGGTCAAATGGCAGGCAAACAGTAGCCAGTTGCGTGGCTGCACCTTGTAGGCGAACCTCATGAAGAGCAGTGAATAGCAGGACAGAGCTGAGAGGAGGGAGACAACACACAGGTTTATTACAGCATTGTCTTCTTAGAAACCACTTACTGATGGACACTTCTTGCTACTGCTCAAACAGAAAATATCCAAAGGGACCTAACAAGAATGGCAGCTGTAGTTTACTTCTCTTATTTCTAAGCAACCATGAGATAAAGGATAAATTGCAGACCTAACCCTAACAAACTTAACTAGAAAAGGATAGCGGTATTGTGTGTGTTCCCTGTATGCGTAAATCCAGGTTTATCAGTACATACATGTGACTGTGTATCTTACCGAAGGTCATCCTGCCGCTGATAATCTCAGGGCTCTTCTTCATATCTGTGAGGGCGGCTATAGGAAGACCCCAGTTTGCTACAGGACCCCAGAAATGCTGTGCAGATAAAAGTGACAAAATGTAGTCTGGACCATTAGACTCGTCTCTTGGACATTTATCTTTAGCTGGTTGTACAGTAGAACAGAACTATAAAATAACTTTCATGGGATTACTACATAGTAAAAAAGCTATTGTGGATCCCATTAATAAAAGTACTGATGACAGAACAACGTAACATTAAAGATTTGAAAACCATGGACCAATATTAAGTACAAGACAAAGGTAGACATAAACCAGTAGGTGGCGAGGAGTCGAGACACAGATAAGTAACAGACATAATGACAGACAGAAAGGAGGAGTACTTACCGTGCTGTTGAACAGGATTTTTTTCAGAACCACATAGAAGAGAAAAATAACATAAATACAGATAAGTCATACTGATAATATGTGCTAGATGACAAAAGAGCTGCTGCTGCCTAAAACAGGTCATGGGTCTGTTTCAGGCCTGATGAATTCACAAATGACAAGAGAACCATTTAAAACGCCTTGGTCCTGCAGGGAGTACAATCATTGACCTTATTTCCACATTACTAAATGAGAATATTATGAATGAGGTAACATTCTATTACATGAATGAAAATACGGAGCTGCATGAACAGCTAACTGTCTACAAAAGCGTTCATAACACAAGCTAAAGGTACATTTATCGATCAATTTACTCAATGGCCAAACACACCATCCAAAAAACAACCTTTTTTTGTCTGAAAGCCAAAGACACAACAGAGTTGGTGCCGAAGTGCCTTACCCACACGTACACTGCATTTATTTGACTTTATACTAGATTTTATAAAGACGTTTTCAGACAAAATTCTTCAAAAGAATAACCCAGAGATAATCATCAATATGTAAACAAAGATCAACTCTTGCATCACTGCATCCTTATTTAGTCTTTACATTTCAAGCATGCTGCTAATCTGTGGAAAATGCACACACCACTAGGGAATCATGCAGTGGTGGAAAGTAACTTAGAGAATTTAATCACATTTGATAAACTTGTATGTTACTTGAGTGTTTCCCATTTCATGCAACTTTATATTTCTATTCTATATGATACGATGCAGTATTATTCTACCATTCTGCCGTAGTATACACAATATCTAAAACTTAATCCAGATTTAACTACATTAAAATTCTTATACATGTTTTGGAGATAAAACAGAATAATATGCTATAATGATAAAACACTTTGAAAGAAGCTATTTTGCATAATGAGAACGCTACTTTTACCATTTTGCTGTTAATACTTTTACTTGAGTTACATTTTGAATCAGGTCTTTTACTTGTGATGGACTATTTTCAAGCTGTGGTATTGAAAGTTTTTATTAAGTAAAGGATTTGAAAACTTCTTCCACCATGTGCATCATGTAGCCTCCACCTAAACCAACGTCTTTACAAAGTGTCAAAACGTAATAAAAGGTAGTAGTATTAGTATAAGTGTGTCAGATTTGAGACAGTGCAGTTTAATGCTGTTGTCAGAGCCTCTCACAATTCACGTATATCTTATTAATAAGTGGTCATTAATATATTATAAATTATAATTATTATATACTATAAATAATGATATACTACAAGTTAAGGAGTAGGGTGGGATTAAATAAATTGTACTTTTCCCCACTCATTTTCGAATATGTATATATACGTATGTTTTTGTATTTGTAATTCTTTTTATTTCTGTGTCTGCCTGCAATGTTAGGATCATTTTAGCTTTCTTTTTTATAGTCTTAATTTTATTTACATATTCTAAATACCCATTTCAATCATGTTACGAGCCATTTTTAAGGTCTGTTGTTTGTTTGTTTGTTTGTTTGTTTGTTTATAGAACTGACAACATATCCCTCCCATGTAGTTGAGTTAGAAATGTCTTTTAAAGACGAGTTCACCCAGTCTTCTCCCCATTTACAGCCGCATGCATGAACGGTAGAAACAGCTGAAGTTACGTGTTAACGTTAGAGCAACATTGTCCTTGAAGAGCAGCAGAGGACCGAGAGAAGCCAGTGGAACAGACAGAATTACATTAGCGTTAGACAGAAGACACATTAGCTAACATTAGCTAACGCAGCCGAACTGTAAGTTAATATCGACAGCCACCTGGCTAACGTCACTTTAGCATTCGTGCTAATCGAAAATCTTACATACCTCATCAAATAATCCCTGAAGTCTTTGCTTTTCAGGTGGTCAATAGCTTTCCGTGCGATCGTCCCTGCCATGGTTTTAACGCCGGGCTGGTGTCTGTTTTTGACTAAGGAGTGAACTGTTTCTGTGTTGAAGGGCGACTGAAAACTCAGCTCAGAGGACGACCGGGCCAATTTACGACCATAACATTGGCGCTTTACGACACTGTCGCAATTACGCAGCGCGACTTCAGTTGGCCGTCTGTCTGGTCTGTAGGTCTGCAGCATAGATATATAAACATAGACATACAAACAAAAATGGGAGGGCGTACCTAAAGCGCCGCCATCTTGGAACAGGGCTAGCAGAGGCGGCGTGCATCAACATACAAAGAAATCTCAAAGTCGAATTGTTCATTGAATTTTGGACCGATTTACAGACGTATTGATTTTTTTTAAAAACGTCACAGATGTAGCTATGCTACAAGATGCTTGGATATTAAAAAAATTCTGGTTTTACTGCCAAATACAAATTCTACTTAATGTTATAAGCAGATGAGCTTCTGACAGAAGATTTGTGAAGGCAGCAGACATAGAGACAACACATCCTATGGCTACAATAATTATGGTAAATGGTAAATGGACTTGTTATATAGCAATACTATTATATATATATATGTTATTATAATAACAATAATAATGATTGTGATATAATTATAATAGTAACAATAATAACATCATATTAATATAATAATAATAATAATAAGTAATACTATAACCATAAGAATAGTAATAACACACACACACTGTGTATATATATATATATATATATATATATATATATATATATATATATATATATATATATATATATATATATTATACTATTATTCTACTACTATTATTTTGTATGTCAAAGCTGGTAAAGTGATAAAAAAGTATTTCAGTGAAACTTTTCAACATGATTGAAGAATATGAATTACAAAAAAAAACTCTAGCTTTATTATTTAATTTTTTGATGCTAGTATGTTTTTGTTTTGTTATATATTTTTTTCACCTTTGTAAGGACCTTGTTTTTTTTATAATTCTGTGAAGAATTTGAATCCATACTGTTAGATTACTGTATATGGATTGTGCTAATAAAAAACAACAAAAAACATGGGCGTTCATATAGTAGAATTCAATGTGTACATGGATTCATTGACCCAGAAAAGGTGCGCGCACATTGAAATATCTTAATCATTTATTTTCTGTGGCCCCTGTTTGACCTATTGTGACTATTGTTGTCATTGTTTATTTATGTTTAAATTTGTTTTGGTTTCTTATATATACTTAATTTGATATATTTGATATATATTGATTAGCTATATTTTTGATATGTATTATTTGCACACTGGTCTTATTTGTATGAATATCTATTGTCTGTCTGCTTGTTCTTTATCTGAAATAAAGATTTCTGAAAAAATAACATTTTTAAAAAGGTCTTTAGTGGGAAATAAGATAACATTAGATTAAAAATGACCTGCATACTGTATCAATAAGATAAAGGTTGTAAAACCTGAAGAAAGGGGTCCATCCTGAACAAAGAGCTACTGTGATGTGCAGAATGGCACCACTGTTGCCAAATCCATTCATTTCAAGCAGGGTTTGGATTCATTTAGATTGGGGATTTGAAATTTGGTCTAAATGTAGCCTAAATCTTTCAAACACTGAAGGATGTGTGTGTGTGTGTGTGTGTGCGGGCGTCCGTCCGTGCATGCGTGCGTGTGTGTGTGTGTGTGTGTGTGTGTGTGTGTGTGTGTGTGTATGTGTGTGTGCGCTCTTATGTTTAAACTGAACAATAATGCAATGCTATACAGAAGCTCTGTAATACCTTTTTTAATGCAGGGTTTGTCCATATTACATTTTTACAGAGACACATTGTTGGACACAAAAGCTCTACAACTTACATTTGTACAACTACAAATGTCTTTGTTTTTTCTTTTTTTTTGATAAAGCAAACCCAGAGAATCTAGCTCTGATCTTGGAGGAGCTGGAGAAACATCCACTGCATATTAAAACTCACCCTAGAACTCACACACAGATAAATACACATATCGTTACAGTAACATACCCTCATCAAAGTAAAAGTAAACTTTATTATTTAATTTTTTACATTAATGCTTCCTTAAAAAACATTGACAAGAAAATGAAAACTGTTATTGTACAAAATTTACCATAAAAGTCCAGTTTCTCAAAACTAAAAACACGGACAATACAAAGTGTAATGAATGCAGAGGTGTTCTGAGGCCTGGTATAAAAAAAAAGATAACGCACAAGGCAGAGGTGAAGAGCAACACACGAAGCACAGCAGCATTTCCTCCTGAATCTGCTGTTTTAATCCACTTTGTAATCATATGTATTTTTCAAGTTTTAACCTTTTTTGAATTAATTCGCCAGCCTTAATGTTTTTTTATGTCTGCTTGGACCAAGATTGAAATATTTTTATTAAACTTTATATATTACAGTATAAAAATAGACAAAGTAACCGATACCATTATTTTTTAAATGTAGTTTAATGTTCTGAATATTATTGACTTGATTTTAATGTCCACCATTAGGCCGCACTTCTGAATAGTTCTTGACCAACTGGGAGATCCTGACGACTTTAATGTCTGCTGGTATCTGATCATAGTCTGACCACAGGAACTCTGGAGACAGCACCTTGGTAGGTTTGTTGTACAGCAGGTACCTGCATGACAGAGAGACAGATGAGCTATGTACATTCTGTATCTGTCTGTCTAATACTGTAGATAAGACACAATTTGTCCTCCTTAACAAGAAGAGAAACTTAACATAGTCTAATCAATGAAAATGTTTGAAGAAAAGAGAGGGTAGATAGAAAAGACTGTAAATAGACAGACAATGAGGATATGAGCAGGTTAGAGTCTCATTAAATATGTACATTAATAAAAAAGACCACACTAATCACTGAAAATGAGGGAATGAATTGTGACTCTGTACTTGTTGAGGTGACTTTCTTCCTGCCACACAGCTTCGATCTTATTCTTGGCATCCTCTTCCGACTGCATGTAGCAGTAGCTGATGAAATAAAAAGGAAGAACTCTGAGAAACGCTGTTGCTGGAGTTAAGATTTGTTTTGGAAATAATACATTTTATAACAAAACTTTAAAGCCAAAAACCTATAGGACGCTTGCACAATGGTCACTTAGGAGGCAAACGTTCAGGAAAAGACAGAAAATGTTTTTTTTCTTTTTTTTAATATTTGTATTTTTGCCAAAGGATTTGTTTGTATTAATGAGCAAAGGTTTTTACACATCCAGTATCTTAATCTTAGTATCTCGCTCTGTTCAACCATTACTATCTTTATAGGCTGTCATTTAATTAGAAATAGCATGAACATGACTTAAACTATAATTTGGTATTGGTTACTTGACAAGCTTGTACATGTCCTCCAGGTATCCCCCCCAGACAGCAGCAGTGTAATAGTAGTCTCCTTCATCAAGAGGAATGAAGGCCTTGGATTCAGGTCGGCGCTCATACGGAAACTGATCCCTTTTTGTATTCTGCAGGAATAAAGGAAGAAACATGAGTAGATCAAATAAAACAGGGATTCATAATGGTGAGAACGAGCTATAGCTGATATGATAATAGGTTAATTCCAAAAATAAAAGTATAACACATAGTCTGGTATAATAGGTGAATCAATGAAAATATACAATGTAAGCTTTATAAATTGAGATTTCCTTGTCTTTTTTATTATAAAACAGGTCGAAATGCTATGTAAGTACTGCGGAAGTATCAAAACACTCAATCCATAGAAAGATGCACACAGTGTGTAAAGACATAAAACCAAGGCCTGTGAAAGGAGGCTGAGTCACCAAAAAAAAAAAAAGCTGAGCTTTGGGGTAAGACACGTTCAGTAAAATCTGGTCTGGAACCACAGAGAGGCTCAACATAGGGCCGTTGACTGCTTTCACTGAGGCGTCCGGACATTTGTTGTTTCTTTAGCCGGAAACAATGACCAATCATAGCAGACTGGTTTTTTTTTTAGAGAAGGGGGTCTTAAATAGACAGGCGCTAAAGCGGAGCATTTCAGACAGTGGGTGAATATAGGTATACACAGACATAAAAAAGTATGTATTTTTTGAACATTAAAGCATGTAAACATGTTCTAATAGAAACATAAACCACAACTACTGTATGAACTCTAACTGAAGTTAGATATAAAAATAAGGAAAGTAACTTGAGAAGAATAAACTGTAGGAAAAAGAGCGTAACCTTGTAGTAGCCACGGTGGAGCACAGCAGAAAGCTGACTGAGAGACTCGGCTCCAAAGCGGTTGCGGAAGACACTGTCAATGTCCATCATGTAAAGATAGTCTGCTTCATTACGGATCTGAAAACATTACAGTGAGACTGAATGCACTATGGAGAGACTCAGTTGGATGATAAATAAATAATATTTCTAAGAACATTATTTGATATTTATGCATCTCTATGAGAAATTTGAGCTGTTTATGATTTTCTTTGTAAGAGCTACAGTATATATGATGCCTAATGAGTAAAGATTGAGCAGTGAAGATTTTAAAACATTAGTTACTGTAACCAGATGTGAAAGCCATTAGCTTTCATGCTGTGTTCACTTCTTACCTGCTTGTTAATGGTGATGCTGGCCCATTTCATCCTGCCAAGTACTACTTCCTGCCATCGGTTGGCACTAGGTATGGTGACAACTTTAATATTCCGACCCTTACCCAGATCAATCTGATAAACACAGACAGATAGACAGATACTATGTGTTTACATTTTACTTTTATTTTTGGATTTGGTCTTTCAGAGGAATTGTTAACAATAAGAAAACACCTATACTTATGCTTTACAGTGGCTTCATCTGTCTTGGAGTTTTCTGGATCACAACTTAAACAAAAAATGTATTGATCTAAAATAATAATCTTATGTTCAACTAAGTTCAAGGCAGTACATTAGCTTAGTCTATGACATCCTCTAACATTCCTGTTCAGGTGAACCATATTACATTTTGCATTATTGTGTGTTGCAACCGCTGTCCGGGGTGCTGATCCTTGGACCTTTCACTATTTAGGTAAAGGCTGCCAAACAAGATGTACATGTTTTGTCAAACAAATGCAGCTGATTCAAGTGTCCTGAACAAAATCCGAATACACCATCCAATTTTTGCCTGTGCTGACTTCGTAAATCTCTCCCTTACATTCATAATGTGAATTTCCCCCCATCTTCCAGGGGTTGTTGCCATGTATTGTACAGGGGTGTTACTAAAAACTTTAATAATACTGTATCGGGTGTGTCAGTTCCTGACTGGCTTCCTATTGCTCACTGGCATGGTTAACTGGGACATCAATCCTATCAATCACACCTTTCACAAGTGACTAAAAAACTCCTTCCTGACACACTAAAAGCCAAATGATTGGATAGTACTACTAGTACTTAAGTACAAAGAGAATATGAATGTTATTTTGTGTTGAGCTCTGTAGCAGTTCTATGCACAAAACTAATTTTAAAAATAAAATCAAAACAACTCACTTTGGGGACATCTTGTTCATTGTCTGTGAAGATGTAGTAAGTCACCCTAAAGTCAACAAGAAAGTACTTTTCACCCGACTCGAGGAAGCCCTTCAAGAAACGTGTGTACCTGTTTGGATGGAAACGAGCAAGCCAAAAGGGTTATCAGTTATAAGACAGTGACAAATCATACGTATAATACAAAGGATACGGTTAAGGTTTCGGTATGAAGCAGTGGGTCAGGTCAAACCTCACTCCCATAATAATCCTGTGAGAATATCCCGTGTACCTACTTGCCAACTGCAAAGACCACCACAGCAACTCTTGGGTCCATTTTCTTATAGATTTCATCGATAACCACTGGATCAAAGGTCCCCTCCCAAACCAGAGGAGCGTTCCAGTTTGTCACTGAGTTCACATCAGTGCGTCTGGGGAGAACAAATCAATTGTGGATTCAAACAAATGTATTTATTTAGCAATTTGCAGGTCTTAGCCCAGTTACTTAATCAGTTGTTCTGCAAGATGATCTTTGTGGCATATGCACAGCTCACTAAAACAATCTAATGTGACTTCACTGATGTACATGGACACTATTCTGATAAAAAGTTTGTACATTTTCCACAGAAAAATACTGTACGTTTTTGACAGCTTACCCAATCTGTGTGCTTGGCTGAGCATATTTAAGTCTGGAAAAAAAGAGCAAACATTAAATCTAATTTGTCTTTACTATTACAAAGAGGAGATGCAGGGTTAATACAGAACATAAGGATAACAGTAAAGAAAATGCATAAAGTAATACAACAAAGACAGACATCGAATCACACCAGCCCCAACGCCAAAACGGATGGTCCCCTTCTATTTCCTCACTCCTACTTCCTGTGCACTTTCTTAGACCACACCCATATTTGAACTCAGTCTTCCTTTTTACCTCAGTTACACACCTGTACATTTCCATGACTGTATCTGGTACTGTTGTGACGCTATTGTGATGACAAAATCTGGCCACAGGCAGACAGACATATAAACACATAGCAGAGTACTCAAAACCACCTCTGTGGTCGTTCCTGCTGGGTGTCACCAGGACCACATCTTGCCATCGCTGGAAATTAAACAAAACCAAATCTAAGCATGCGTTAAGCAACAGATGCACCGAAGCAGGTTGCATGCATTTTACAGGGACGTTTTTGTTGTGAGGCAAATGCGCTACCCAATAAAATTTGAATCTGCTGCGTGCACTGCTGTATGCTAAAATACAGGGAGACAGATCAAACCAGCAGCCGAGGTGTAGTAAGTTTTACGATGTAACAGCAAAAACTAGCAAGGCTGGAAAACATATGGTTCTCCTTCTTTATGTTGTGTGTCATCTTATACTTTTATGACCAAATGAAGCTCCTTACAGCATGTATTATCTGTTTAAAGAGCAGGAGAGATTGTGTAAATATTTTACAACAGGGCGAGGATGTGAATCGGAGTCATAGCAAGTGTAAAAGGGAATCTGTATTTGAACCAGCTGTCCCTCTCTGTTGGGGAAAAGAAAAGTGGATTCTCACCCAGTTTGCATTTTCAGGTCTCCGATCTTCCAATTGTTGTCTGGGCAAAATCTTAAAAGGGAAACACACATTATTTATTAAGAATATGACAGGATTGTACTAGTAAAATGTATTATAGAATAATGAGAAGGGTGTGAAAACTCCCGGGACTGTTGGACAGTGGCAGGATTAACAGAGTACCTACCAAAGTGTGCATTTTAATTTAGAAAGATTTACATTAACTCCAGCCATATTTCCATTGTGACTAGTGGGTGTTCCCCATTCTTCGCCAGTCCGGTGGGTTTAACTGATTTACTGAAAGGTTATTTTCATGCATTACCTGATGGATGAGATGTTATGTCCTGAGTAGATATACATGGCCCTGTGAAGACACACAGATACCAGTTAACCAGTAACAGCCAATAAAAAGGAATGGGAGTTACAAGCTTTCCTCATGAGCAAATAGGTCAATAACTTTATTTGTTGTGTATTACATTACAATATTGTATTGTTTGACTCGCCTGATACACTATTACTGCATTTTGTTGGTTTATAGTCTGGTATATAGTAAATAAGTGTTAGGAGACCATTGAATGCAGATAAAATAATGCAGTTAGCTACCAGGGGGCCAACTACACTTATAGCTTCATTAAACTTAGTTCAGTTTAATCATTAATCATTGTCCCTGAGATGAAAATGAGTTTGCAGTCAACTCACTTAACTAAATAACTGTAACAATAAACAACAGCAAAGTTATTAATGGTAATTAAGTCATACTAATGTATTGTGTATGCACTTGTTGAAGATTATATTAAATGAAACAGATGGTTAAAAAATACAGGCTTGGGTGATTTTGGAAATTTAAGCTCAATCCTAGCACAAAATTAAGCTACAAACATAAAAAACAAGCAAGATTTGTCTTGTATACTGTGGTCTCATTGTTGAGTCTGACATTTTGAACCCTGAACAGCCCTCCCTGTTTGCTCAAGTTAACATCATGCTCCTAGACCAGAGAACCTTGTAAATGAGCTACAAAAATACAACTTTTACAGGTTAAACATCAACAGATATACAAGTTCCCCTTTATGTTCTGAGCAAAACCAACAAGTGTAGAAGACTGTGCTGCTGTGAGAAACATGAGAGACAACCCACACTTAGCCAACAAATAAATACATAAATGTAGCCTAAAAACTGAAAAAAGTACAGTAACACATTGTTATCCATGGAAATTTCTATATTTTTTGTATTATATGTATGTCTCTGCCATATATATTTTGTATTCTGTATTAACAGATAAGGATACAATATCAATGTAAGCAATAAAAGGTATGAAGGGCACAACTTGAAAGACTTTCCCATGTATTCAGAAAATTGAGACATTTGTTTGAATTATTCTGCCGTAAATTAAAGACAATAATTAATTAATAATTAATAATAATAATAATAATCTTTAATTAATAAAGACAGTGTTCTTCTTTAAGCTTGAATGATGATGAGCCTGGCGTGGCACAAATGACACTAATGTATACAATCCGGGTAGACAGGAACAGTTCAGTAATATCTTGAAAAAGTGAAAGTACAAAGCTTTCCAGCATGGGTAGCAAGTTTGAAAAATGACACTCCCACATGCTAGCATTCATGGGGTCGTGTTAATGTTTTTTTTCAGCTTTTTTAGAATAAGCAAGCCAAATACATACATTTAAAAGACATTATGTGGTTACACATAAATTCTTCTTTTGCTAAAAAAAACAAAAAACCTTTTATAACACATACATTTACAGAGTTGCAGAAGAATGCAATAATTAGGCAATACGTTTTTCGTCACCATATAAACATTTCTCACTAAATCTTTTGCATTCAATCGATAATTTAGATCACATAAGTTTAAAGATTGTGATATTATGAAATTAATATCAAATATCAAATTTAAACAGTTTAATTTGTTACAATTTAAATTATTATTATTAATATTATTATTATTATTTTAATAATTAAATTATATTATTTTATTTAAGTATCCTTAATCAAATTCAAACATCTATAGATTTCATTGCCTCCTAAAGCTTGTTTTGGTCATTTAACTGAATGTTATTATTTTTTTGTTTTTTCATCAAAAGTCAAATAAATCTAAAACATATATTCAGAACATCATCGTGTTTAAGGTATAGAACAAACCTTGCAGGTCTAGTATGTAAATAAATGCAGCTGTTATTACTTAGTAAAAATCAGAAGGAGGAGTACTGGAAATGTAACTCAACATTTAACCTATTTCGATAATATATATTGTAAATGGTTTTACTTAACCTCCCATAATAATAAGACGTTGTGTAGTAATGAAAAAAAGGCAATAGTCTTACCCAAAAACAAGAAGGCAGGCAAGAAACACCAAAATACTGTTCCTGGAAACGTAGCGCAACATATCTTTCATATCTCTCATATCCCTCTCATAACTCTCTGGATCTTTATAAACTGCTACACTACTGAGCCTCACAAAAACAACACAAAAGAGAGTGAACTAAGCTGAGACAGAACAGTGCATCAGGTATTTCTATGACCTATTTCCGCACAGGTGGAATTTCTACTGAGCATGAAGAGAAGATCAAACAGGGTCTAAAAGAGAGAGAGAGGAGAGGGAGGGAGCTCAGTGTTGGACTGGCATCATCAGGTATCCGCATGATTGTAAATTAATTTAAAGACAAGTCAGTAAAAGTGATGTGTGCAAGAAAAACAAACAAGATATTTAAGACAAAAGGACATTTAGCTTTACATAACAATGGGGACTCAGAGGTCATCCACTCAGAATGAAAGAGGAATAAAAATTTATATTAGATAAAATTATATTAGAAATGGACTTTATTGTACAAGTAGCCTATGCAGGTTAGCAGCTAACCAGAAGTGCAAGGAGCAGTAAAGTATAGGATGTTTGAATGTATATTTATTTCTTAAAACTTAAAGAAAGATTTTCGTTTAAAAAGGTGTGTTGGTTTTTTCATGGCCTTCCAGTGGCATCGTATAACCTCTAACCCCTCTGGATGCTCTAACTAGCCAACCTTTATTATCTATTTATGTGTTATAATACAAAACAGTGTAAGTGTAAAATCTTACTCCACACAAAAATGACACTCTTAGCTTGTACTCCTTTATTTTCTTTGATTTTTACCACAGTTGTCTTGTGCTGATAATCTGGATGCGTAGAATAAAGGAGGTCTTGACTGTACACCTGGAACACCTTGCAACCCCGCAGTCAGACTGCTCCTAAATAAATCCAGACTCCAGAAATTACCAGCATAGAATTCACTAACCTTTCATGGAAAACTTCCATAATAGTAACTAAGGATATTAAATAATTCATACCAATCAAGTCTTGCAGTATCTCGGCCATAATAATAATGGATGGATATAGTTGCATGAATTATTGGTTTGGTTGGAAATGCTCTATCATTAATATAAGCTGTAACTCCTTTTGGTTTACAAGGCAGAGAGCACTTTCAAAGTCTGGTAAGATGGCATTCAGTATTGATGGACCTAGAGAATGGGAGAGTTTGCCTGTTGATCTTAAGCGGACTTGTGTGTTGACTCGTGTTCTTTTTGAACCAAAGACCTCCTTTTCACTCAAGGATTTGTATATATGTTTTTTTTTGTATGTATGTGTATGTGTCTGCTTATTTGCACATCTATGCTGTTTTATTTAGTTTTTATGTGAAGTGCTGTAAATTGCATTTGTATCATTTGATGCTATACAAATAAATTTGAATCGAACTGTACTTATGGTATGTCCTCGTTGGGTGATGACCCCTGAATTCCACAATGCCATTCCTTATACTTTTAGCTGTAGTGTTGTAGAAGAAACACATGGATTTTGAACCAGTTCAGTTACATCAAGTTAATGTTTCTGTGCTATAAAAACTTTACAAGCTCAGCAGGTCAACATATCAGTCTAAAGGATGTCTCATTCAGCCACAAGCATCTCATCTCTGATCAATTGCAAAATAACATTTGTTAACAAATGTACAATTTCTTTACTGTCGAGTATGAAAATTGATTTAGCTAACAGTCTTTATCTATTCAAAAAGCTTAAGTGGAGCCACTTTATCTTATCTATGACACTAAAGGCAGTCACGTTCCTGTCTCTCAGACTCCAGCCCCCCCGCGACCCCGACAGGGACAGGTGGTTGAAGATGAATGAAGGCATGAACTTAAATAGGTAGCTAAAAGTTTTATTTTCGTCCTCTTTTTAGCTTGCAGCACATCTGTTTGTGTGTCTGGACTGAGACATTTATAGAACTTGTTGAAACCTGCATTGCGCACTTACCAGATCATTTAAATCATTGAAGCAGATACTTGAAACAATATTTCTGCATTAAACCGGGAACAAGCTCAAACAACAGCACTAACTAATGCACACAGTGTGTTTGTGACACTCTTGCCTATAAGTTTGTGTTTTATCCTCAATATAATATTACATTTTCTATGCAACAATAGGCTTAAAACTATGACATTTGATTTGTCATAGTAGGAAAAGCACCTTGTTAAATATTGTCATGACTCATGCTCACCAAGAACATGCCGTTTTGTTAATGATGTGTTAGTTTAGGTTTAGTTTAGTTTATAGGTGTATATTAAGTAGGTGCAACTAAATCTGAGAGCCAACCATTGTAATATTGTTGTATTGCTTTACATTGCCAGGTTCTCCTGTTGTTTTGTCGCTTTATAATGGTGGGGTGAAGCACAGGCTACATTCTTACCCTAATTAAAGGTTATATGCAAAGTGTTGTCTAATGCCTACCTGCCTCCATTCTCAGTACATCTTGCCAGCAGGTCCCCGTCTTGATATGTTTTGTTTAAATATTAGAGTAAATTGATTTAATACTGCAAATTGAGGTAGATATCAGATTCTGCTCCAGTGATATGATTACATGCTCATACACACTTGCTTGGGAGATAAAAGAGCTGGCAAAAAGTTTCTGAAAGGCCTATTAACAGCTGACAGTCATGAGTTTATGTGTTCTTTCTTTCACAGTTTTGGACAGTTTTTTGCTTTTATAACAGTGAGTCATGTGCTGTGACTCCGCCGGTCAAGCTTGTCAAATAAAAGCCAGTCACGGAGACCAATTATAGAAATTCAGGTCAGTGAGTACAGAGCTGAGCAGCTTTTAACAACCTTTTAAGTTAAGGACTCATGGAGTTGTAGCTCCTCACATGCTCATTTATTTTTGGATTTTTCAGAATAAGGTGTTGGCACAAATGCAGTGCAGCGAAATTATTTGGTACAGTCTAGTATATAATGTTGTGGATGTAACAGAATTTAATAAAGTCATAAAGTCATGTAGTGGATGAGGGGCCAAACCATTTACAAATTTATAACCAGGCAAAATTTTTAAAACAATCTAAAATTCTCAAAGCTCAGTTTCTTAGCGATAAAAATGCATTATTTTGTCTTAATAGTTAATATCTAAAATTCAGACATGGCTGGTCAAGCCAATGTGTGATCTAACCAATGCAATTGAGCTCTTTTTGCATGTGTGTATACAACTGTGTCATCTGCATATCTATTCATTGCTATATCATGACACTGTTAAGGATGATTATTAATATAAAGGCTAAATAATAGGGGACCTAGCAGGGATCATTGTGGAACACCCATTATGCACTTCATGTTACTGGACAGTGTGTCACAAACAATAACTCATTGCATCCTATTAGATACATATAGAGACATCCATACCAGAGCTCAAGATGAAGAGATAAAGAGATTTTCAATATTAAAACATCATGATTAAGTGTGTCAAATGCTTTACACAGATCTAAAAAATACAGCAGCAATCTTTCCTCCTTTATCAAGCCTTGATTTGAATTGCTAGTAAGTGCAAGCAAACAGTTCCATTAGCAGTGCAATGGTTTTCTCTACAATGTAGACCAAAACTGCTGGTGTTAATAAATGCTGTCTATTGTTCAATGACAACTTTCTCTGTAAATTTTGAGAGTACTGGCAGTATACCAGTATGTAATCAGTGTTTAATGGAATCAAGTGTTCTCCAGATTTAAAGTAGGTGTGACAATGGCATATTTCCAGTCATGAGGGAAGCCAAGTTAAATAACGTATTGGCCCAGCCCAGAGCAGATCATAGCTGTTGGCTGACTTTTAAAGCCAAACATGGCAGAATATACTGTCCTACCTCTCCAGTAAAGATTTTATGACAGCTTCAAACCATCAAAGTGCTGATGACCGGGATCTCTGTGTGGGGGTGCGTGTTTGTCACCGCATCCGGTTCCGTGTGTATATGAGCATGTGTTCACAATGATTTCTATTCAGAAATCTATGCCCATGTCCACCTGTGACTGTGTCATTTCAGGAACTAAGCAAACCTGCATTTTTCTCTCAAAATTGTTTTGTCATACATTCATTATGTTCTAATTCTCACATATTTTCCTATAAAGTTTCAGCAGTGCTGTGCTGGTCCCCTCACTGAATAATTATTTTTTTCATCCATTCATGTAAGAAGCCCATGTGTTGAATTTATTAAAGGCTCACAAACAAGAGTGTCTTTTGATTTTTGCTGTTACACTTGCAAGTGGGCAATCCAGTCTCCAACAATGTGTCAGACTATCAGTGTAATTTCTCTTTCTGTATTTACTGTAAACAGTATACAAAAGGGCTACCCTGTGTGGGTGACTGTAACTCATCATTTCCTAACCAGACAACCTGCAGCTGTACTCTGATTGAGCAGACAAAGTTCTGTCTGTGTTGATAATGCTCGTAGACATCCTTACACTCTTGCTAAGCACACTGTAACATGCTAGATACATCAGGCCACTCACGTTGCATCTCTACTCATTTGGTCACTCTTATGTATTGTATTATTATTGTATTATTCATTTATTTCAGACTTGTAATCCAAAGATGAGAAAAAAAAAAAAAAAAAAAAAAAAAAACAACACAGTGAGAAGAGAAAAAGGAAGAATTAACAATTTACACATACAGTCTGAAAAGGGGATGGAAGGAAGCAACGCTTATAAATTTCCAACCCCTCACCCAGCACCACCCAACCCAAAATAACATATTATAACAATACAATATATTGTAGTGGCACAAACAGACATACATGACAAACAAAACAGACATATAGACAGACAAACAGACAGACAGGCCCAAACTTTTCCTGCTTCTACACCCCCTCTTCCCTCCAGAACATATAGGCAACAGAGCAAGTGCCAGCCAGGCAATTAGCAGATAGACAGGCATTCAGACAGACAGGTGTTTAGACAAACAGACAGACCCTCAGACTGAGAGACAGGCAGGCATCTATACAGACAGGTAGGCAGAGCGATAGACAGACGCCTAGACGGACAATGGGTGTGTCCGTGTGTGCGCCCGCCGCGTGTGTGTGCGTGAGAATAGATACACACGAATAAGTTCATGCCAGGACAGTTATGCATTTGTATTCATTGTTTTGTGATAGATGGATACTTTATTCTATACTGATATATTTCATATTCTGATACCATTGTTAGTGGGGACAAAATATGTGGTACTGCGTTATGATTTACCTTGTGATCTTAAGTGAAATGGGAAGTAATGGATATTTCTCAATAAGGTTGCATAAAAATCAACAAATTAGCTTCAATTCACATGATTTGTTTTCTTCTTTATTTTTCCTCAAAGAACACAGGACATGTGATTTACAGAGCAGATATCTACAGTAATCTGTAGCAGAAATTGTCATGCAGAAAGTAGATGTGTTAAAGCCCAATGCACTTAATGTAATAGATAATCAAAGGGTCTCTCACTTGCAAACTTAAATGCCTTAGCAAACTGAGTGCTCCCAAAGCAATTTCAGTCAAAAGCAATTGGACTTGGTTATTTGTCTAGGAAGACGTTTCACCTCTCATCCAAGAGGCTTCATCAGTTCATGTACGCATCTGACCAGGCTGGGACTGGAGAGTCCCAGTTGCTTTTGACTGAAATTGCTTTGGGGATAACAATGACCTGGACAAATGAGAATATTCACAGGCTCCAAACTTAGTGCCTTAAAGCGCCATCTTCTGGGCAGAGAGACATTACTGTTGTTACTATCGATGTTACCGCATTGTGGGTTTTCTGTTATGAGGATTATCAAATGAGAATTGTATAGGGTATTTCTTTAAAAGGAGAATTTTTCAAGATATATTTTTAAAATGGGATTTTTTCAAAAGATATTTTTGAAGGTTGTTTCATCAGTACCACTCTAAACTTAACAATAATTATTTTCATCAGTAGCTGTGGGATTAATGTTTTTTTAAACAAACAAACAAAAGTGATGTGATTTTAAACACCTTGCCTTTGAATTCCTCTAGTGTATAATTCACAGTATGCATTCTGGGCAGTAGTGTCTTGAGGTAGAAGGTAATGCCTATCTATCACTTACATTTCTATGTCTGGCTCGTGAACACCCTTCCTCGCGCAGACTTGCGCGTTCCTTTTGAACCGCGTGCCCGTGGGTTAGCCTGTGTGTCTACACTGAGGGGTTCCACCAAGAAGAGAAATGCCGACAAAAATCATCTTTGAAACCGAGGATCACGCCATGGAAGACGATGTGGACACAGTCGCGGAGGCGAAACCCCTGAAGGTGAGCAGAGTGTCTCGTGTCCCCCTGGAGAGACTCTACTGTAGCTCGTGCTCTCGTCTCGCTCCATGTTTGACAACATGTGGCTGATCGTGCTAGCTCTCGGCTAACCGGCATGCTTACTTAGGCAACCAGTGTCAGCTTTATGTTGCAGCACTAGTAGTGAAACGTTACCCACAAAGTATAATCCCAGCGGTATGAATTTATAAAGGAAAGTTAATGTTAGCATGTTAACTGTTAATTTAGCCTCGCTGGAAGATCACGTGTCATGGCCATGTGTTAGCTGCTCTGCACATCACATGGCTGTGAGGGGCGGACAACGTGGTCGCCTTTAACTTCCATGGCTGCTGCATGTGTGTGTATCTGAGCTGTGGGCGCGACCTGATGACGTTTTGTACAGCTGGGCCCGTCAGCTGTTTGTCAAGTATACAAAACAACCTGCAACTATTCATTTAATGTGATGTTAGCTGCTACTTATTATTATTTTTGTCGATTGACAAGCTCCACTTGCAGTAATAGGAACTGTATTTGTTTTTTCTCGAACTACGAAAATTAACTTTTGATGCGTAACTAATATTTCTTTGATTACTTACGTAGTCAATATAATGTCAAAAGATGTGAAAAGTAGCCATCACGCGTTTAAAAAGCCAAAAAGAGTTGGAGCAACAGTCCAAAAAGACTAAAGGGATTGATGAAGTGATTATCAAAACGAAAAATCGGAATCAGTACCAACTTAATAATCCCAGGGGAAAAAATAAATGTTGACTTGATGGATCATCAGTTAACGTTAGTCAATCAAAGTTTTTCTGCAGGCAAAGCTTTATGAAACAATCACAGCCACATCTGTATTAATACTTTGAACAGCTCCTCAAGACTGTTTTAATCTCACATGTGTGCAAAAGTTCAACAAGCCTGCATGTTTTTTTATAATCACTAATTATATTAATTAGTTTATCTATAGTCCAAAAAGCCTAATTTTCTATTGTCTAATCTCTTCTTATTCCAAGTGCCAATCATGTATTTTAATCCTAAACTGTTAAACTGAAAGCACTTTCAAAAGCACCAGTGAGATCTGAAACTTTGAGCGTCACGCTATCCTTAATTCTAAGTGGTGCCTATACAATGTGCTGCAACACTGCAAGATGTATTTGGTTTAACTGAAACCTATTTGCATTCATTGTTTCTGTTAAAACAAGACCAAGGAGGGCAAGAAGCTGAAGAAGAAGAAGCAGTTGGAGGACCAAGAAGAACAGCAGGACCCAGACTGTGAACCTCCAGCACCAAAGAAGAAGAAGAAAAAAGACAAGCAGTCAAAGGACCAAGATATCGACCACATAGATGAGGCCACAGACATGAACGGCAACAGCAATGGTGTTGAAACACCTAAGAAGATTAAGAAGAACGCTGAAGGAGAGACAGAGGTCAGTGCTGTGCTGGTTATGTAGATTTCCTTAACAAAACGGCCTAGTCTCTTGGAATTGGTAACAAGCTATATGTATTTATTTATTTTCCTGGTAAATAATGAAAAGGCAATAAACATTTAAAGGACCATGACCTGGTAGACAAGGCCATCCTCTACCCCTTCTATATCTTCTCTACTTTTATCTTTATGTTCAGAAAAAGAAAAAGAAGCAAAAGAAAACAATCGCAGAGACAGAAACCAACGGACATTCCACCCCCAACACCCCTGTTCAGACGCCCATCCAGACTCCGGCCCAGTCAAGCGAAGACTCCGCGAGCGACAGCGAAAAAGAAGCGGTAAGGCTGGCAGACTGATTGTGTTCAGATTCCTTTCAGGAGAAAATAAAAGTTTGGGTTGTTACCTAGTGTGTAAGGGCTCTGCTGCTTGAATAAGTGGTGAAGTGCAAGTTCTCTTCAGAAATCAAGGTGACCACCATAGACTCTGTTAAATCCTTCTTTCTAGCATTGTGTTTTATTTCTATGTATCAGAAAAGGGCCCTTCTGTAATATTTTGTGTGCTCCTTTGATCTAAGGCTTAACTGCTCTTGTAACTGAGGATAAAAGAAGAGGCGCAGAAATGTGGTTTGAGTTTGTTCACAAGAATGGGTGGGCCCACAATATGGGAAGATTACTAGACGATGCTAGAAATATTTTAAATTAATTCAAGAACAACCACAATATTGCTTTCACTTCTTGTCTCACCTATTGCCAAGCATCCAAAGGTTTCACAAATGAGGTAAACTTGAAATACTAAATTCACTTTATTGACTGACTGTCTTTGTTCAGGAGGAGACACCAGAGCAGAGGGAAGGAGCCTTCTCCAACTTCAGAATCTCCCCGGTCACCATTGATAAGCTAAAAGGTAAACATTGTTTTACCATTTTTTACCTCTTAGTTTTTACAACTGTGGCTTGAGACCATGGTCTGACTCGTCTTTGTCGATTAGTCTACTTAGCTGTCATTTTGGTCTTTGTTGACTGAGGTTTCTTTAGTCGATTATTCATTTTTTATGCTTTTGAATTATTATTTCCAAGGCAATTATGAGCACATTTCTGGTAAACACAACATGTCAAGTGGTGCTATTACATGATTCTTTGTGGAGAAACTCAGTTTTACAAATCTGTTGAAAGAATCGTATGAGTGTTAGTTGACAAAGTATTTCTTTAATCGTGGACAGCCCCATTGAGACCGTATCTGGTCTGGCTGATATGTCCCAGATATGTTCAAAATCATGTTTGCTGCTCTGCCAGAACAAAGAAGCTGCACAGACACTGTGCTTTAACATATTTGATTAACTTTATAACATATTTACTGTCTGAACAACAGGTGTTTCATGAAATACAACTGATTTTTAATATCATTTGACATTTTGTGTCAGTGATCTGACAGTTCAGTGTTGAACAGTTGGATTTGAAATTTGGTGAGTGTGCATTAATTAAATTTACATTAGATGCTACTTTTGTTGTACTAAAAGGACAAAAATGGTCACATATAATCACTAAACAAAACTTTGGTGTCGGGTTGATGGATAAAGCAATGAAGATTGCTTGTTTTTATATGACCTTGGCATGTCACAGAGTGTTTTATTTATTGGACTACAAAAAACTAAAGAGAGCCTGTGGAAGGTAGTGAACTGTCCGCTCACACACAATTCCCACCTGGAGTTGGGGAGGGAAGGGGGGGGTCAGGGGTCGTCTCCGGGGTCGGTTCACTGGTGGCGGGTGAACAACACACACTGTTCTTCTCATCACTTGCTTTGCATAAAAAAAGCACATTGGGGGCGGCCGGTGGCTGAGTGGTTAGAGCAGTCGCCCCATGTAAAGGGGCTGAAGGTCCTCGAGGTAGTGGCTGCGGGTTCGACTCTGGCCTGCAGCCCTTTGCTGCATGTATACCCCTCTCTCTCTCACCCCATTTCCTGTCTGTTCTACACAAGGCTTGAAAACTGCCAAATAATTAAAAGAAGCACAATGTCTCCTAGAAACAAGTACTGTGCTCCCGAGCATCCCCCCTTCCCACAGAGTTTCAGCACCAGGCAGGAGCAAACCAAAGCATAATTAGTCAGTTTAATGTTACAATTAAACACCGCTGATAATAAAGCCACAGAAGCTACCTTTTACAATAAAGCCCCAGATCATCCGTGTACATATTCTGATTTCTTGTTTGTAATGTGATTTAAAAAAAAAAAACAACAACACTTATCTGCACCTTTATTCCTGTTTACAATCATCATTATCGGAGGTTTTCTAAGTGTGAGGGGGGCCTCCCCAGGGGGGCTTCAAACGGTTTCAGGGGAGGCTCAGTGAATAGAAGTGAAAATACTTGACATTAGTTATCAAAAGAAGATATAACAGAATAGCTAAATTGTGTGTTATTTAGTTAAAGAGACAGCTCAGAGATGCAATAGTTTTGGGAAATTTGCATGTTTTCCCAGACATGAATTAATGTTATCGCACAGACCTTCTTAATACAGTCTGAAGATGTGTCAAACAGGAATATGAGGCTTTCTTGTCCATGAGCTCATATAACCATGGGTTTTGGTTTGGGTTAACAATAACCATGATCCCAAAGGCATCCAGGTTTTGAGTATAACTAAGTGAGTAAAGTAAGGGGGCTTTATCTGAGGCGAGGCCCAAAGTGTCAGTGACTTTGGAACTCCTTGTTCTACATAATATGTCAAGAAATTACAAATGTGTAGAAGAACCAACATATAATTCAATTTTTTAAAATGTTTTATTGTGTCACCAAATGGCGCAGTGACATTTTTTGAGTGCAGCTAAGTTTTGCACTGGTGCACTTAAATGAAAAAGTGAGGCGCACCCGTGCAAACCATGTAAAAATTTAGTCCGGAGCCCTACTTTGGAGTGTTAACTGAGCTTTGCCGCAGCTAGAATGCTTTGGGCTGTGTTATATAATGGATCTTCTCCCTCTCCTGTCCTGTCATTCCACTTCCTTCCCCTGTCATCTTCTCAGCTCGAGGAGTCACTTACCTGTTCGACATTCAGGTGCAGACATTTAATTCTATTTATGATGGAGAAGACGTGATTGCCCAAGCAAGAACAGGAACAGGAAAGACTTTCTCATTTGCCATCCCTTTGGTGGAGAAGTTACAGAAGGAGACGGTGACGTTTGCCAGAGGCCGTGCTCCCAAGGTGCACACACACATACACAGCCACACTGAAAACTAGCATCAGTCGGAGCCCGAGTATGTTTGTGTCTGACTGAGTCTTTTCTGTCTGTCTGTAGATACTGGTGTTGACTCCAACCAGAGAGTTAGCCATCCAGGTTGCTAAGGACTTCAAAGACATCACCAAGAAACTGGCTCTCACCTGTTTCTATGGAGGCAGCTCATACAATCCACAGAGTAAGTTAGAGTAAAAAATGTCTTTAGTAGACGTAATTCTGAAATGAAACAAATCATTAAAATATGTTTGTATATACATAAGTATAAGTTAAGCTATTAGCTAATATTAACAATTGATATGTAGAAAATGCAGGACAGGACCTTCTAAATAACAGCTCATGTATTGTCATGTTTTAATACATCAATAATAATATATCTCTCGCTCTGCTCCTCCTGTCTAGTCGATGCTATCCGCAATGGTATTGATATTTTGGTCGGCACCCCTGGTCGCATCAAAGACCACCTCCAGAACCAAAAACTCGACCTCTCTAAACTGAAACACGTCGTGCTGGATGAAGTAGACCAAATGTTGGACATGGGTTTTGCGGAACAAGTTGAAGAGATTCTGTCTTCATCATATCAGAAAGGTAAAGTAAATCTGTGAGTTTGTGAAAATGTTCCCTGACAATCTTTTTGGATAAAGTGTCTGTAGGTGTTTTTGATTTATATGTGTTCATATATATGTATGGGCATAAGTGCTAGGATTTCGGTTTGTGTCACATATATTTTAAAGTAGATTAAAATACCTTTATGGTGTGGTCATGTTTATAAAACTAGGAATGTGTGTGTTTGTGCGCCCCTCTCCAGACGCAGACACCAACCCACAGACTCTACTGTTTTCGGCCACCTGCCCCCCCTGGGTCTACGAGGTTGCCAAGAAATACATGAGACCAGGGTGCAAACATGTTGATCTGATTGGCAAGAAAACACAGAAAGCTGCAACAACTGTAGAAGTAAGTGTGTATGTGTTTGAGAGAGAGGCAGAGGTGAAAGAGGGGATGGGTTGTGCAATTTAACAAATGTTACAGCGATCTTTGCTCTTAGGCTTTGATCTCTCAGAGTAGCCTGTAAGCAGAGGAAGTTATAGTAATTCAAACTGTAAAATACAGTTGCATATGTCTCCATTAGGAAAGCCCAGAAAGTTAATTGGCAAACAAATTGCTGTATTTATCATCATCAACACCAGTGGAATTGTAATCAATTTAAGGTCTGCCAGCTGAATTAATGAAAATGTCTGTCTCTTCTCACTCCCTGATTTTCCTCTCCTTCTGTTTCTCTGTATCTGTCATTTTCCTCTGTAGCACCTGGCCATAGCGTGCCACTGGTCACAGCGTGTAGCCGTTTTAGCCGATGTGATCCAGGTCTACAGCGGCAGCCACGGCAGAACCATCGTGTTCTGCGAGACGAAGAAAGACGCCAACGAACTCTCCCTGAATGCATCCATGAAACAGGTAGACACATACACTTGCACATGCTGATGCACAAGGTAACAGTTATATAGCCGAGCAACAGCGGCAATGCATATCACCTTTTAATATGTAAAATGATCCACTGACACTCAATGATTTGTCAACCAGTGCTTTTGCTTTACCAGACTTGTTTCCTGCTGTTAATTTTGAGTGTTTCAATGTGTCAATTCAACGATACCATTAGAAATAAAGAGAAACTGATTTGAAGCAGCAAGCAAATGTGTAGTGTTCATTTCTTATTTTACTTTGTTTGTATGTTATCAGAGTGCCCAGTCCCTCCATGGTGATATTCCTCAGAAACAAAGAGAGTTGACGCTGAAGGGCTTCAGGAATGGGGCTTTTGAGGTTCTAGTTGCCACCAACGTTGCAGCCCGTGGATTAGACATCCCTGAAGTCGACCTTGTGGTCCAGTGTTCTCCACCGAAGGTATGATGCTTTTCCAGTAATCAGCAAGAATTTTGCAGCATGAGTACATCTTTACATTTATCATAAAGGCCTGTCACCTTTACTTTCTCTGAAAATGTTTTTGTCTCTGTGGTTGGGGTCAGGATGTGGAGTCATACATCCATCGTTCAGGACGTACGGGCCGGGCAGGCAGGACTGGAGTCTGTATCTGTTTCTACCAGAGGAAAGAGGAGGACCAGCTGCGCTACGTAGAAAACAAAGCTGTACGTCTACTTTTAAATTCAAGTTTAGTTGTTTGAGGTATATTTGAAAATAAACAATGCACCTGTGCTAAAGATATGATGAAAATGGACATTAAGGAAGGGGAGAATCAAGAGTTGTGAATACAGAAAAGAGGAGAGGTGAGAGTTTTTTTTTTTTTAGAGAGGCAAGAGTTGAGGAAGGTGCTACTGCACCACATAGACAACCACATTTAAAACCACCCTTTCCCTGTACTTGAAGTAGTGTGCAAAATTGCACATTTTATTGACCAAGAACTTCAGACATTCACCGTAATAGATTTTATTTGGTACTTTTCCAGGGTATCACATTCAGACGAGTTGGCGTTCCCACTGCCAACGACATCATCAAGTCATCAAGCAAAGATGCTGTGAGGTAGGTGCCAAGAGCCACCATATAGGTTTTGTTTTGGAAGTATGAAACTATTGTATTCGATTACTATTTTAAACTTTGGTCTTGTTTAATAATTAGGGCTACTATCATTACTGGTTACATAGACTTTAAACAGAGGTCCCACAAAGCCTCTGCCCTGCTAAAAATCTCCTTAGTGACGATACTACTCAATGTAAAACTCATTTCCTGACAATAAACAATTAATTATTGGATAGTTATGATTGTTTCTGCATTTTGTCCAGGTTTCTGGACTCTGTTCCAGTTACAGCCATTGGGTACTTCAGAGCGTCAGCTCAGAAGCTGATCGAGGAGAGAGGAGCAGTCGATGCACTAGCTGCAGCTCTGGCACATATTTCTGGAGCCACGAGTCTAGAGCAGAGGTCACTGCTCAACTCTGATGCTGTAAGTTTGGGTTTATTCTCTCCATAAACGATCTCTACGTAACACACAAATATATTCACAAAAAAGAAGAATACAAAAAAACTAAAAGTTGTATACTAGCGATGCTTAATTACAGTTTTTTTCTGACTGATAGCCAACTCTCATTAACCCATTATTAACTGAGTCCCATCTCAACTGACTGGGAGAGATGGCTGCCACCATTTTGCATTTATTGTCGTGGACCCATGCTTCCACTTTCCCTCAAGTCTCCTCCATTTATGTTCTGTCTTAAAATTGTTGTGCTTTTGGCTGATGTATTACCCTAATTCTGTGTAACTTATTTTTACTGTTTGTTTTTGCAGGGTTACACCACTATGCAGATGGTGTGTTCTCAGGAGATGCATAATCTAGGTTACGCCTGGAAAACCATCAAAGAACAGCTTGGAGAAGAGTTCGAGAACCACATTTACAGAATGACCTTCCTCAAAGGCAAAATGGTATGCAACCACACAAACATGTTCATATGTGAGCCGCTGCTGTGGTTTATATTGTATATATGTTACAGAAAATATATTAGTTACATTTCCTGTTTTTGTATTTTAGTCTGAGCCATGCGCAACTTCAGCTTGTCCAATTCTACTTTCATTAGCTTAAGGTTAAGAATAGGGGGTTGAGAAATTTCTATAGATGAATCCGATAAGAAGACAGCTAAGTGCTCTTTTTTTTTTTTTAAATCTTGCTTAGATAAGTAAATGTGTTGCTCAAAAAGCCCCCACAATCTACATGAATAAAAGTAATAGACTTGGGGGGAAAAAGTAAATGGGAAACCAGGCGGTATATCAAAAGGCAAATTGAGGAAAAATCTTGTTTAATGTCTTGAAAAAACCAACAGTACTGTTGAGTACTGTTTAAATTGTATATAAATTCAGATACTACAGCTGCACTTTACATAGTAGAGAACAGCGAAACATCTGTTAGCTAAGAGTTAATGTGTGAAATGTGTGTACTGTAGGTGTGACCTTTCCTGTTGTTGCTCTTATTCTGACAGCACAACAGGTGCATAGACCGACTCCTCTCAGAAACTCACCATTCCCCCTCATTGTGTTTATAATAGGGAATTTGTTTTGATGTCCCAGCTGACAAAGTCAAGGAGATTCAGGTGAGAACAACTGTGAAAACTCCCCTCTGTTCAAATGTGGGGCGGTCTGTTAATAGATCTAAAGAAAAAGATGAATATTTCGAGTTTTTCTGTCAAAGTTACAGTGGTAGTCCTGCTAACGCCCTTTCCACCCTGCTGATCCTTCAACAGGAGAGCTGGAAGGATGGCCGCCGTTGGCAGCTGACTATAGCCACAGAGCTCCCAGAGCTGGAGGAGAAGCAGTTCAGTAACCGTGGTGACAGAGGCTTCGGCGGTGGTAACCGCGGTGACAGAGGAGGAGGGTTCAGAGGTGGAAGGGGGCGTAGTTTTGGGAGAAATGGTGGCCGTGGTAACGGGTTCCGGAATGGCGGCGGTGGCTATAGCAACAACAGAGGAGGACACAAACGCAACTTCAGTCAAGCTTTTGATTACTGAAGCGCCAACCTGTGGACTGATAAGACTGACTGTCGCTCATCTGGGCTCACAGGGGTTGTTATTGGCTGTCAGTGAGGAGGATCCATGTATGGCTGGTGGAGATCTCCATCATGGTATGAGCTGAATTGTAAGCTTTCAAATATTCATATACATTACATTAAATGATCAATTCCCCCTCTCTGAAAATAAAGAGAAGATAGCAAGTTATCTGATGAATTGCTACTGCTTTAAGATCAGACTTTCTGTGTACAGTATATTAACACAGGACCCCTGACAGCCATTTTGTAAGGCCTGATGTCTGCTTCTTTTAGGTGACACATGAGTTGACAGTTTGAACGCGTCATGCCTCAACTTTTAGGTAGTGTTACTCTTTTTGTACTGGTGTTTGGGGAACGGTGGCAGCATTCTGACTTGAGCTTTTGTCCAAAATAGAAAGCACGTCATTCTGATGTAACAACTTGTAAACATGCTAACTTACATGACTATAACTCTTGAGTGTGTAGAACCATGAAGGTGCACTGTACTGCAGACACTGTCATGTAGGAGGCACTGTGTGTCTGCTCTGCACTCACAGAGAACAGTGATGAATGGGTGCTAACCTTTACAGTTGTGCTCAGTGTCGGATTGCTGCCTTACCCTCATCTGAAATCTCTCTACCCCAAAGATGTATTGGATGATTGCTTTGCAATTGCCTCTATTTAATAACTCTGTCTATGACTTCCATTCATTTGAATGAAATGTCTTATTCATTAAAAAAAAGGTCAGGATCAAATCGAAGCTTGTGTTTATTCTTTTAAAGGGGTGTGAAATAAGCGTTTACTGTATACAAGCACAAATGTTTTAAAGTATAAACTTCAATGTGAACTGCTCTAAGGGCCCTGTTTCAGAAAGCAAGATTAACATACTCTTAGCCTAAACCTGAAGTCTGAGTTTACTAATCCTGAGATGGGAAACTGAGTTTTCAGTGCCAGAAAAGCTGATTAGAGTTAGTTCAATCAAGTTGAACCTGAACATGAAAAGCCATCATCAATGAATCTCTTATACTTGTACTTGCTTACAATTAATAAAACATATAACCTAGAAATATAAAACATAGAAACATGACTTTAAGATCACAATCTGATCCAGTAATAATTTGTTTGGGGTTTTTCAGGTTAGATTTAAATGTTAGACATTTATGTGAATTCTTCTCAACAGGATTTATAAGGTTTGTTTCAGATCCTTCAACAAATGTAGGCAATTTAAACAATCACTGAAATACTGTTAAACACATTCAGACACATGCAGACTATTTAAAGAGAGTCAATTATTAATTGTTCCTACGTATCCAAGACTTACATTGTGCCATACACATTGTAGTGGAACTGTGTGTTTCTGTTCAAAGAAATTACTCTGCATAAAAGAGATAACTTTTGATAGTCCTGAGTGACAAACTAATATCTGACCAGGATTTTGATTCTCACATGCAGTAATCTCTGCTAATTAAGCGCTTAGACACATTGATCTGAACTAAATGAGACAGTCTGGTGCTGTAGGAGGGAGGAGACACACATAAACCTGCAGGTGTGCAGGGTCGGTTGACAGAGTTTAGGTTATCTTTCTCTCTGGAGCTGAAAATCCATTTCATCTCCTCAAAGGTTGAACAAAATCAAGGGTTTTCACTAATCCTACTTTCTGAAACAGGACCCAGGAGTCATGGTTAACCACTTCATCAAAATGAGAGAGTCGTTAGTGCATGAATGGATTACTACCTGTAACAATTTAGTGTTTTAAAGTTGAGACTGCCAGGAAAATGCTTCTGCTGTGTGCTTCCTAATCTGATTTTCTTTTTTCACCTTTTGACCATAACGTTGAAAAACACATTTCTACAAGTCTCAACAATTCGAGAAAAAGAAAGAATAAGTCAAATCTTTTCGTATCCAGTCAAAGAAAAGAATATCAGCTGCTGATTCTATTTATTTCTGACATGTAGTTATATCTTTCTTTTACAGTACAAAGAGATAATCCACATAATCACGTTCATTCAGTAGTTTTCCAGGGACGTTACTTAAATCTTTGCAAGAAAATCCTTTCCCTTTGTAAAGTGCATTGTAACAATTGATATACATAACACTTAAACCATCTTGACACAGTATTAAGAAGGAAACTCATTAGTATAAATTACACCAGAAACTATTCAGAGTATACGAGGTTTACTTATAAAATGTTAAAGTAGGCTATTTCATATAATATTTCATGTGCAAATATCACATTAAAAAATATTGACTGGCACAGTTTCTTGGCAGCAACACATTCAAGTATTTGATTTTTAACTGGAATTGACAAGGAGCTCAGATATAAACGTTTTTTTGGACAAATTAAAAACATCTACTTCCATCTACATTTACCTCACTGTTGTGATTCTGAGAAAAAATATGATGCAAGCACAAGAACCACAAAACAATAATCCCCAAATTACACATTTTTTTCTGTAAATTTTATGGTGTTTTTTATGTTCTACAATTTCTTTTAAATGTTTTGTTTCAATCTGCTTAAATCATTATACAATGAACACTATCTTTAGATACTCAATTCTGTTAAGGACATTCGATAGTCTGGACTGATGCATTCAACACTTCAAATACAATAAATACAAGCAAATACATTTAAATAAAACACACTATCTGAGATCCCATTGTGTAATACAAGAGCTTGCATCTTTATTATTCCTCATTTTAAACAAAGCTTATTGGATTTGTTATAATTGATTTCCCTTGTGTCACTCAAATCTCGCTTGGAGGTAAAACAGCTGCTGCAGGTAAGCTGAAGACAGGAGGATTTCCTGTGACATCAAAATCAAGACATGGCCTGTTTACAAAGACTTTGACAGTCTACCTTCTCACCTCTATATATTTTTTTATCATTAACATTAACTGTATTTAGTGCATTGGGAAAGATGGAAAAATAAGTGTGTGATTTGCAGCTCTTGGGTGGTGAGAGACCCGCCAGTTGGTTTCCACAGCGATGCCAGTGCAAGCTGGTTGCTGGGTTTCACTGGTTCACAGCTGGTTGTCATGGACTACAGATCATCACTGGTTATGACAAGTCCATTGGCGGAGGGGTTCTCCAGAGTCAAGGCATTATCATCCTCATCCTCCTAGGTGACAGAGGGCACACAGACAGAACAGCACGATGATGTATCTGGCTTCGAATGTTACTTTTGCCATGTTAGTTACATATAGTTTTTGTTCTAATCACCACAACTTTTGATTATTGAAATTTAATATACAAAATACTTTGTCAAAGTCTTTTGAAAAGCTGCTGTGTCTGCTGACGATTTGAGCTTGGGAAACATTATTATTACTACAGCCCTGTAATTTCTGCTGTTTAAATGTTACAGTTTTGTGTTGAAATGTAGATTATTGAAATTGAAGCTTTTCAAACAAAGACACTATAATTACTGCCTTGGCATGATTATACAGTAGTTCAAACTCACATCTCATATTTTCAGTATCACTCTGAATTATCAGATCTCCATTGGATATGCTCAGATTCACATTAAATCCATCTATCCAAATTTATTCTACGGAGTTTCTTAAAATGAGTGAAACAGCGCCTTCTGGATTGCAATGTGTGGTAAATGGAGTTATGTGTGGTGACAGATGGTATTGCACTGTTATAGTTAACCACCAAAAGAGGTGAAGTTGGCGTCCCTTGATTAGTAACTTCACACCAATGGAAAACTCAGTGAGCGGTCAAGATCCAGGACTCGGGTAAAAACTGTGAAGGGAAGCCTGCCTTTAGCCTTTTATCACGCCAATTAAAGTCTAGAAAGTAAACAAGGTTTTTTATAAATGTGATTAACTGGATAGTTAGCATGTTTTCCAGTAGCGCTAATGTTATCAGCCAATGTTAACGTTACGTGCTTTCACGGGACTAACTGTTAGCTAACGTCACTTAAGTTAGCTAACGTCACTTAAGTTAGCTAAGTTAACTGTAAAGTTAGCCATTTAAAATAAAAGTATTACTCAACATGGCTCCGAGACTGGACCTACGCTTGGGTAAACAATTTATTTTTATTTATTTATGCATTTATTTAATCCTGTTTTTATTCATATATTTATTTATTGAGACTTAAAGGTTGAATATGTAGAATCTTTATTAAAAGTTATATTAAAAAGAAAAAAATACACCCACAGGGTGTTTTGAGGGATATTTCCCATAAAATATGTATATATATATTTAGTCTGAATTAATATCTAAATTTGTTTTTGACAGGTTTGACAATGAGGTTCTGTCATGTTCTGTTTATATTGTACCAGCCAATAGCGTTGAGCGTTGTGGGTTGCCAGGGTTGTCTGTTGTTCGTTATTTGTCCCAGCAGCTGAGTGACCGGAGACGGGCAAAAACAAGAGTAAATATTGGACAAGCATTCATTCGATGGACTGAGATAAAGTTGGAGTTGGAGTTGGAGTTCAACGGCATTAAAACGCACAACAAAATGGCGGTAAGTTAAGATCCGCTAACGGCAACTGTCAGTCAAACTCCTCTGCAATACTTGCAACAGAAACAAACAAAGTCAAACAGAGTCTGGTCTCCTGTAGGCTACTGGACCGGATCTTACCAACATGGTCGCTCGAGTGCTTTTAATTATTTTTTGTTTTTGCGACTATGATCTTGAGACACTAGATGGCGGTATTCTGCTCATTCTCCATATTCAACCTTTACATCATGTTTAGTCCTCTATACTCTTGCTCTGTGGCTCCGTAACGTCCAACTATGGCTGTCTCAATGAACATAACTTTACTGATGTATATTCAATAGTTGTAAACTAATGTTACGGAAGTTTTTTAAGTTTGACATTTGAGTTGTCAAGCACTCCAGCGCTGGAGTAGGGTTTGGCAAAACCAGACTAGCTACTACTACTTGGCTATGTATGTTTTGTGATTGTAGCCATGCAGAAGTCTGGTAGTCGCTAACTGGATTGTAATTAACTTTAATAGCTGCTGTGCTAAGAAACACTGCATTCATATGAAGTCTAGCTGTCATTATTAAGCCTCTGCCAGTCTTGCACACGAGAAGACCAATTACAAAATGAATTCCCTGCAGTTTTCTATCCATGTGAGTGTTGTTGCTTACCTTGTCTCTTTGCTTGTAGTCTTTCTCTGTGCCGCGATAGGACACCACATGGATCAGTGTGTAGACTCTGCAAACATAGAGGTTCCAAGATGAAACACATGAATAAAATATGGGAGAATGAATATGAGGATATGGATGTACAACAGTTCCAAGAACAGCAGGCAATGTCATTATAATTTTCAACAATCAAATTTCCCTGCTCTTGGTGGGGGGATATATCCAGTACCAGTTTTAAAACGGACACAGAAGCAAACCTCCAGTATCGGAAAGTCAGGACATTTTCCTGCCTAGTCTTTAAAGTCAGTCATTGAGTTAGCTGTGAGGCAAATGCAAATCTGATATTGCAGCTGCAAAAAAAGTAAAAACTGAATGTGATGAGATCTCAGTGGATTTGTGTGGCACATAAAAAAGGTAAATTGTGTTTGTGTGGATGTACCTGTGATATAACATGGCCAGAAACTGGATAAGGAGAAGAACCGCAAAAGACAAAAGGAACATCAAACTGAGAGGCTCCACCTGTCAACACATGACATGTAATGATGTTAGCATGAGTTACACTCGAAATGATGCCACCGTCCATCACTATCCTTGCAGCATGTATCCAGCAGTGTCTGTCCCAACCTTGAGTACTTCGTCAGATAATGTTCCGTTGGGATAATATTTAGGGATCTTGATGCTGATGACATCACTTCCGATGGCTTGCAGGAAGAAGGTAGCTACCACCCACAGGACATTGATGATGAAATATAGGAAGACTGCCTGTGGGAAGGAAGGAGAATTTAATACTTACTACTCTTAAGTCTTCATACTCATTACAAATAACCGGTGGCTGCTGGTTTTCAGAAACAATATAGATAAATATATACGACAAACATTTTTATACTGTTTTGAAGGTAAACAGTGCCGTACTGGGGGAATACAGCCATTTTGATTAAAACCAAAACTGCTATTTTTAAATGATAATTCCCCAGCTATTTCAGACAACATTTTCTGAGAAGTTTAAATTATTGAGTTTGTTATTGTCAATTTAGACATAATTTTGCACTACAATATTTCGATATATGATTTCATCATGATATGATTACATAAGACCATACATTTTTTATACAAAGCAATTCTACATCATGGAAATCCACAAAGGTATAGCAATTTTTTGTTTGACTTGTCTTTGGCCTCCTCTCTTCTGTAGTAGTACATTATTCCTAGTCCAAATTATAAAGATGCACACATCACGTGAGACAGAATTCATGCCACAAACACAGAAAAGAGACACATTTGCAGTAACTGCAAAATCGCAGATAGCTAACCTTGTTGCGTAGTGACTTAAGTTCTTTGGTGACTTCCTCCAGATGTGCTTTAGTGTCGACAATAGGCTTCAGGTAGCGCTCAAGTAACTTGTTCCAGAAGTCCTGCTCACCCTAAATACCCATACAAATGCATACACACAAATAATTAATTTGAATTAAGGCAAAAATAGAGCTAAATGGGCCACTTTTATGAAATAAATGGATTAGCTTATAGCGTCATAGTCAATCATACTTTTTTTGTTTATTTTTTAGTTATTGATATACCTTCATTGACATTAAAGTAGAGCTGCAAAAAACCTTTACCTGGCTTTGTCACCTTTTAAAACAAAATACATACTGTGCATATGTGACGTGGCTGTCGTGGCATGCCCGCACATCCATTCTATCCAGTTAAAATGGCTCAACTCAGTTTTTTCTAGCTTGTCTATTTTTCTCTCTGCACGCGGCAAAGATGTATGATAATTGCTTCTCACAGAGCCAGGGGCAGAATCACCATCTTACCTCGTCAAGTTTAGGCACTTGCGGGGCGGTAAGTGTTTTCTTGATGGCTCTGGTTACTCTCTTCTCTAATTTTTTCTCCAATCCATTGGTTTTAAGGATTCGCCGAGCCTGGGAGAAAGTTAATTTGTCAGCAATGCAATTATTATTATCATCCTTCTTTTCTGTTTTGTTTTCATAAAATGAAGAGCCTCTGAAATAGAAGCATTCTAATGTGATAAAGTATAATTATGTATTTGATTTATAATGGAAATGTAAAAATGGAAATTGCTGAAAAGAGAAAAGTAAAAATATTATACAAATTATTTTAAGACTGATAGTACTATTTAAAAAAACAAATCAACTGTTTAAGTGCTATTAGTATTATTTATATTATTACATGCTCTTCCAGGGAATATTCTAACTCCTCCAGCTGGCTCTCTGACAGAACATCTTCAGGCCCCACTCCACTGAGCTCTCCATTCAGAGTGTCTGTTAACATTAAGACCAACTCCTCACACACATCATCCTCATTTTTGTTTCGGAGTGTGTATCTGAGGACAAAAAAGCAAAGAAAACAAGTTATTATACTATAGCAGTTGTATTATATAGTACAGCTGATACAACATTGTTTTGAGAAGACACAACAAATAAACAGTCACTTAATTAATAACAAAATGCAGTTTCTTAAGATTTATGCTTGTACACATGCAAATACAAGTGGATACAAGTTTTACATTCGTTCATGAGCTTTTCTAGAGCCCATGTTAAAACATAAGTAACAATATGCACAGACACATAGAAGTCGTTACAAATGTGTTGTTTTCAGTAATATGCACTGTTCACTTCCTGCAAATATTACCACAGTTTTTGTGGATATTGTGATAAAAGCCTGGTGATTAAGAACATACAAAACTGTTAATTTCTCTTTATGTAATGTTAATTATTTACCGTATTTGTTCTTGTAGATTTCTCTTCATGTTGGCATAAGTCAGTTTCTTCAAAAACTCTTCTTTCACCGGCTTTACCCAGTCTACACACACACACACACACACACACACACACACACACACACACACACACACACACACACACACACACACACACACACACACACACACACACACACACACTCAAATAACATAGCTCAGTTAGTATGCTATACATACTGTGTTCTAAATTCTAATTGCATTAATTACAATACGTTGTATTTAGGACAAATAAAAGTTCTTCTCACCTCTGACAGGAAGCTCCCCTGTTTCCTCTGGGTCAGCAATCATAAAGTCATCGTCAGCTTCGTCGGACTCACTCTGCGATATTCTTATTTTGTTGACACTATCATCACTGCACACAGACACGCATTTATGTGAATGTTGGGTAGTATGGATTTCTATCTCAAGTCAGCGGCATGAAGAGGTGAGTTTGTGTCCATGGTTGTGTTAAAGCCCCTGAACACCTACACATGTGTTATCAGTTATTCTGGCTAATTAGACCTCTGCTTGGGGTGAAAGTGGGCGGGGCTTTGATGAAGGTTTGATGGGGATTTATGAGGTCATAAAGGTCCTTCTACCACTAAGAATAATAAAGGTGAACTTTGTCCCGTCTTAACAGGTGAAACAAAGCTAACAAGAGACTCAGGAAGATGTTGATAAATCACAGTAGAGGTTTGTGATGGATTGACTAAAATATTGACCAAATAGATTATTGATAAACTGAAGCAAAGAAAGAAAAGACAAATAAATACCTGCTAGTGGAAGCAGCGTCATTGTCTTTTGCCACCTTCCCATTCGGTTTGTCAGTCGGAGGTTTCTTAGCTCCTTCCGCAGCCTCTTCTGTGGTTGTATCGACTTTGGCTTGAGGCTCCATCGTTGCAGTTGCTTGATGAGTTATTGAGTCCTGGTTGTTGATTGGAAGGGGAGGGGCTTGCTCTGCAGTCTGGCCCGTGATCTGTCGAATCATCAGATGCTCTGTTTCCTGTGTTACCTGTAAAGCATTAGGATAAAATTTGTTATTTTGTCCATCTGTTATTAATCAGCTAGGAGGCCTGTCAGTAGCTATCTAATAAAAGTACCTGTATCTTCATGTCCCAGCAGCAGAGTTTACAGTTTCTGTCACACATAATATTATGGTTCTTCTTCACTTCTGCTTCTCCCCTGACAGACAGACAGCATGTTGACAGTAAGAAAAAAAATACTCTCATTCAAATACAGACAGCTACAGTGAGTGACTATTGGGCACGCAGATAGGGATGAATGAAAAAATAATTCCCTGCTGCCTCCACTTAACTGTTGGATAAGCGAACAGTGTTTTCTCTAGGATTTTTTTTCAGCAGTTATAATGTGTGATAATCGCGTTCTGTATGAAAGTAGAGAAGAATAAAAGTTCAAAAAAATATATTGACGTGCAACTTAATCGCACGAAAAACATGCCCCTGGTGTGTAAAGGCTTTACTTGTCTGTCTTTCTACCTCTCTTTGGGTGCGTGTCGCCCAGATTCTAGAGCACTCTGTCGATGTGTCTTCACTGTCGTGTCAAATTAAAAGCTCTCACAGACGGCCGCCGCTGCAAGATGTACATAGCGACAACCCTGGCAAATCATCCCCCATGACTGAGTAAACAGAGGAAAATGGATGGATGTCTAAATAACTGTACTGTAGTGTACAGTATCAAATATCGTTTTATACCCCCAGCCCACCTTTCTTTCTGTTTTTAGTTGGTTTGCTATATATTTCAGTCATTGTTCTGCAGACGTGTGTGTGTAAATATCTACAGTTTACAGTTTTAGTGTGTCATTGGTATCAACACCTCACATTTTCCTATTTCCTCACATTTTCATATTCCTGTTTACTTCTGTATTAGCTTAAATATATTCCATACAAATAGAGGATCATTTCAACTTCACAATATTTAATTAATTGATTATAGCAACACAATCACTATTACTGCTGCTCATGCTGCTTGTAGGAAATACTACTTTGTTTATAACTGTTTTTACTGCTTTTGCTTCTCCTAATGCTACTTTTACATTTCCCCAATATAGCTACTACATCTAACACCATCAATGCTGAAATCAGAAGTCAGATAATCAGCTAATACATTGGTTAAGACAGTGGTGCCCAATTCCGATCCTGGAGTAGGACTGGACTTGGGCACCCCCGCTGTAGATGAATGGATGATTGGATTCATAAATTAGGGGGTTTGCTGCTTCTCATGGCTTAGTATCATTATAAATTAATAAATCAGAATATAAATCAATAATTAAAATAATAGTTTGCAGCTGAAAGTACTATTACTCCTTCTGATAAGGATCAGTGCATTACTTGCTGGATTCTCTTGTGCCCCAGGACACAATGTGCATGTTAACCAGTGAGTAGATGGTCAGTAGGAGGTATCCACTGGGAATACAGATGAAATACATCAGACCATAGATAATCATCCCTGCAGGAGAAAATAACATAACATAACTCAACATAAAGCTGTTAACCCCATGTAAAAATGTAAACATAATATAATATAGAAATGTGAAAATAATGTTTATAGTATAACCATACCCCACTCCTCTGGGTGTAGTACAGCTGTCACTGCATACATGATTGCCATAGAAACCAAAAATAAGCCAGTGGGGGTCAGGAAGGTGCCCTGAATCACCATGTCACCTAAAAGGAGAATGTGGAGTGTATACATGCATTTAGGGGTTTAAAATATTCATGAAATCATAATTCTAAAACCATGCACACACACACACACACACACACACACACACACACACACACACACGCGCGCGCGCACACACACACACACACACCCACACACACACACACACACACACACACACACACACACACACACACACACACACACACACAGACAGAGTAATACTAAGTCTGAAGGAGTTTTTACCCACCGATGATAGAGAAGAAGGATGCAGTCATGAGGAAGGCGTACAAAATACTCATAACGGCAGCGATGGTTATTTGGGTGTTAGACTTGGTTACAAAACAGATGATGATGTAGAACACAGGAGGAATGCTTGCGACGATGATGGAAAGTGTACCAGTCATTTTGAAGACAAATTGGAAAGCACCTTGCAGGAAAAGACATAGAGAGGGGAATAAATAAATAACTGATGCAGGTAGATGGACTTTGATGACGTTATTAGCAGAAGAAAATGGTAGCCTAGTAGTGGGAGTGCAGTCAAACGAAACTTGCAATTGATCCTTATTGTATCCTGATCCAGAAAATAATTTATTTTTGTGTGGTTTTGCTCACAGCCAATCCCCGCAGGTGTTCTTCGATTTAATGCGTCTTGAGATTGCCCCATTATCGCAGCAGCTGGATGCTACCATTCCCATGATGGGATATTGAATTAAGTAGGGAAAAAAAGTTTTGAAATGACGTTCTCCATATAACTTTAAGGGTACTGGTATTGGTACTGGTTTCCTAAACAATACCCAGCCCTAACCGTGTCCTAACAGCATCTGATGTGAGCGAGTTGCAATCGATTCCTGTTGCAAACGTTTGAAGTGCTTCAATGGACAAAGACAAAGAACAGCTGATCATGAATTGTGCTGTTGTAGCTAAACAGGTCAGATAAGGTACAGCCAGAAGAGGCTCAGGCTTCTTTTCCATGAATGAAGACAACATTTTTAGGTGCTAACTTATGATTTTGAAGTAACTTTGGTTGCCATTGATGTAATATGCTGTTGTTTACTTAACCTGTGACAGCAATGTTAAATGGACAAATCAAGTTAGTCAGTAAGTAGGCTGTCAGGTAACTTTAAGTGTGACGTGATAATTCTTTCCAACCTGTTGGAAACGGTTGGAAATGTTGTCTGTCATCTTTTTAGCACACCAGCTAACATCTGTGTATTACAACGTCGGCTAAGAATGAATCCGAATACCTTTGCTGAGTTAACTTAACTCCCACAGATCTGTATTGTTAACTGATTTTAATGTCCGTCATTGTCTTCAGTTAATAATTACGAGGGAAATAATAACGAGCACGGTATGAAACAAGACCCATGTTTCGAAGTCACAAACCAATGGCTGTCTGAATAATATTTGCGTATGAGGTTCACCTCACTCATATCTCATGTAATTCACTTCTGTTTCACTAGTACATTAGGTTTGATGTGGGGCAAAGCCACCACGCCCTCATGTAAATCTGGCCAGATATGTAACTGCAGCGAGCTGTTAGACAGCCGTTGGGAGCAGAAATAAAACTGCACCTCATGATAAGCCCAAGGAAAGACACCAGTACACCTAAAATATTATTATTCCTTACTAGTCGGTGGTTAAAGAAGTGCTCAAAGTTTTTTACTTACTTAACAATAAATATGGCTAATTTTGTATTACTCTCCTATTTTATTTGTTGATAATATTGTGCGTTAATAATCTGATAATAAAGAAGGCTAAGGGCAAACAGATGGAGATGAGAGAAGCAGGTATATTGTGGTATTAAATAAGAAAATGTTTGCAGTCATTAGACAACCCCCAGACAGAGGGGCTTGTAGACCAGACCTGGACCTACCTGCTATCATGAGTGTCACAGAGGCCGGACCAAGAATAGAGGAACTAACAGTGAACATCTGGTAGAATATGTAAAGCCTGGAGATGGAGGAGTTTCTCTTCACTGTCTCTGCACCGCTGCGATTTAAGTCACAACCACAGAAAAGTTCATATTAATGCAATGTACATGTTATGTGTTATTGTCATAGGAAATGTCTGATTGAGGATTTATAGCCTACTGATATTACTCTGAAACACCAGAAACAAAATGGAATCTATCAAAACATAGCACATTTGAATTCAAATGGGGTTTTTCTTCGGGTTAACTTTGCACTAGAAGTGCAAAAGGTGCTAGTTTTTGTCAAGTTGATAGGATAAGGCCAGTAGTTAGCCAGGTACTTTAAGGAGAAAAGTACCTGGCTATGGATGCAAACTGCACTATTATTAAAACTAAATAACACTGACCTATGCAGAAGGTCAAGTGTATTAGCCAGTGTAGATGGTCCCCATCGTCTCCTCTGGTTATAAAACTCTTTGAACTCTTGTGGTGAGTTGGTGTATGCATCTGATGCAGCGTTGTATTCGACACGCCACCCTTGTTGCAGTAACAAAGTACACAGCCAACGATCCTCTCCTAGAAACATACACATTAACACACAAGCCGTGAGAAATTGACGTGAACAGTCAAAGAAGACAGGTAAAGAGACACATGTGGTCATTTGACGAGTACAAAACAAAAAGCCTTTTTTTTTTTTAGTTGTCATAGTGACAACATATGTAAGTTTGGCGCAGCTCGCTGGGAAGAGAGCGGGCTAACACAGTTTGGGAGATGTTCTCCAGAGCAGCAGGGAGTAAGGAGGAGGGACAGTGAGACACAACGGCAGCGGGTCAGTGGACCATTAGACCCAGCCTGCCATGGTCAATGGATCATTAAGTTGTTGAAAGTTAGCCCCTTGCAATCGTAAAGGTTAGTACACATAAAAATGGCTGGCGCTCTAACAATTCTGTTATGTTGATTAAAATAGGAATGTCCTGTCTATCCATTTTAATTATATGGAGACACACCTAGGGAAGGTTATAATGGCTGGTGCACTTTCCAACTAACCTTGGTCATATTGCACATATTCTGAAGCTCTGGTTGCAGTTGTTGTGTATCTCTTCAATACATTGTCATCCATTAAGGCTGATCCTCTAAACAGACTGAAACATCCTGGACTGCACAGCACTGAGCCAAACACATGTTCTGCTGTCTTCTGTAGCCAGTGGCCTACTGCATACTCAAACTTCTGGTACCACACCATGGGACCTGGGATGGCAGGGTGATGAGCAGAGAGATTAAAAGAAACAGAGCGATAGAGAAAAATTAGAAAAGGGAAGACATAGGATGAGAGACAAACCAGACAGACCTCAGTGGGAAAACTCACAAATGCTCATCTCTTAAATCTCTTTACACTTAGGGGCTATCACATAAGTACTGGACCAGTCTATCACACTCAGACAGACAGACATTTAACCATCCCTACTCCTACTTTTTGATGAATCCGCTTCATAAAACCGTTTGACTTATTTTTGGACTCTGAGGAAACTACATCCAGAAAGCACCAGTAATGTTAACTGAACCAGGAACTTTATATCTGTGATTATTGCTACAAAAATAAGCATTACCAATACATAACTATATCATGCAATGACGTTCCCACCTGAGCAACCAACTCATGAAGTCATGAATAATATTTGCAAGGTACAATGGTTCAATAATTCATCCCATCACTTGATATGATACTTACCATTTAAGCACATGAATTTGGGTTGCTTTACCGCTGCAACTTGATTCCAAATTCCAGCTATTAGATACTTTGCTATGCCCTATTTTGTTAATGGATCCAGTCAAAGCTCCTACAAACCCCAGCTCATGCCGTCATGCTTACTCTGTACTGGCTCTACGTGCCAGCTGCACAAGGCAACCGACTTAAAGTCTCATCTTGAACCTTCTTCGATCAAACTACTATACTTACAGTATCCTGCTACACAGTAGAGGCCAAAACAATGTCTACTTACCCATACCAGTAGGGTGGATTCTACCACACGCTGCACCTACGTTATTATACATCCTCAACCTGTCAATGAAAATGTGTTTTTTTAATTACTCTTTGTAAAGTGTAAGGTTTCTATATTCAATAATACTTGAAAAACATTTGTTGAGTGGTCTGTCACTGGCCTGTCTACAAGCAGGATCACAGCTTTAGGTTGGAAGTCTGTATCTCCGTCCAGAGCCAGAATGTAAGTGTTGTCATCTGAGATGTTTTTTCTCTTGTAGTCATTGTCATGCTGAGGCAACAGAAAAACCTCTCCGTACATAGAGATCATACTGTCTCTGCGTGGGTTATCCTGGTGCTGGACAAAAGGGAATAGATATTGAAATATTTTGTACACACACACTCAAAATACTAATATGGACACTAAAGGCAAAAGGCAGAAACGTCTTACTGTGATCTTCTGAGGGTTTTTGACGATGTAGCCCTTCCAGCCAAGTAGATAGTACAGATACATAATCTGAAAGTCATATATAGTAATGTGAAAATCCAAGACCGGCTCTTGAGACATGGGTGCTATTTAAATAGATGTCCCACAGAAACTTAAACAGAGGTGACCTGACAATTATTAATTTGATCCATCTGAGAGACATGAGAATTTTTTTTTTAAGGAACCATATTATTAAAAAAAAGACATAAATCCGCAATATTATAAAGCATATCTCAAATTATACCTAAACCTATTCCTATAGGTAGTACAATGATATGGCTGAATTCTTCCAGTATTAGTACATTTTTTTGAAGAAAAAGCCTAAGCTCCTTAACAATATGAGTGTATGTAGGACAGTAGAGTTCTTCATTTTGCAATTCTAATTACAGCTGAAAATAATACATTCATTGATTAGTAGATTGACAGATAATTTATTAGAGACTATTCAGATTTTTGAAGAAAATTTGTTTCAGCATCTGAAATGTGAGAGTTTGCTGTTTTTCTCTTTCATATATGTCAGTAAATCAAAAATATCTGGTTCTTGGACAAAACAAGCAATTTCAAGACAGTACCTTGGACTCTTGGAAATGTGATATTTCATAGACTAAGAAATTGATTGAGAAAAGAATAAGTAGACTAGGCATGGGACTGAATGAACATTTTATGTCATGGTTATCCCGGCCAAAATAATTGATTCGCAATAATCATCAACATCAATAATCATCAAAATATACTCTTAAAATGGAACTAAAATATATCGGAATCACTTAACCTTACATTTAGTTAAGGACAGATTTTATTGAATCATATATAGGTGATATCATAAGTTATACAATACAAGGAAGTACTGCCTGACTCTTAAGGCTGGTAAAAACGGTGCTCTTTGGTGTGGCAGGTTAAAGTACAAGCAACAAAAACTTCCAGGAAGTTTTGCTGAACGTGAAGTAACAAAAACAATCATGGAAAAAAAAACTAAGGGACCCTGTTAGAAGTTTATATTTCAGGAATGTAGGCAAGAAATAGACCATAGCACATAACACATAGCGGACATCTGAGACATGTTGGTCTATTTGTTGTCCTTTTTGCTTCACATTCAGCAAGAAATTCTGGAAATTTGTGTGGTTGCATCTGAGCCGCTCTGCCGGTTACGCGGTAGAGTCAAAATCCATAGCGTAGTGCTAATTCCTACCATCCTATCGTATATACCGTTTATACTAAGGATGTAATTCGTTCCAAGATCGAGGGATCGCATCAATTCCTCGAGGGCCAATCGAGCACTCGTTTTTCCAAATCGATCTTTAGCATGCAATGCATCTTCCTGCGGGGATAATAATGCAAATCAATACAGCCCACCCAACACCTAATGCTTATTTTCAATCAAAACAGTCACAGTTACCATTTAAGGATTTATTTTTTTTACAACCACAACATTGTTTCTTAAAAAAAGTAATTAAATTAGCAATCCGATTATGTTAATGATCAGTGCCACTGTGGAGAACACGTGCTCTGCTGGCACAGATGTGGCAGTTATTAGCAGGTGCTGCTTTGCCAACACGCTCAGTTTTTTGTACCAGTGCCTATCGGACTCCAGTGTTTTTTTTTCTGAGAACGGATGTACTGTCGGGCTCGCTAAAACAAGCTTCTAGCTCGTTGACATCAATATTTTAAACTGGTCCTCCTCAAAGAGGGTGTCCAGTGCCTTTGTGCTTGCAACACTGCTTTCCCCCTCCATATCGTCTGAGCCTTGCACAGTAACCCCATCATGCAGGTCACATAATTTCTCTCGGATGGTGAAAAATCAAAGATGTTTATGTTTCGGGTCTAGCGCAGAAGCAAGAGGTGCTGTGTGCACAAAAAAACCTCAAGTGTTTATCAAGTTATTTTAAAATGAGGACCACTCAAGGAATTGATCACTCACGCCAATCCCTAGTTTATACCATACACCCCTAGCAACAACCCCACATGTACACTACTTTTAATAGGCTACATAAAAGAAGAAGATAGATTTTCTGTAAAATAGATTCTGCTTGATTTGAACTGCTACTAAATTAGATGTCCCAGCCTTACAGCAGACTAATCCGTAATAAAAAGAATCAGAGGAATCTTTTCAATAAGTCACTGATTTTGTGAATGTGGATTTATTTATTCATGTGTGTTTTTTGATTACCAAGTACATGAAAAAGTCTTAATTTTTTTGCTGTTTCTCAGAGATTACCGATACTGGAAAATAAGTCTTTTACTGTTACCATCAAATAGCATCTTGTACCATGACATATTTTAGGACAAAAACAAATACTACTACACCATACCTGGGACCATCTTTTCTTGTTCCTGATGAGATTTTTGTCTTTTAGGTGAACATAAAGCATGTTGCCTTCTGGCATAACAAACATCAGCCTGCCGCCATAGGGAGTATCAATGATCGACACATCATCTGGTTCTTTGTTGGTAAATACCCTGAATGGATGAATCGACAGATGGTTGGTTAGATACAGTTATGTATGTATGTACAGTATATATGTGTGTATGTATGTATGGATGGATAATCTCACCTATAAACCTCTATGACAACATGGATCAAGTCAGTAACGTAAGAGTTAACCAGCCTCTTTTCTGTGCCCTTTTCAGTCATGAAGGCATCATCTACATAAACGTGACACTCAAAGTTAAAACAGTCCTTATGTTCCTCTTTTGGATCACCTCGATAGCGGTCCAACCTGAAACAACAACAAACAACTGAAAATACTGCAAAAGACTGTTCCTTTAAATATTTTCTTCTTTCGTACAAACCGTCAAAGCATGAAAGGAAATACAGCACAAATGTTATTATAAGGCTTTAAAATCTTAATCATGAATTAGCCTAAAACCATCCACACAAAAGCAACTGGACTTGGTTATTTGTCTACTTTCCTAGACAAATAACCAAGTCCAGTCGCTTTTGACTTAAATCTCTTTGGGGATAGCGATGACCTGGACAAATGAGAATATTCACAGACTTATCCACTTCATTTGCATATGAAGATGTTTAAAAAGCAACATAACACCAGGCTGAAAAGACGTGTTTCACTGCCTCTCTGATTAATAATGTCACGTCTTGAACCTCTGATCAGAAGTGATCTCTAAACCTGTTTTCATACACAACAATGACATCATGGTGTACTGACAGTCTAGAGTAGACTGCTGTCCAATTACTCCTTAAAGGGATGTTTAAAGGAATTAAATCAGTGTTGTATATTTGATTCTGGTCCACCTAGGTGTCTGCATTGACAGTGTCTCTAACCTGAACATGGAGGTGAGAATTTTCAGCATTTCGTCATAGGTCTCATGCCACATGGTGGCACAAAGATAGATCACACAGTTCTGTATGTCATCATAGCTTTAGAGAGGGAAAGGAAAGGGAGAGGTTGTCAGCAGAAGCTTTAAACATTTCATGTTGTCACCATGCATGTCTTTCAACAGTCTAGGAAGAAGGCTTTGATCTGTTATGGTGGCTGGATACTGTTACAGACCCATGGTAGCAAATATTTTATACAATAATCACAAGTGCAGATACAACTAATTTTGTAATGCCATTTAAAAAAAATCCTAAATAGTCATCATTTTTTTTATCACAACAATTATTGTGTGCATCCTCACACATCTCCCATCTCTCACATATTTTAAGTGAATTATGCCTTGCATCTGCATCCCCCATACAAGATATGTCTGTGTTCTAATGAATCTGCACACAATTATCACCCCTAGTATTTTTTTCCATGTACCTGCTTAACATATGACTAAATAAAAAAAGAAAATAAATGAAAAATAATCAAGCAAACTTTCGACCCTGACCCTTCTCACCTCTCTTGGTTTCGGGCTCGTGGCACCTTCATCTTGGTGTTGAGTAGCAAAGACAGGTCAATGAAAGCAGATTCATAGAGTCGACGAACAAAGAGCTGAGAGGTTCTCTCGATACGCTGGACCTAAGAAATGGTGAACCATAGACGCACTTAGGTGGCTTGTTGTGTTTCCTGCCTAATTTTAATATAAGAGGTCCCTGTGTTGATGATATTACTAGTAAAATGAGTTGTGTTGTTATTATAAGTTTGACTTTCTTTATCAGTAGGCTGTCGTTTTAGGTTGAATAAATGCTTCAAACTCAGAGCCCTTTTTTTAAGGGGCCTGTTTATCCAAATTACAAAAAAAATAAATTCTCACAGATTTACTGCTGGCTAACCATGCTTACAGTTTTTGTTTCATTTGGCCAGGTTTTCGAATTGGAAAATTACATTTAAACGCTTCAACAGCAACATCTTTTTCCAGACATAGCGGAACTTTGGTAAAATAGTAGTTCCAATAAAAACTGTTGTTTGGCATCAGTTAATCAGCATTAACCATAGACAGACATTTTGAAGAGTGATGTTGCTGATGACCTTTTAAAATGTACTTTTCAGTGCCGGAGGCAACCCAAACGAAATTATTTTCACCTCGATTGTATTGGGGTGACATCTCAGAGAGACAGAGCTTAATGTATATAGTGTGTGTGTGTCTGTGTGTGTGTGTCTGTGTCTGTGTGTTTGTGTGTGTGTGTGTTTATATCGATACCTTAATCTTCCATACGTAGTAGGTACACGTTACGAAGCCTGACCACATACACACTCCCTCCAGTGCCAACATTGAAAAAGGCCATTGCAAGTAGTAGCTGTCAATCAAATAGTCCATAAAGATTTGAGAAAGATATACATAAATCGAATGTGTATATAGATAAAAAATTTACATGTTATATGTCAAGCATACACAGTTTAAACCTGATTAAAACAGGGAAAAAAACAAACAAACATGTACCTGTTGAGTGAAGTTCGACAAATGCTCCTTGTGATTTCCAGTAAAACCACAGGGGTTGTGTTTTTATTGCTCAAGAAGGCCAAGCCTTCACAAAGCTCTGCAAAGGAAACATAGCTAAATGTTTTAGGATATTGGTAAGTCAAATTATTATTTTTTACTTTTATTACACAGTTCCCCAGAATAAATTTGAGACATGAGTAACTTGTAGCCAAAGATTTCTCACAATTCACAACATGACTAAGCAGGTACAAACATGTTTCAGCATTCTGATTATGACTAAATTAACTAAAGTAAACTAACAAAAGTACATTTAAGCAGAGCATACATTCTTAGTCAACTCACCTGTGATGCTCCCATGCTGTGCTCCATCCAATTTTTGTGCCTGGGTTATGAAAAGTATCAGTCCCAACACTAACACTGCAGGTCCCGTGCAGCATAATGGCAGCGCAAAACTCATCCTGACTGAATGAATCTTACAGGCCACTACACCAAACCAGTGGCAGGCAGCTGAGCAGAAGGCCTGAGATAGAAGACAAGGGGAATTAGTGTCAGGGCACAAAATTATTATTTTTTTTCAATTTAGCCAGTTACGTTAGACTACACTTAAACGAGTGCCAGTAAGATCTTGAGTTTAACATGTTATATTAAGATTATTAAGAAATAGTGCAGTACCCATTCAGGGCCTGCCTGCTGAGATTGGGCCAATTGCTTGACTCTTGATAATGCTGGTGGGCTGTTCAGAGCACGTGGCTGTTTTGAATGCATACCCGTTCAACGTGGGCCGACTGCTTGCCCCCTGGAAGTGCTGTTTGCAGTGTTCTCAAGAATTGCTCATTTGATCAACTTTAAACTCGACAACATGCTCCCTTGGGTCCTCAGCAATACACCTGCCAAGTGTGAGTCTATTGGGTGAACGGTTCTTGAGAAAAATTTCTTCCTTTTAAACTTATTTTGAACCTCTCTAAATAATGTTTAGTGAATGTGCTGAAACACACTTTTTTTTGTAGTGCCCCTTTTCTTAAAATATACTTGTGCATACTATTAAGCAGACATAGAAGTGTGCAATTTGACCATTTAGAACCTAAAGATTGGATGCAAATAATTAATGAATTTCCCCCAAGTGGAGTAGAGAAAGAGATCCATGACACCTACACCATCCATACGTACCTACTACCCACATATGTCTGTTCTTTGGTTTCCTTCTACCTACCTGTAAAAAAAACAGCACCAATCCTATTTGCAGTAATTCCCAGTCATCATCCTGAAGATTGAAGTCCGACCAGATGATGGATTTCTCAATAAGCACATGGTAGAACAGGTATACCCCTCCTACAACAGAAAACATAGTATTATTTATCTAATAAAGGTAAATGTCAACAAGTACCTTATAAAAACATAAATATCAAAAGTATGTATAATATACTATAAGAGCACAATGTGTTGGAATAGGTTTGCATGAAATCAAGTGTACTGATTGATGAGATTCAAGTAAATATTTAGGCTGTTGTATAGAGAACAATAAAAGTGTGGTGTGCAGAATAGAAAGCATAGCTTTACAAAAATGAAAACAACCGAAGACCTCATCACTAGAGGGGAAGATCATCTGCAATCCATCTGCACCTCTAACATCACATGTTTGTTCTCAAGTGTAAATGTTGGAAATGAGATGATAAGAAAGCTTGGCAAAACACAGTGAGGTCGTTGTTGATAATACATTCCAAGAGCCTGTGTTTTTATCAGCATGTCTTTTTGATTGTTTCGTGTTTTTACAGACATTGATGCCAGATCATTACCTATCACTATTATCCTCAGAATACTGCTGATGACAAACACAAAGTCCCTGAAACCGTCCAATTCTGACAATTTTCCCTGCAAGGAGAAAAGAAAAATGGGTCTCAAGGATCATGTCACATCAATATATTTATATACTAAAACTGAAACATGGGAAAACACCTGGTACAACTGACCATGTTAGCATTACAATTACATAAATGACAAAGCTGCACAAATGAAAATAACCTTTTATATTTTAAGTAATACTCTTGATCTGTGGTAACATTTCCTAGAAAAGTCACAAGCAGTGCACAGTTAGTGACACATTCTTCATCACCCACCAGTAATTAATCCGCCAGAACGGTGGGCGGAGTTTACACAACGGACTGGCTCTTTAACTCACTTGTGTCGCAAGTGGCAGACTGTTTTTTCCAATCTCTGCTAGCGTTGCGAGTAAATGGTTATTTTAGCCAAACAAACGAAGAAAAGAGTGATGACTACATACGATGAAACTTCTAAAACAAGTGAATGTGAAAATGAAATCCAAAAACACATAAGAGTGCTAATCGCCATAAGCTCTGCCAAAGAGATCCAAACGGAGATCTGGTAGACTCCAGTTTGGTGGCTGTTAAAAAAACAAATTAAGTCTCTACTTTGGAGGTTGGTGCAGTGTAGACAGAACAATAGAAATACATTATAGAAAAGCAGATTACCTGCATGCTATTAGTAGCTTGCAGTGGATTTTCCCACCAGCAGAAAGAGATGAGGAGTGAAGAGAAAATTCCAATTCCAACGTAGATAAAGCAGTCATTACTTTGTCGATCCACATATGATGTTACCCGAACATAGTAGTCAACCCCCAGAAGGCAGTAACCTGTTAGTTGGTTAGATAGTTAAGCAGTTATACACTTAGTTAGTAGCTCTGTTTCCTCTGTCTATTCATAAACAACAACTATTTATAGGACAACAACTGCATGTAAGCGAGGCTGGATAAAGAAAATCTCAAGGAGGGAGAAAGAATCAGTGGGCTTTCAGCCGCATCTCAGTATTTTTTACTTTTTATGCAGGAAAACCATGTTAAACATCATTTTAATTACTGCATATTAGCTTTTACATATTTAAAACATATCAGGAGTGGGACTTTAACAGTTAACCCAAACAATGATGTTTCCCAAGTCATAACCTATAAGATTTGACATACCTTGTTTCTAGCGGCTTTTTTGGTGGAAATATGTATTAACGGGTGAGCCTGTTCTTTCAGAGCCCTCCATCTTGTCACATTCGGGGTCGCTATGTGTGTTGACATTTATTTTTTTTGCTCTTTTGTAAATTTAATTGAAACACATTAACCTCTATACTTTTGGTCCCTGTATGTTACCCCCTTAAATCCATACACACATGCCCTTACTACGAGCCTCAGAAGTTGGAAGTTCCTGATTCCTGAAGTGAACTGTTAGAGACGAGCTTGGCCGGCAAACCAACCATTGTCAGCAGCGTCACTAACATGGCAGAGTATTTACTTATTTAGAAGGAATGTCGCCACGGATATTATAATACTCAGCAAAAAGGCAAGTACAAGCGCTTTCATGAGTGGGTCATATGATCAATCACCAATGTTTTTACTCACTCTTTGATAGACATTTAACTACATGAAAATCTCACAGATTATATCTTTAACCAAAGTGTTGTAGAACATGGAAATACATGTCCACAGCGCTATTAAAGAAATGACCTCTTAGCTGGCAGAGTTTCAAAGGTTCATTTTCATAGGTGTTTTGTGAAGCAGTACTAGTGATTCTAGTATTCTGTTTAAAGAAAACAAGACACAGTAAATATAAAGAGTTACCAGCAACTGTGAGAATGAGGGAGCAGATTGGGAACAGGATTTTCCATCTTTCTTTCTGTAGTCTGTATACTATCTGGAGAATGGCAGAAACAATACAGACTCCTCCGCTGATGAAAAGATTGGTCAACACATCAAATTGAGGCATAACGACGAGAACCAGGATCGAAGTACCAAGAGACACCAGACACTCTATGGCACAAATCTGTAAAAGATGCAAAGACACAAATAATTAGAGGTGTAAATCATACATTTGATCACAATTCAATATTATATTGATTCTTTGGACAGGTTAGTATGATATATCACAAAGTCTGCCACCATACAATTTTGATCCAGTTTAAGGGTATGCCAATTTAACAATCAGTTACATCTATATCAACTCACGAAAAGCTACTAAAATATGATATGTAAATGTAATTACAGAGGTCTTCCAGACATTTAAATGCAACACAAACAATTTTAATTGATTAGTAAATATAAAGTGGAAAGCATAAAAACATAAAGAAAAAACATACAAATGACATGGTCTTCATGTTGGGATGCACAAAGCTCTTGAAGGCACACCTCCACAGTGATTTTATAAACACCAGGAAGTTGGGGCAGACCAGGCAGAAAACCAACATCAGCATGTAGAACTGTTTTTCCTTTGGGCTACGCATGGAGGTTGGACTGGACATTGTTGACAACACCAAGAGAGAGCCCTGAGTGAACAAACCAAAAGTATGTTAAAGAAAACCAAAGTTTGAATAAATAAGACTGAAGACCAGAAGTATTATTACAATTTGCTATGTCTGATACTACTTACAAAAATGTCTTTCTCTTTCTTTAGATTGAGATTTTAGAGAGACAATAATCGCAGATCTCTGCAAATGAATGCCATGATATTTAGGGAATGCATTGTTTATTTTTTGAGCATGAGTCATCTTCAAGATAGACAGAAAGATGAGGACAACGGAGGAAGATGAGAAACTGAAAGGGAATAGAGGCAGAAACAGAGGCAGACAATGCAAAGAATACAAATAGTGCAGAGTTAAAGATTGACAGACAGAAATTGAGGAAGACAGAGATACACAAAGAGAAAGAGAGATACAGAGAGAAAGAAAACGACAATATGTCAGAATTGAGTGCAAGTAATCTAAGCCCTGCCCTACCATAAATAGCACCAATGTTGTTCATGTTACTTTGTGGAAAGGCAGGCAGGCACAGACTTAAGGCACACAAGTTTATGTCAACTATTTCAGTTCAGACAAAAAATGTAAGACAATCACTGTATCAAAATCTAATTTTGAATTTAAATCCAAAGTACTAATCGAAACATCAAGTATTTTTTGTGTTGTGACTGATTAATATATTATTATGCGTGACATTTATTAATATTTCTAGTCCCTAAGAGTTGTAGGCTACATGAAGTGATACAGTGATACAAGAAATATATTATTTAGATCAACAACACATATCAACATTTAAAGGAGCTTTCCGTTCCCCCATACATGAAATACTGACATTTATTCACAGACATACATTCACTAACATGCACATAGCTGATCGACTATCAAAACAAAGCGAGGAACTCAGATTACAGCACACTCAAGGGAGAGTGACTTCATTTTCTATTCAGGATGACATCACTCCACTATATTTTTACATAGCAAATAATTGTTGGCTGCTATATGAATGCTCTGAATGTTGAGAACAGCCCCTTTTAAGTCTTTTGTTCATCAGCAATAAAAAAAGGTTTAAAATGGCTAATATGCCGGTACAGGTATTTGGATAAGATCTTGTAATGCATAAGCAGCATTTTTGAATCCAATAGCCCTAAGAAAACATTGTTCAAATCTTCCCCTCTGACACAACTGTTACTGTTCTCTAATTTTTCTGTTTTTCCACAAAGTTTTTTGACAGACAGACAGACAGTCAATCCTACCTTAGCAATAATGGCACTGGTCAAGACAGCTAACCCCACAATAACAGCCACCAGGTACTGGGCCAGCTGGAAACATCTTCTCTTACTTTCCTTCTCAGCCCCTATTGGGTTCAGCTGGAATGGATCCCATGTATCCCTGAGACAAACATATTAACACACATGCATTGATGACTTCAGCACTCATCACAGTTATCCTATGTATTGAGTCCAGAGTTGATCCCAACTCACTTTACGAACATGACAGAACGCCAGTGAGAACCATTAAATTATGGACTGTGGTTGGACTTAGAAACATGCGTTTATTACAGGATTTGCTGTGTATCTACGTGAACTTTAGAGAAAACATTTTGCTATGTAGTTTACTAAATGTGCTAGATTAATGCCCTAAAGTAGAGGTCAGGGTGTCTAAAGGAAAGTGACTGTAAAGATGTGGGAATGAAGAAGGGTTTGACATATAGGAAAAGTCATAAACAAGAGGGTATATTATACCAAACAAGGATATTATTGTACAGTAATGATGATTCAAAAGATTGGTTCTTGCACGTCATGATCAGGGTGTGGATTTTAATGCTTCTGACGTCTTCAGAAGGTATATAGATAACTATGATTACTTTTATTATTAGTCAATAAAAATAACAGAGCAATACATACCCTCAGAGAGGTCAGGGTACAGAATACTTTGGTACATTTGAGTTTTTACAGCCTGTTGGCTGATTAATATCAACTACAGAATAATTATCAAGGCGTGGTATGGCTTTGTTGCATTGCTAACACTTTGATTTTTTTACTTTACCATAGCAACTATCAAAACAAGTCCAGGTGAACCTTTTCTGCAGTATATCCTCAGCCACGCTGGCAGAAGGTGTGTTTGGCTGATTAGAGTGCATGTGTGTATTCGCACAATGACACTCCTAAATAAGGCCTATCAAAAAGCAGTCATTACAGTAATAGCCATGAGAAGCTGCTGAGCAAAGATGCTTTTTAAAAGAACATAAGTGTTCTGATAAAAGCAGAATGAATGGTATGATAAAGTTGGAGTCAACGCCATACCATACTGTATGTTTATTATGATATAATATATGAGTATTTTATTCTACTCCAGGCCAATTATTCTACTCCAGGCCAATTTAACCTCTGGTGATCTTACAAAACACTAATACTGTATGCACAACACTCAACACAGTTGCATAAAACTTAATGTAGGCTACTGAGAAAAACATGATTTGTGTTAAAAATGTAAGTTGTTTTCCCATAAAACACTCCCCTAATCATATAGAGGATAGCAGAACATAAATTAAGTGTGTTTAAAAACAAAATCTAAACCCAGAAACAACCCAACGGTTTTGACCTCAGAGATACCAACATGCAGAATGTGATTAAAACTGTAGTGCGTATTTAACATTTTAAATGGAGCAGCACAACCCAAGAGCAGTCAGTATCTCAGCCAGAGCAATAAAGAGAAGCACAACAGTGCACAGGGGAAATTAACTGTTTCCTCAAACTGTAAATTATAATAAATGGAAACCTGCTAATACAATACTTTAATAAATATTACTGGGCACACAAATGTATCATAATATCCATAACCAATACCTTATCTCGCAGTTAAGTTAACAGTTAACCTCCTAACAATGATGAATTTGTGCCTACAGACAGGAAGTGGAAAAGCTGCATAGTTCAAAGCTGAATGGTATGTTAATTCTAAATTTCTCTCACTAATATTGTACAACCATTCACACACCAACTTTAAAACTTGATGGCATGGAACATTTTGCTTCCGTTGCTTTGTGAGTTAAAGGATAACTTGCGCTGTCCTCGAATAAATGAGGAAATAAATTACTGTAATTTTTCTCTTTCACTTCCGTTAAGTCGTTGTGGTTAAGCAAATATTGAAGACAAATTGTAAATTGTAGCCCCTATCTTTTTACAACTATTGTACACAAATGATAGCAGCACAAAAAAGCTATTTCCTTGTTGGATCATCTGAACCACAGGTAAATTCTGACTTAAAACTAGTGATGTAAGCAAATCTGAAATAGCCGTATACATAACAATTGGATAATGCCCCAACAACATCTAAATTGGTAGGAATTTGTGCAGTGACATTAGTAATCCGATAGATTTAACTTTATGTCACATTAAGCGTTTATCATCCTAAATAACTTTTTATCAATTTCCAATATTTGTAGGGTTATTGCCCTACAGATACAGCTTTTCTGATGTGGTATTTTCACCTCTTCATCTAATAGTAAGAGCTGCAACTAGACTGGACTGGAATAGACTGTATGAAAGAGATGGACGTAGCTATCTTGTAATGGACCATTGGTTTGGTTTTGACTACCTTTTTGAAGCTTCTAGTTTGGCATTTTGGCTGCCATCTTGTTTTTTTGAAACCGGAAGTGATTATATTTGGATGAGAGGACGGAGCTTAGCGCAAAGCCAGTGATTTCAATTGCACCGTATTAAGCTAAACTAAGATGGAAGCTGCTGATTTTCAACCGGCGGATGCAAATCATCCAGCAGACTATTATTAGAAGGCCAGCGGTGATCTCTGGATTCCTGCGCTGCTCATTAGCACTAGCTAAAGTTAGCTTTGTTAACAAGGTGCAACCGAATGTAGAACAGAACATTTTTAGGTGACCAAAATGTTACAGTTAATTTGGATGAAGTGAGAAAACGCTTGAGAGGGTCAAAGTCCTGCGACGACAACCAAAAAAGGTTCACTGCTATTTTAATGTACACTGTGCCGTGGATATGCATTAATAAGCCTCTATCCTGTCGCTAGAACGGCAACAATGTCAATCCCATTGGCTTCTATTTTCAAACCCTGAAGCTATGTCCCTCTCTTTTTTACAGTACATGGCAACAATACAAAACTTTTCCAGTAATTTCAAAGTAATTTATACAATGTCTCTCTTTACACTTTCTGTGTAGGCTCTGCTTAGTTCCAGTATTAATCTGAATACAAACAGAAAAGTTATTGTGACATAAACAGATACAGATTTGCATTACACCCCGTCACAGCAAGACAATTTTTTTCAATCATTAAATTGTAGTAGCTGGGCTCAGTTGGCTGCCTTCCACATAAATGTGATATGTATTTAAATTAATTCTGTCACATATGAGCTGTCTTTCAAGCATCTGTCACCACCTTAAATACAGCAGAAATTAAACGTGATGACCTTCAAAAAGCAGCATATATTCAGAGTTAGTCTTTACCTGTGTCTTCCCTCTCTTTTTTTGCCTCTTTGTTTTAGTTCCTCCATCTTGCTTGTCTACTCCACTCCTTATGGTGGCCAGTGTAGACTCTGTGCGTCAAAGAGGGAAATTATTCAAACATTACGTTTTTTTTCTGACAGATTACTAACAGTATAATATGTATTTTAAAGTGGAACATTAGCACAAAGGATTTGATTCATTTAAATTATGGTCAGCATTGATCTCATTAATTCATGTTTAAACATAAGAAAATTGAGACATTTTACCTTGATGTATTTAATTCCTCGGTTGATTAGATCTTTTCCTCAAGTATTCAGAAATCCGCCCTTAACTTCTTTCTCTTTCTTCACAGAATCTCTACTTTCAGTTCATCTCCAACTCACAAACGCCAAACTCAATTATCAGCTAATTTTTGTCCACAGGATAGAGATTTCAGTCCTTCAGATAATGATGAAATGATGTGAAATCTCACATATTGTATGTATTTTTAAGTTTTTAAATGTCTTCTTGACTGGAAACCAGCTGTGTCAAAGTCTCCGTCAAATCTGTCAGTCAGTTCAGCTTTTGTCCGTCCTCATTTGTGTTATCACTAGTTTATGAAAGAGACACCCATATGGACAGTAAGGTCCAGCCCCCTCAAGTGTGTGTGTGTGTGTGTGTGTGTGTGTGTGTGTGTGTGTGTGTGTGTGTGTGTGTGTGTGTGTGTGTGTGTGTGTGTGTGTGCGTGCGTGTGTGTGTGTTCTGATGATTATAGTTTATGAAAGCTATGCTGTGTGTGTTTGATAGATATCGAAAGGTAACCATGAGCATAAAATACCGTAAACACCCAATGTGAGTAAGGTACGTAATTTCTGTTAACTTGTGTGTGTGTGTGTGTGTGTGTATGTGTGCATGCATCTGTGGTGTGACTAATCAAAGTTTGTCAGTGACCAAAAATGTCAAGTTATATAGCCAGTTTTTATGAGTGGCAATAAAAAGGTACAAGGATCATTTACACTGAAACACACAAGCATTGACTTCAGTCTCTCTCTCTCTCTCTCTCTCTCTCTCTCTCTCTCTCTCTCTCTCTCTCTCTCTCTCTCTCTCTCTCTCTCTCTCTCTCTCTCTCTCTCTCTCCCTCTCTCTCTCTCTCTCCTTCTCTCTCCTCTCTGATGTCCAGTACAGTGTTTTGGAGTGAGTTTTGTTTTACTGGTGATGCACATATTAAATGTTTTTTGTAAAGGTTGATGATATCTTTTCTTTCTCTCACTCTGGTTGTAAAACTTATGACTCAGCCAGTACCATGGGAACCAGAAGCAATACTCTGTGGTGGTTGTTGTATTAAAACCTAACCTAGACACATTTTTATTGTTTAACACTTAATGTAAACACAGTTTTTGTAATGGTGGTCAGGTTTTGTCCTTCTCTTGTAGGCTGTACTGTAACAACAATTGATCCAGCACAAAAGAAAAGCAAAGCTTTAATCAGTTTGTGTCATGTGCTGACCTGTTTTTTTAGTGTGGGACTGTTACCACTGGGTGTCAGTACAGGGCTTTGAGTTTTAGCCATTACCTGTGCTGCTTGAAGGATTTTTCAGTTTTCAGCAGTGAGTGTTTTTGTGTGTGTGGAAACAGACAATGCAAAAGGGTTTTTGTTTGTGTACATACTTCATGTCTGTCTTCAGTGGTTTGTGTGCATTTGCAGCAGCCTGTGTATGTATGTGTATGTGGGCATGCATTTGTGTCGGTGTGTGTGGTGTGGGCTCAAAAGAACGTTTCTGTCAGGTTGTGGACTCTCATTAAGATGCTCTGCCAATGCATAATAAGGCCGCCATATGGTCAACATGGCGATGCCCCCCTCCCCCCCTCCGACACACACACACACACACACACACACACACACACACACACACACACACACACACACACACACACACACACACACACACACACACACACACACACACACACACACACACACACACACACACACACACACACACACACACACACACACAAACCCCTTCAGGTGGTTGGGTTTGAGAACAGTCCCACAATAATAACACACAGCAGCAACAAAGCAAGGCAGGTGAGGTAGCATTTTATGGGTTTAATTTGGAGAAGCAAGACCATTTGCAGGCTAAAACTTTCCATGAAAATATGTCCTATTGTTCCTAAAATTCAGAGGTTGTCACAAGAGGTTGTCAGAAAAAGAGTTTCATGTCTATCATTTCTTAGTAGCAGTGATCCCAGCTCGACAGTCCTGCTCCATGATCTGTGAAATGTTGTTCACATCACAATGGTAATGTCACTGAGGGCATTGTTACTGCTATTCACAGCTGATGCCTCTCAGATCTACAAGAAAGGTCAGTAGCAAAGAACCCTTCCCAAGCTCTGTTTTGGGCGCACTGAAATGTTCAATGCCAAACTATAATTAGTAGCCTCATGGGCTGTGTGTTGAGAATAACTACCTTCTGTAGATACACATGAAGGGGCTACTGTATGTATTCTCTCATAATTGATCTGCTGTTCAGAGTCTGAAAAATGGTACAGGAGGAGTGAATGAAATGTTAAACTAAACTCCCTAGATGGTCAGGCTAATCTGGCAGGAACCACTCTCATCTCCATCACCTTAAAGATATAATAGTTTCATTCATTTTTAATTTTAATTGTAAATAAAGTGGCTCTCTGTAATGTGAAATGTTTTGTAGCTTCTGCTTAGTAAAAATATGATAGCTCTGAAACTAACATTGATGTGCAGGCTACTGGAGAAAAACATTTATCTTTCAAGTGTTTTTCCGCCAATACATTTAATTGACATCCTACCTCCTCAGCCAGGAGGTAGAACAGGTTGTCCACTAATAGGAAGATCGGCGGATCCTTGGCTCTTCTAGTCTGCAAGAAACTGAACCCAAATTGCCCCCGAAGGCTTTGTGTGTCTTAGTGTTTATGAGCATCTGAATGGTTTAATTGGATCCTTATGAGCAAGGGTAATCCCTACTATCCCTATGTTCTACATATGTATGTAGAATAAGAACAAAATCTGGGAAGCAGAAGAGCGGCTTGGTTTTCGGTTCTGGTATGTGGTGGTTGTCTGAGTAGTATTTACCAATCGTGTTGCATGTGTAAACAGTATGTGTGGAGAGCAAACGAGGTGGAATGCATTGGCTTTAATGCAATCTCGGAAACCATTGGCTATTGCCTGACAATGATTTAGCGTTTAATCAGCTTATTGTTGCGGCCTCTCAACTCCAACCTCCATTCTTGTGTCTCAAATTCATAATGAGACAGTAATCATTGACCGGCGTGCAGAAGAGGAACTCTTGGCCCTGGTAACTACACAAAGTCCAAAATATTAGCCCCTGGAGGCTAAATTGTCGTCAGACAGATAGCTGATGGGTTCCGGGTTTGGTGAAAGGGTCAGTGTGGCAAGTAGTGCAGAGCTCCTTGAGTGATTGGAAGACTAGAAAGGCGCTGTATATGTCGGAGTCCGTTTACCATTCAGAGAAGATTTTAGTGCCACTGAGATGTGAGAATTATTGTGAAAGGGAATATTGTTGATTGGTTCATCAAGGAAAGAGTTTTTGAAATTATGCACAGCAAGAACTTTGTGCAGGCCTGAGGGCAGTGATCTGCACTGATTGGGCTGAAAGTCTATATTTCGTTCAGAATCAACTGAGGTAAGGCCCAGTCCAACAAACACACTCACACTCATCCTCACTCACTTAAACACACACACGCGCGCGCGCTATGGATTTCAGCCCTGTTCTTTCCTATGAAAGCTGCTCAGTGGCGCATGAAGCCAAAAACGTTCAACTACTGCATTTAAAAATACCCAGATCATCCGCTCTGCTTCCATGTTGTTTGGCCCATAGAGCAGGCCCACTAGAGACCTCCACCGGCCGATCCAGCTAGGTCTGGTTTAGTGCTCCAGCTAACTTGAACAGGGATTAGATTAATTTAGGGGCCGTCCAAACGAAGACGGGGTTTTGCTGTTGCCACAAAAGTTGTATGTATCGTTTTGGCCGATCATCCACACAGATGCGAGTGTGAAAACGTTCTTTTCTGAAACCGGGTCCCAGAGTGGATAAAATAAAAAAGGCACCTTTGCGTTGTCGTCTGGGCAGCTAAACTGCTTATTTTGTTAGTCCCAGTGTTTTGAGTTGGTTTCTATGGTATCATATGGACACAGATTGTTTTTGATCGTGTGGACGTACCCTTAATCCTGTGGCTCTTCTAGAATTTCAAAATGTTATCCGATCAAAAGAATCAAATTCTGTCTTTTTTGGCAAGAGGGCATCACCTGACTAACCTGGTTCAATAGGCACTGTATATTGTGCATCTCTAACACACACACTGATGATTCCTCCATTGGCCACCAACTATTTTTACAAACTGTACTACTCATTGCAAGGTCAAATTATACATTCCTCTATATATGGTTTGAACAAAAATAGTTCCAACTGTTTAAATCCAGTTTCTTCTGACCTTTTAGTTGACGTACATAGGTGTCACACTTAACTGCCGTCATCCTCTAAAAAAGGCAACAATGTGCAGTTTGATGTCTGAGGTCTTCCAAAACAATTGCAGAGCAACTATATATAGAGATATGACTATGGGACATAGCGACGTTGCTCTCAGTTGAAACTGAAAAGAGAAAAGAGTGCCATTAGGGTAAATGTTCAGAAACATCAACTTCATCAAAGTGTTTTAGAACTGCATTCTGCAAATGTGGCTGCATGTCGTCTGAAACAAAATAAGGATCACGATAGTCTGCTTTTAAAAGGAAATGCCTTTGATCTGGCATGGCATTTGTTAGACTCCTAAATCCCAAATATAGGAGAGGAATTGGTCAGACTGACAAAATAAAATCGACACAATCCTAATAATAGAATAGCAATGAAAAGGTGCAGTGAAATCTTCATTACTGAACCTATTTAAGGTTGCAGGCTGGGGGGTAAAATTAGAAGAAGAATGATTTGTATACAAGGATCAGCACAGCACTTCTCAACCTGGTCCAGATGAGTCTGGCCGGACAGACGTTTCTGGTATGTGTTGAAAATACCATTTTATCACAAAATATTAACTAAATATTAAATATAGAAAAGGGGGAATGTCTGCAATTGTCATGTATTATATTGATTTTTAAAACAAATGCTATTGTTACATTTGGTTTATCTGTGTGTACAGATGTACAATGTAATCTAATTTAACACCACTGCATATTGTAAACTCAAAAACGATCTTAGACATCAATCAGTACCTCTCTGGAACAGTCTAAGCCAAAACTGAGTATGATAAAGTTGATAAATGTAGAACTGATTGCAGGTCTATGGTATTGGTCAGCAGGATATTGCACAATTCTTTCTATCTTTTTGGTTCATGATGTTTTTTTTTAATGTTTTGTTAAAGAGGCACTGCACATGAAACACATCAATTATGGTGTTAATATTGATATTTCTCACCAAATTTACAAAAAAATCTGCAATTCCCGGTTTGAAAATGGCTCAATAATACTCCCTGCTGTTTTATATCAACTGGCAAATGGCAAGTCCAATGCTGATGTATAGTCGACTGTTTGGGTCTTCTCTATGTCATCAAATTAAATTAAAATTGTAAAAAAATGTCACATTCTGCTGGATCCACTGCACCTGAACAACATCCAATCAGAGCAAATGATTCTCTGACCCAGTTTCAATGACTGCTGCTCATTAACTCCGATCAAACTGTGAAACTAGGCAGCGCTGATCACATATGAATCGATATTTTGTTAGTGTATTGCATAGAACGACCAGCGGAATTTTCTGGTGCGCCTGCTCTATGGCTACTATTATGCGAAAGTATCGATCATCCGTGTATTTTTAGCTGCTAAAATTGTACTTTTTTGGCTTCATGCACCACTGAATAGCTTTCATAGGAATCGAACACTGTATGCAGTTTAATACATCCATGGAAGTTAAACTTTAAATTGTCACAGTCTGCTGAAAATAAATGTACACACGCTGTCTAGCACTTCAGAACTTCCTGTTCTGTCTAAAAAAAAAAGATTCACCTTGACCAAAGCCCAAAATACACATAATTGAATTTCCTCATTCAATGGCCCACTAGACAGTGTTTTTTCTCTTCAGTGGTATTATTTCAAAGTCAAGAAAGAAAAGAGGAGTCTAATTCTCTGAGGGACCATAAATCAGCTGTTAATAACAAAATAGGCTCTTAACCAGAGCACGAAACTGCCCCTTTTATTCCCCAGCCACAGTGGCTGATGGCTCACAAACACCAGACACTGTCAGAAAGCCAGACTGAATTTTAGAAAAGATTAGCATCTGACTGTTTAATAGAGACGCATTTTGCTGAAAGTCATAAATTAAATTGTTCATTAATCTAAAGAATTCCATAATGGTTTTTAATACGTATCCATCTGTAGCTTGTAATGTAAGCATTGATTGACATTGACTATCTGTCCTATTGAGAAATATTAATTGGATTCATGGGATCATTCCCATCCTGGTTGATGATGCTGTTGTGGTCTTGTTTTACCTGAATTATCTCAGCGACAAGGTCAGGTGATACAGTGGGTCATTAATTGCTGATTTGGAGGTTCAATCTCAGAGTCCTGCCTACATGTCAGAGTGTCCTTGAGCAACGCACTGTACACCAAACTGCTCTGAATGAGCAGGTCAATGGTAATACCACTTCTGTAAGGGACAACTGCACTCTTTTGTAGTGATTTACACGGAGGTCCCACACAGGCTGTAGATTTAATGTGCAACTTATCATTATTGACTTCAGACTTGTCTCAGACATTACTCAGTCTTGATAGTAAATTATCAATGAGCCCAAAGAAGTCACCTCCAGCAACACAAGGACAGTGTTGTTTTTGTTTTCAGCACAGGCCACAACTGTACAACAGCAATTTAACAGAGCTGTGTTAAGAAACACAACATAATAAATATCCTGTGTAATGTAAAAAAAGACACCAGGTTTTCCTCTAATACTAATGATATTGGGGTTAATCCAACAATACTATACCAAGACATAACGCAACATGTTTAAAATAAGAAAACTTGTTGGTCTTCTCTACTCTGTACTGCTAGTTTCCTCGACTTTTGCGCTGCTGACGAGTCTGCTCAAACAAAAGGGAAATGCAGGAGAGCTTGGACAGAAAGACTGATTTTAATTTGATGTTTTTATTTATATCAGCTTTATTTAAAAGAGCGGAGCAGCAAGACATTTAATTTCAGAGAGAAATATAAAACAAATATTTCACATTAATTGAAAGACCTCAGAAGGAAAAGGAGGCAGGAGATGCATTGGAATACGGAAAGAATCTGACTGCTGGCAGTGGTACTGTAGAATTGAGATCCACTTTTTACTTGTAGTGTGTGTGCGTGTGTGTGTGTGTGAGAGAGAGAGAGAGAGAGAGAGAGTCAGTCAGTGCGTATCAGTTAGCATCATGATTGAGCTTCTGGGAGAAAGGCTGAAGTTAGAGGAACTCACAGATGCAGTAACTAGCTTGACATCTTCTCTTGTCTTCTCTTAGGCAAGGTTCCACCTAATTCACTGTAAAGCAGCTCATTGCCACAGCATACTATTACAATGTTTCATCTAAGAATTTTTTTTTCAGCAGTGGGGGCCTGCCTGGCATCTTCTTTGAAAAATATTTTACAGGAATAATTTATTACAGTGCAAAGTCTGGTAACAAGCAGTGTTTCACGCATGGATTAAAGAGCTTTCATTGTGAAAGGTAAGGAGGAACGGATTTCTGGTTTTCGGTGTGCACATACAGGAGGACTTAACTTGGAACATTAACACCACAACCAATCTCAAGAAAGCACAACAGAGACTGTACTTCAGGAAAGTTCTCAGGAATAACAATCTGACTCACAAACTTTTGGTGTCATTCTATCGTTGCTCCATAGAAAGCATCCTGACTTATGGCATGTGTGTGTGGTTTGCCAGCTGCACAGTTGCTCACTCCCCACCCTGGAAGAACTGTACAGCTCTCGCTGTCTTAGTAGGACTAAAAACATTCTAAGGGATTCTTAAGGGCAGACGTTTCATGCTCAAACATACAGACTTAAGAACAGTTATTCAAAAGCTTTTTTGACTGAAATTGCTTTGAGGATAACGATGACCTGGACGAATGAGAACATTCACAGGCTTATTCAAAAGCTATAACAGTGCTTAACACCGCAAACACCTTTACCTATGATGGTACATGATGATCTTTGCTCAGGGTCTCTGCAATCTACTGTTTTTTGTTTTGTCTCCTTAAGCTCCTACGGTGCGCGTGTGTGTGTGTGTGCGTGCTGGTGTGTAAGCTTGTCGTTTTAAATGTTCTATTTGATGCTTTTAATGTTAAATTATTTCTGCACTTTTAAGGGATTGTACCGTAAATTGCGTTGTACTGGTACAATGACAATAAAGACAATTCAATTCAATTCAGAAGTGGAGCTATCTGCGCTGCCATTGTCGAGGTTTAAAGAGTAAAATTGTTTTCTGTCTGGTCGATGGATGTATGAGGTCTAGTAGCAGACTTCTGTGTTGCTGTCTTATAATCCTCATAAGTAAACAACACAATGTGATTTGTTGATGTCTTTATTTGCAGTGCAAGAGCTTCAACAAAATCAACCTTTCCTTGGGAAAAAAACATCACTTTTTCGAATTGTAATAATTACGTTCTTTGTGAAAGTACTCACGAGAAAAACAACTGCTTGAAAAAATATATTGATGTGCGACTTAATGGCATGGAAAAAAAACGTCCCCTTACACTCTTTCCTTGGCTCTCCTCAGGTGCGTGTCGCCCACATTCTAGAGCGCTCTGTCGACGTATCTTTACTGTCGTGTCAAATAAAAACCCCTTGCAGAGTCGTGTCATTGCGATTCCATAACATTTCATAAAATTATGAAGCAGCAGCGGTACTGATTTTGTACACAGAGGAAAGTCAGTATTAGAAACAATGCAACTGTTTATTTAACCATTTTAGCCAACAAATAAATATTATAACATATATGATAACATATTATTCAATCCCTTTATTCTTCCTCCAATCAGTATAGCTCTTGAAGTAGCTTTTTCTTGAAGAGCTGCTAAGTGACCAACAGTAGTAGAATGACTAACTGTGAAATGATGGTGATCCTGGGGATAGCTAAATATTGTTCCGTACCATATCCCTTGTTAATATGTCACAGGTAGGTTTTCGTCAGGTATCTTACAGCTTAAAGTGTGACTCAGTCACTGAGAATAGAGGACATGAACGTGTCATATGGCATTGTGTGTACAACTGATAAACTCTACTGATCATGTCATGAACTAGCTCTGAGAACTGCCCTGGTCTATATATGTCTACTCTGACTGTCATTTGCAATTCAATCAAGTCCCAAAGAGACATATTCCACTTTCTGTTCACCTCAGGACAGAACCACATTCAAATATTGTCGGTGTCCTGCAGAGAGAAATGCTGGAGGTGGGGTTGGGGTGCCTGTGAATGTGTATGTAACAGCTGTTATGAAGAACAACAAGCCAGATGGCATCAGCTTCTTTGTTCTGCTTTGATTTCTACTCGCTCACCTCTCTCTGTCTGTTTGTCTTTGAGTTTAGAGAGTTTTTTCCAGCATACATTTAGATTAAGTTTTTTTTTTCTGTTTGAGGAATTTCAATCAACGTTACATGTGACTTGTGAAGTAAAATAAACAGGATATTCATGTTGCACATCCTGAGCTACTCCATCTTTTGCATGGTATTACCTGTATTGCTCTTTGTTTTTATCTCTTTCTAATTCTATGTGTTTGTGACACAAAGAATGACAATTGTTTGGGTAAACTAATTTTAATTTCAACAAATAAGTCAGTCGTAGCTGTAGTCAAAACATTTATTTTGAAAAATTAAATTCCATTAAATATGAAACACATTTTACCCAAATTATGTCTGTATCACTTTTTATTGGAGAAGAGTGTTCGCTTGTGTGGAAAAATGAGTTATTTCACTGAAGTGGTGAATTGTCACTTTAGAGTCAGAGGTTAATCGATCTTATAGATCTTTTTTAAGTGACATTTTACAGTGTGGTTACCAGAGAAAAGAAATGTCACTCTCAACTTCATATTGAACTGCTAGTGAATTTGTTCAGCCATGACAGTATACTTACACCTACAGTCTGACTATTGCCCACTGGCTCACATTTTCTCCCTCTCTGTCACTCCACATCCATGCTTTCTTTGAAGTGATAGAAATACACCAAGAACACTGTTTTACCTTTCTATTTCCTTTTGTCCTTTCTTTCACCCTTGCTTGATTCAGTATGTAATTCTCGTGACATAAATGTTTTCAAAGTTTCAAACAAATCCTCTTTGACTTTGGATTCGTTCAAACATGATTTAGGGAAAAAGGTGCAGGCTTGGGCTGGTGTGAAAGCTTTCAAAGCAGTTTGACATTAAGCCTAACGCTGAACTGGACTGGTATGCTAAATTTTACCACTGGGTATCACACTTGACTCAACAGCAGAGTGTAGCAACTCGAGTCCTCTTTGTTGTGTCGTTTTTAAAAAAAAAGATGTTTTGTGGCCTTTTTGTGCCTTTATTTAGCCAGTATTGCTGCGTTTCAATAGTGTTTCAACATGCCCTCGTTCACTTCCCCTCGGCACTTGCCCTCTGGGGGGAATCCCCTCCACCATCATAAGTATCGTTCGAATAGTCTGAAAAACTGACGGTTACTTGGAGAGATCGACCCTCCGACGGCTGAGTGATCGAGTGAACAACGATGGTCACTCCACAATGCACTGAGAATACATTCATGGGTAGGAGGCAGTAATGGACGTAAAACTAAAGGAGAACAATATGCATAAATAAAGCAACATTTTATCATCATGCTTTTCAGTTTCATTTTTCTATAAATAATATCTGATTATAAGACTGTATTGTTACATGTGTGGGCCGTTTCATTGTTTAGCACATAGTTTCTGAAGAAATCTCATTGATAGCTCAATATTTTACCGAAATTGTTGCAGTAAATATTTAGTCTACTTATTTTAGTTGATATATCTATAGTTGACTTGTGTGGTTTCTTCTCAACATTATCTGTAAACGCATAGAATAAATTTTGTTTTGCAATATATCATAGCAATAATAATGATGATAATCATTATCCAGATCACAAACAAAAGTTTCTGAATCAAAGATGATGCAGCTGTTTACAAAGTGAAGACAGTGCCGACATATTGCAATCATCAGTAGAAAAAAAACTTCATCTCATTAAAAAGAGTCTAAAAGTATATCTGATTATTAGTAAAAAGCAGAACAGCGCTAAACCTACACCTGGTGGTGGATCCATGATAGTTTGGGCTGAAGTGAACGAGGGCAGGTGCGTTCCATTTCATCCCGTGCTCCTCCCTGCCCAATTTCCCGCAGCTCTCCAAGTGGCCTCCGCGTGCTGTTACGTAATGCCAAGGGCTGAGGGGAAGTGAAGGAGGGAATGTTGAACAACTAATGAAACGCTTTGTCAAGCTGGAGGGTGACAGGAAATGGAAGAGAGAGACAGGGGATGACATGCAGCAAAAGGCCGCAGGTCGGATTCAAACCTGGGCTGTTTCTGTGAGGACTTTTAGCCTAACCTCAAAGCCACTGGGCGCCCTTTTGCATCATCTTTTTAGCGATATAACTGCTCAAACAAATTAAGGGAAGGTATAACACCAAGTCAGTTAAACTTGAGTGGTATCAATCTGTTCATTTAGGAAGCATAAGTGAATGCAACTCAATTTCACCTGCTTTGGTGCAAATGAAAGTGACAACATGTGCAATGGAGAGGCAAAAGCAAGAAAACCCACAAAAGGGAATGGTTTTGAATGTGATGGCCACAGACAACTGCTCTCTCCTAATCCTTCCTGACTGATTGTTATCCAGTTTAGTTATAGTGTTCTCCCTTTTTGAAAAAATAGGTTGAAAAATAATAATAAAATAGACATTTCTCACCAAGTCTATAAAAATCTGCATTGCATGGTTTGAAAATGGTGCCATATGCTTCCTACTGTTTGAAATCAGCTCTTACCTTGCAAGTCCTATGATGACATAGAGTCTACCAGTTGGTACGTCATCAAATTTAAAAATGTTAAACGCCCTCTAATCTTCCTCCTCCCCTTCATACCGATTCATTGATATCTGTATATCAAAATATGACTGCATTAAATCAGAGTCTTTGTGTGATAAACTAGCCAAGCAAGCGATATATATCCATCCATGTTATACTCTACCATTTCACTATGCAGAGATGACAGAAACTAATTCAAAGATTAGACACTTGGCACATGTGGTGATGATTCACATGATGAACCACATTCACACAAACTCAATTGTAAAGTTCATCCACAGTAACCTGCAGTTTTTGGACATAGAAAAGAAACTACAGCACCCACAGAAAACTCACAGAGACTATTGAAACTCCAAAAAGAAATGTCCCAGGACCCTCTTGCTGTAAGGTGACAGTGATAACTGATGAGCCACTGTGCTGCCCAACAGCAATATTAGAGTAAAAAAAAAGGAAAAAATGTAAAATTCCACTCAGGGTTTGCTTTGTTTTAGAAAACCAAATTTACCCAGCAGAGAATCAACAAAATAAGAAATGAATAGTTAGATGGAGGGTAGACAGAAGCAGTGAGGAATAAAAAACAGTGAGGAAGGGAGGATGATAGATGGACAGATGAGAAGGAGAGGGAGATAATGAGGCAAAGGGAAAGAGAGGAGTTGTGCCAGCAAACAGGGAAAATCAAATGGGGTAAAATTAAAAACGAAGCTAGAATTGAAAGGATGAAGTAGGAGAAGGAGGAATTAAGGGCAGGTGATAAGAAATGGACTAGAGGACTAATTGAAAGCAAGTGAAAGAGGAAAGTATGGACTTGCTTTAGTGAAAAAGGTGTTTGAGAGACAAAAAGAGACTGTGTGAAAGGAAATAGGGTAGCAAGAAAAAATTGAGAGAAGGGGGAAAGGAATGTGCGCCTGAAAGACTGACAGAATTAAAGAGTGAAATCAGATGGAAAAGCCTCTCCTGTTCATCCAGGCTAAAAGATCAATCGCAGTTACAAGCTTCTGGTTTAAAACAACAATGTTTTGTATGCATGCTTGTTTTTCATTAAGCAATGATACATGAACAGAGGCATCATACCATATGTTTTTCCTTTTTAATTTGTACGTCGCCCAAATCTACATATTTGCTGGCCTGTATCCACAAACCTGGCTAGTGTCTAGATGTAGTCTTTACTGACAATTATACCTAATAAACAGGTTTTTATAGAATATTTGCAAATCAAGTCAACACTAAATGTCCTTTTATTCTAAGAATACTGAAGAACACACAACCTGCACTGCTATAGTAGTGTGTGTGTGTGTGTGTGTGTGTGTGTGTGGGGGGGGGGGGGGGGGGGGTGGCTATGTTGCAGCTTTAATTAATCAAGGACCTCTTTGTTTTCACGTTATTCACTTCTGACCACTTGCAGTCACCTGATGTGGCGCTTGCATTTGCAAATGATATCATCTGTCATAATGATTCTAACAGAAAAGCACAATAAGGTGTCAGTGAATGATATATTGGATAGGGCACAAGTCCACTATACAAAGGCTGGCACTACTGCCAGACACAACCACCACACAATAGGGGCTTGTAGTTGATGTTGAGGCAGGAGACCATGCACTGTGCGAAGGCCCAGATGTCCACTCCTAAGTACTGTTTCTTGAGCACAGCACATCTGTAAGGTGAGATTTATGTCGACAGGTTTCAGAGTTATGTCCAAATTGAATTAGGCAATGCGAGCATATAAAGAAACCAGATGGGAACCATATTTAGACATTCTGCAGTCTAATATTTATCCAATTTCTTTTTTCAGTTGATATGCAGTATATGCTCAGTATAAACAGCAGAAATTATACAGACTACAATTGGGGTCCTACAATTTACCTGAAACTATTCCAAATTCATAACCATGGCGTCTCACCAGCCCCCCTCCTCCACAGTTCCAACTGGTCTTCTTTTTCTCTGCTGCACAAATGAGGGAGCAGGCAACAAGCAATTCTACGTCAACATACTAAAGAATATGGAAAATACATGTATATTTAAAATACTACTAATGTGACAATCTATTTATGTTTGTCTCAAGGTCCCATAAAAGTGAAGATTCTTGAAATGAGTGATGTGCGTACCAATATGTGGGCAACAAAATCCATAAACTAATAAATAAAATGTTATTTAATAAGACCAATACAGCAGTTTGACCGTTGTGTAGGGCACTCCCTCTCTAACTGTGATGCCACTTTACAACAGACTTCATCCCCGACATCCTTTCATTCTCTATTCAAGATTAAAATCAGTGTCAAGATGAACGATGGGATGAAGGCACAATGAACGATGAAGATGACTGGATGATGATAAAGATGACAGAAGGATGAAACATGGCTTGAGGGAAAGTTCGGTCAAGGTCGTGAAGTGATGGCACAGGTGCAAAGTGCAGTCATCTGCAGAGATCTCACAGGGTACGGTGTCTATGTCTGGTATTTCCGAGGCCAGAGGCATGTGTTCACCTGTGATGCAGATAGAAACTAAGTGGGATTTTGAGGAATAACTGTCTGTGGGTGTGTTGCTGTAGGGTCTGACATTAGTCCATGTCGTCTTTAAAAGCAGTGCACTCCCCGCCATAAGGTAATGACTGTTTGGTGAAGAGGAAGAGTGTCTTTTTTAGTAGAATTCACTTTTCCTGAAGAATTTATGAGCCTAATATCCATAAATCCTACATAAAAGGGGCTTATGTGATTTTTATGAATAAGAGATACTTTTGCTGCAATTTAATGGTATTAAGGTACCCAGACCTGCTACAGTACAGTAAGGCGGCAGGGGCAATACTTTTTGTCCTGTCATCACTGATTAAGGTTGTATCTACCTTTACCCTTTAATTATAGCTTTGTTTGGTAGTTATTAAATATATTTGTGGTACTTTTCCTGTAAAATGCGGCTGTGTTTTACCCACCATATTTTTTGTCTTTTCTGTATGACGCTATACAATGATCTGATTGAGTTTATTGATAAAAAAACATCAATTCTCTCTCTCTCTCTCTCTCTCTCTCTCTCTCTCTCTCTCTCTCTCTCTCTCTCTCTCTCTCTCTCTCTCTCTCTCTCTCTCTCTCTCTCTCTCTCTCTCCTCTCTCCTCTCTGATGTTACTATTACAAGAACAGATGATGTGATGATGAATGTGTTGGAATTTATAACATTATATTATTTCTGTTTTGTATATTTGTGTATACAAAACTGTGTGGTCCAACCAGCTGTGTCAAAGTCTCAGTCAAATATGTCAGTCACTTCAGCCTTTGTTCGTCCTCATTTGTCTTTTGTCTTTTTCTTTTACTAGTTTATGAAAGAGACATCCACATAGAAAGTCTGGACCTGTGTGTGTGTGTGTGTGTGTGTGTGTGTGTGTGTGTGTGTGTATATGTGGTGTGTGTGGTTAGGTGGCTTTCTCCCTGCGTCCCAGGATGTGGTCTCCCCGTCCACCTGTCTCTCCACACATGGCGTCCTCAGTGCTCTCCCAGTTCCTCTCTAGATGCCTATTCTCATCTCACCCCACACTGATTCTAAACCAGCATTCTCCCCAGAGACACCACCAACGCCTTCAACACTGCCGCTTGCACAACACAACCTGTTCATGGTAATCACAACGTCCCTCCACGGCATTCTCTGCATAGGTTTTGTCTGGCTCACCTGGCACAACATGAATGAGGCCTATAATTAGGCTACAGTCATTAAATGACTGACTTTTTTTTAGACTGAAAATATTTATAACAACACAAGAAAACAATGTGTTTTATGTAGGCAATTTAATCACTAGAACTTGTACATTTATACATTTTGCACTTATCACATTTGATAAAGTGAAGGGGAATGTATTCAAATTAGTTAGTTGTGTGTGTGTGTGTGTGTGTGTGTGTGTGTGTGTGTGTGTGTGTGTGTGTGTGTGTGTGTGTGTGTGTACGTGTGTGTGTTTGTGTGTGTCCTTTTAGTTTCACCTTTATAAATGTCACAGTCATTCCCTGTCATGTTAGTATTTTGTGCTGTAAGTGTGGCAGCTGATAAAGCTCTGCCTTAATGATTGGAGGCAACAAAATGTTCAGGTTTAGCATCTGCTAATGTCACTTGTAAACAGTAACACTTGTGTGTGAAATGGTAATCAGAATGACCTTTTTTAAAAGGTTTTCAGCTGATAGTAGTCTAGAAATTCTAGTCTCAAGCTTCAGGCTTTTAACCCAAACAAGCCTGACAAAAAGGGAGTTAGGCTAGCTATTCCCTCATGGTACTTGAACCTTACAAATACCATGCACAGTAGCCAGCAGCAGATGACTGTATTTTGCTGCCCATCATTTTCTAGATTCACTGTTTGGTCTATCAAATATAGATATTATGAATGACAGGTTCCCAGATGTTGTCAAACATATTGTTTTGACTAATTATAGTCCATAACTCAATGATATTAAGTTTACAATCAGATAAAATCCTCACATTAGAGAGCCTGGAACCAGAGAATGTGAAGTAAGTGATTCATTGTTTGTTGATGAGCTATCAATTAATAATGACTAATCGCTGCAGATCTGGATAGTTGATGTATATAGTCTTGCTGTTTATGTTATTATGTGGCCTTTATCGACCTTAGAAAAGACCACTTTTTTTAACCACTCTCCTGTGGTAATTAAGTAGTGTTCTATTACAAAAGTTTGATTCTCAGAGACTCACACTCTGCTCTGATATGTCTCGCCACCTCTTCGCTTGTTGTCTCTCGACTTTCACTCTGTTTCTCTGGAATACACATGAAATAATTGAGTTGTGGTCTGCTAACTGTCTTTCACAGTGTAATTCAATCTGTGTGCAGACCAATTACAATAATGCGTAATCTGATTTCAGTTAGAATAAGACATGATCTGATTACACCGTGGGCATTATACATTTATTATTACAGTAATGCAACACCTGGAAAGCCTGTGTGTGTGTGTGTGTGTGTGTGTGTGTGTGTGTGTGTGTGTGTGTGTGTGTGTGTGTGTATATGTGTGTGTGTGTGTGTGTGTGTGTGTGTGTGTGTGTGTGTGTGTGTGTGTGTGTGTGTGTGTGCGTGTGTGCGTGTGTGTGCGTGTGTGTGTGATTTATACAGAGAGGCATGCAGACAGTGAGAGAGAGTGAGCGTTTTTGTACTTGCGGATGAGAACTTGATTAATTTCATTGGACCTGACCCCCGCCTCCTCAAACAAATCCAATATAACTGTCTCCTAGCTACTTCTACAGCGATCCCAATGGTGTGTGGGTGTTTGTGTCTGTTTGTATTAGTGTGTGTGCACGTGCATTTTTCTTTGGATGTCTTTGTGTGTGTGTCTGTGTGTACCTGTATGTTAGTCTCTGTTTGGGTGCGTGTGTTTTTGTTCGTCTGCCTGACAGCGTGTGTTTATTCAGTTAGTAGCCAATAGGTCAAAGCGTGGGTCAAGGTGACTTAGTGAATCAAAACAAGCTAATTAGCTGCTAATCTAATTAGCTTGTCTAACAACGCAGGTATATATATAAAAAAAGACCAAGGAAAAAAGGCAACATTCACCCCTCCCTATGCCTCCCTCCTCCCATTCCTTAATGAAATATGTGTCTCCTCTCTCTCCTTTCTTCTCCTTATCATAATCAGTCTCTTCTGGGCATAGACTCAGAGTTTAACCTCCTCAAAGTCAATTTCCCTTCCTGCCTCACTCTACTCCTTGCCTCTCTATTTTGTCTCTCTACTGGTGTCCTCAGCATACCCCTGCCTCACTTTTTTTCTTGTCTTGCCTGCAATTCCCCCTTTCTTCTGTTTCACTCAGCAGGGGAGCTGCTCTCCTCCTGGGGTCCAAGACGTGAAGTAGACGCCCAAGTGGAGCTGATACGATGCTAAATCTCTTTCCCCCTGTAGTCCTGCTCCTGTGGAGTTTCATTAATGACCAAATACTGAGAGAACACCAAACCCACTTAGTGGTAGTCGTCGTTAAGCAGTTGAAACAGTGGCGTTTATACCCTTGGAACATTTTCATTTAGTTGACTTACTATTAGAGCCGGTATGAAATACAGAAAGGTTGACAATCTTAAGAGAGGCTCTAATGCTTGGATGAGCAGATGTGGGCGTAGTACAGTCAAGCAACTAATACATTCATTTGCAACATATTTGGTCATTGAAGTTGAAATATAAGTCATTTTAAAGCAAAATTGAGAAAATGTTCTGGTTCCAGCTTTTCTTGTTTCTCAGACTTCTATGGGAGTAAACTGGATGCTTTTTTGTCTTGTTTTTCTCACTGTGGATTTTCTTGATCAGTGAATCAAGAAACTGATAGATTAATTAAATTTGAAAGTAAAGTTGAGAAAAAAGCACAAGCAAGAGAAATGTAGAAACTGTTGAAAATAAAAGACAATCAAACAGAACCTGGTAGTAAAGGTAAACGGTTTAACAGTTAACAGTTTTAAATTAATGAAAAATAAGTTATAATAGCAGATGCAGCTTAATCCGAATGAGACGTGTAGTGTTGAGTCTGATTTTATCTGTCGGAAATTTCTTTTGTGAGATTTGGTATTTTTTATATTAGATCCAACTCTGGCATTTTAATGTGGCATTTAGAAATGAGCCCTTTCACAAAAATGTGTGTAATGAATATAAAACCAGTATATATTCAGTATACAAATGATCATATTAGGGTCATATTCTACAGTTCAACATACTGTAATAAAGGTAAACTACTTAATTATGAGTCGTGCAGTCATACAAACCATGAAACGACACATCATCTTTCACCATCTCTCAACAATTAACCACCAGGAGAGGGGGTGACCGTCTGCAAAGATTCATTTACAATATTTGATTTCATTGTTTGAGCTTCATCTGAATCATCGAGCTGGCGCATCCAATCAAGACTCGGTCAACATTCAAAGGGTGACTTTTTATTATCTTAGATTAAATGTATTATTTCACTTCATTTAGAAATTCTATGCACACGTGACATTGGGGGATATAGAGGAAGAAGGGAGGATGAAAGACGTGTGAAAAAGGAAAGAGAGAGAGAGAAAGAGAGAGAGAGAGACTTAAACTTACTTAGACTTGGACGAGAGAGAGGAGAGAGAGAGAGAGAGAAAGAGAGAGAGAGAGAGAGAGAGAGAGAGAGAGAGAGAGAGAGAGAGAGAGAGAGAGAGAGAGAGAGAGAGAGAGAGAGAGAGAACATGGTTTTGTATGTTAAAATGAATTCCAGCCAAGTGCCATATGAGAATGTTTTTTGTGGATTCTACTGAGCATTGAAAGATATTGGAGATCTTGTTAATATCTGTGCTGTGCTACATTACTTTTTCATTACTTTTTTTCACCAACTGCACTGTGAAATCTATTTTTTAGAGTTAGGCTACAGATAAATGTCTTGGAGCCACCAGTGAACCTCAGGAAGGAGTGCTTCATAATGCTGCTATTAACTGAACACACCTCTTCTTCTTCTCATCTGTTTGTAACATTTAAAGGATAGCAAACTGATTTAGATTAGCTTTTGACTGAAATTGCTTTGAGGACTGTGTTACAGTGTTTCCCCAACCATTGCGTTGGAAGGGTGGCGCACCCACCCAACAGGATAACCTGCCCCTCCTGAAAAAAAGGAATTGGATATATTCTTTCCCCAATTTATGTGTACTCGTTTCATTCAGGTTCCAGGTTAGCATCCCGAGTGGGGGCCTTTCTGTGTGGAGTTTGCATGTTCTCCCCGTGTCTGTGTGGGTTTTCTCCGGGTACTCCGGTTTCCTCCCACCATCCAAAAACATGCACGTGTTAGGTTATTTGATGACTCTAAAATTGACCGTAGATGTGAATGGTTGTCTGTCTCTGTTCGTCTCTATGTGCCCTGCAATAGACTGGCCTCCTGTCCAGGGTGTACCCCGCCTCACGCCCGATGTCAGCTGGGATCGGCTCCAGCCCCCCGTGACCCAGACAGGGACAAGCGGTTGAAGATGAATGAATGAATTAATTATTTCTCTTCTCCTTTTAAAGTACTCTCCAGTCTGCTCTCTCTACCTTGGTGTTCTGTCTGAGTGGAGGAGCTATGAGTAACACAAATGCTACGCAAAAAATACATGCACACAGATCTCCCCCATCTCACCCAGTCAGACCAAACATTGTTATCTTGGTAGTTGTAGTCCTGTGCAATGGTGAGACAGTGCCTAGAGGCAGGCAGGTGTGTTTATAAACTGCAGTGACGATAGAGACAGGAGATGGACATGGTCTTGATAATGCTAATTCCAGTTCCACTGGAACCGTTCATCTGTCACTCTGTTTTGTCAGCGTTTGTAGAGTACTTAAAAGTGCAATACTTTTTCTTTAGGTTTCCAGGATATGCGTCGCAGGACACGCTCAATTAACCATAACTTTTCCTTTGTTTGTAAGGTTGTTTATTCCTCTTCTTAACATACAGTTCTTGCATTCATTTCCCACAGGGGTGGAGGAGAAACAGGCCGGTGCGTTACTTTGATACGATCTAAAAACAATGAGACTGCATACCTGGGAACACAGTTCAGAGACTGAGCAAAGCGGACGCAGCCGCGTTCAATTGTGGGCCGGAGTTGGTATTACACACCGTCCTTTCCTCAACCACTCGGCATTAATTATTAATTAATTGAAATAAGAAATAATCAACAAACATCTCAAAAATTGATAAGCAAATGCACAATATCCAATAACTCACAAAATTAACTATTTGGCGTCAACAAAAAAAGTGGGATGGGATTGCCTCCACACAGTTTTCACCCAAATACGTGAAATAATGACGTTTCGTTTTTCCATCATCACCCCCATCCCCCCTTCCCCGTCAACACAGTCAACCTAGGGGTAACACTGAGATAGATAAAAAAGTCTTAAGCTACACTTGCAGTAAAACTCTTGAGAAGTAGGGCATTAAATCAGGGTTATTAGAGTTGAACTCAAGTGTTTTTCACCATCCACCACCAATGCATTTCTTTCATGATCTGTTTCAACATGTGTTAGGAGATACCTTCTGGATAAGCCGTGAGCCCTCCCAAAACATCTGAGCCAGGCATCATGTGTTAACTGTATTTAGACCATGGTGTGAGGGGAATCAGATTGTTTGGTGACCCTTTTGAACACTCAATATAGGCATGCCTGTCACCGTGGTAACACTGTTTTAATGGTATTTTACAGATATCAGAGCTCACACCAATCATGTTTTAGTCACATAATTACCTCTGAGGCTAACCTGCTTTGAACAAATGGTTTAAATAAGAAGGCTGTCGTACTTCATGGACACAGGCCATTAGTCCAGCCCAGCACAGACCTTTTATGGACCCTTTCTAAATTTTTGATAATCAGCTGAGGGCATATGAAAAATGCATGGAGAAAACTACGGTTCTAATGTTTTAAAAGGAAATAGGGAATGCTGTTGGTTACATCATAAAAAAGTAATAATTTCACTTTTTGTTCTCTGTCCCTTGAAAATGGAGGCTTCATCATGCCTCAAGTGAATTTTAACTCAGTGCATGTGTTAGATGTGTGTAATTATGTGATTTCTTTTTTGTCATTACTGTGTTTATTTAGCCTATTGTCTTGTTGTTTGTATGCATGTGGCATTTTTTGTTTATATGTTGAGACAAATTGTTGATAAATTTGTGAACAATTAAGTACTCATATTCGTAATGGTATTAGGAGTTATGTCTCCTGTGTTCTTCTTTCTTTTCTGCAATTAACTTTCTCTGTACCCCCCCAAATTAAGACTATTTTTTTCTTCTCAGGTCCTCATTGTCAGACTCTTGATGCCACATCACTTTGCTTTATGCTGATATTGACTGATTCGCTGAAATATTATAGAAATATAAAATATATTCACTCCAGTGATATAATCCAAATTTACCTGAAAGCATGTAGTCCTTTGGCTCAGACAGTGCAGTAGTATGGGCTGCATGTGTGATAAGAGCATGCGCTGTAAAAGAAGGTGCTTACTTAATTCCTATTTAATGGTATGCTGGTAAATGGTCTGTAGATGTGATGGAAGAGTGCGCTGCTGAACGCAGAACATGGTTACAATTAAATTAAATGGGCGTATTGTTACCAAAACATGCCATAAACAAAGTATTTATTTTTATGTGTATTTTCCCTACTATTCAAAGGTATGTTTTATACTGGAAAAAAGAAATCCCAAATACCTGATATGAGCTTTACTTCCCTTTTCTGGAAATTTCTGTACCCTTTGCAACCCTAATTGTAACACCACACAAAAGCCCACTCCAACATGGATTGACCAATACTGAAATTCCCTTTCTGACGATATTGCTTTAAGAAAAACAACAATATACAATGTTATTTTCCAGAAAAGATTGAGAGATATAGACATACATATCTATGGACTGGGAATTCATATGTTGCAATACCCATAATGTATAGGCAGTAAAGCACTATTTTACAGGAGGGCATGCTGAGAGTAATAAATCTGACCAATCAACTATTATTGATCAACACTTATGTATTGATTGAGGATAGCACAGGCCTACCTTTTTTCCACAACCTATAAGTTTGGTGACTTGGTGATTTAACTGTTTATAAGATGACAGCTTGAAAAGCACCCCAATGCTACTAATACTTAACCCTAGTTGCACGACAGCACGGTGGAAAGCAAGCTAACTAACTAAATTGCTTGTTGGCTAGCTTGCTAATTCTGCCATGTTTTATTGCGACACTGTTAGTCATCCTGCGATAGCAATGTGCTTTCCTATGCTGTGACAAGAATGTGTGCATGAAGCATTACCAGTGCAGACAATGGACCTCATTTATCAAACGAACGTACGGCAGAAAAACGTGCGTACGACCATTTCCTGGCAAACTTCGGCATTTATCAATTTGGACGTGAGCGGGAGCTACGATCAAATCTCACGTCAGGTCTGAGATCGTGTACGCACATTTGAGCCTGTGTATTTGCGGTGCAGCACAGCAAAATCTGGCTGAAAATAATTAACAAACCTCAGCTGTCATTAAGCATAAGCAGTCACATATTAGGAACAGATCAAAACGGATTCTTAAAACGAATAAAAAAAATAAAAATTGTGGTTGGAGCAATGATTGTTCTCATGTGCGTCTGAAGGCACCATCCATGAATGATTCCGCATTCATCAATCGCCAAAACTACCACTCGATAAATGTACAGGTGATTTGTGATGCCAAGCTATTGCTTTTAAACGTGGTGGCCAGGTGGCCAGGAGACACACACGATTCTTTTATATTTCTAAACAGCTCGTTTCCAGCCCTCTGCGACCCCGACAGGGACAAGCGGTTGAAGATGAATGAGTGAATGAATGTGTTGGCGCGCGGCTGCAGCAAGCGAACTGCAGAGCCAAAGTCATCTCCTCGGTTAGTGGCTACCCTCGATAAATTGCATTAAATCAAACAAGGTATCAGATGATTAACATTTTGGTATGGTTCTTTTAGGTGACAGAGGTTATCCTCTAACGGAATACTTAATAACCCCGCTGGCAAACCCCGCTACAGAGCAGGAGCGCAGGTTCAGCAGTGCGCACACACGGTCACAGTGGAGCGCTGCTTCGGGTTGACTGCCTCCGTTATTCTTTTCCATTGGCGTTTTTATGGGCCCATTTTATTCCACTCTTAAGACCGACAAAAAGCACATCTTTATTTTGCTCCATCTTGGATGTCAGGATGCCGATCTCTGTGTCGGAAAAATTTCTTTTCTTACCATTGTTTCGTCTCTCCGTGTTTGACCTGAGTGAATGAATGTGTTGGCTAGCTTGCTAATTCAGGCCTCCAAACCAGGAATATTTAAGGGCTTAACATGTTAATGACGATCAAATTCAGCAGCCGCATTTATCAAGGCCCGCTCATTCGTACGCTGAGATTGGTCAGATACAAATGTTTCATAAATCACACTTGTGTCCTTTCCTACGACCAGTTCTGCGCTCAGATCTGCGCCCGTTTTCACGCAAGATTGATAAATGAGGGCCAATGACACCAACTCTATCAGCATGCTAGCATGTCGTTCACCTCTAAGCTGATTTGTAACTGGTAGGCTACCGACAACATTATCTTCACTTAACCTGTTCTTTTTTTTAAAACTTTTTTATTTATTTATTTATTTACATACATGTACAGAGAACTTGTACAAAGAGCAAAGAATCATCATGGGTGTTACAGTTAAAATCAAAGTATTCTTTTACACATACATCATGGCATAATGTCACCTTATTCAAGCTGCATACACAATCCATTTTTCCCAGTGTTGAGTACATATCTCCAGAAGAAGTACAAAAGTAAGTCTCTCCACACAGTAAATTTCTTGGATGATCCCACGTCACTGGTCCAATATTGGACGGTCTAGTTGCAACCATTTCCTAGTTTTAGCTTTCTTACAGCTTACCAAAAGTATCTTCAATAAGTATTTATCCTTATGTAGGACTGTTTCCGGTATTTTACAGAGATATAAAGTAAGAAGGGAAATCTAAATCCACCCCAATTATTAAATTTTTCTCAGTAGCCACCTTTCTCCAGTTGACATGAAAGTGATTTGACATAGAAGTTCCACATTGTCTCCAACAGAGGCCTTGGCTCTGTATGCCTGTTTGCAGTGCTGATCATTTTGGCGTTATAAAAAATCTCATTACATTCTTCCAGCCGACTTCTCTACAATCTTGAGTTTGCGGTGGTCGCTTGTGTCTCACATATTTTCATCAAGATCTTTTCTGATATTTGTGTTTCTTCACTTAACCTGTTCAACCGACTTTTTTAGTTTAGATATGACAGTCAGCTGTCCTGCAGTCATTACAGACATGTAAACTAAACAAAGGTTCATGGAGTCACGGCGGTGCCCAGTTACAGACTGAATACAGAGGAAACACTGAGAGAGGCTGAATAAAGCTCAAAATTCATAACTAGCATTGTATAATACGATATTGTTTTCTTATCCTGGACATGTGAGAACCATTATTGTGGCCAACCAATGTCGTGTTGAATGATAATCTTGTCATATCGCCAAAGCCTAACTCCCACAGCCTTCCTGATAATTTCATCTCAATGCTAAGAAGGTCAATATACCATCACAACCTCTCTATCAAATGCTTTCTTTCCTATTTTATGAAAGTATACCTCTTATCTTTCCACTGAAAGCCACTCTGTATGACCATGTGTATCTTTACACTTGTGACATCTTCCTATTGACTAACTGTTTCATATGAAAGTGTAATGTGCTTTCTCGAAAACAGATAAGACCATGATATGGTGGGCTCCAAAGGAGGTTAAGGATGTTAGCTATGTCTCATATTGATCACTATGATTGTGTATCAACCCTTGTTAGATTATCCTTTTAATCAATAAAATACTGTTTTCATCTCCATTGTAACCTAGGTCTCCTCATCTAGCCTTGAAAATCCTACTTTTGCTAGGAATGGCTGGCTGAGATAATGAGATAACAAGATAATCATTGCTCTGCAAAAACAATCAAGCTGAGTATTTGTGTTCAAGTGTCAGCATGACACTACTAGAACAATGAAAAACCTGCAAAGCAATTTTCATTTTCTGTATTGAATCATACTGGGTTTTTTTTTTTTTGACACAGTGGTATTTCCAAATTGGATTATCCTAACACTTTGAGACTCTAATAGGCAACATCAGATTGTTGAATATGATGATGTTTTAAATGCAGGTTTTGCCATTTAGAAAGTTTTTATCAGTCTGTTGAGTATTTCAAACTTTTAATTGATCAAGATAAAATGTCAAGCCTATGACAGTCCGATCGTCACACATTAATGTGGTGGCTTTCTCTGTTTTATATAATTTTATGTTGAGTGTGTTGGTCACCTTGAGCTCTGAGAGTTGTTGGGGCAAAAGAATGGACTAAAATATCACCAAAATATTAACAAATTAATCGATATTGAAAGATATATTTTTTTGTAGGCAACTGTGCATCCAAATGGATGAAGCAATACAAGGAAACAATTTAGGGTTTTGTTTATTTTATGGATGATTGAGAGATCTATCAGCCTTTACTTTTAGAAGATATTTATATTTTATCTGCCAAATGTTGGTTTGTCTGGTCACTTGGTAGTTGCTTTTCTACTACTGCGCCAAACAAAGGCGAGCTTGTTTGTTCCAAAGCCAGTTGCAGTTCCATTGTCACTTCAGGTCTTAAATTGTACCTCGGTGTACTCCCTGTGTCTGGCCTAGGTGTTGCCCACAACCCCACGATACGATTTGTATCACAATACAGAGGCCACAATACGATACATATCGTAATACACACATTAAATAATGACATTGTCTTAGGGCTGTGTATCACCACTGGATTCCCAAATCAATCCAATTTAGAGCTGCCCCTAATGACTATTTCTCTATTAATTAATCTATCAACAATTTTTTTTGATTCAGCGATTAATCTAAACTATTCATTTTCCTCCAATAAAATCAAATTGACTGTTTCATTTATGTTCATTTATTTTGACAAACTGTATGTCATTGAGGGCCCTTCTGTGTGGAGGCTCCAGCCCCCCCGCGACCCCAATAGCAGTTAAAGACGGATGTATGTCATTGTATAATGCAGCAGAATGCAAAACGTAAACAAATGTTAAAAGGAAGGTAAAGGTAAAAGGAAAAAACAAGGTTGAAACTGGCAACAGCAACATGATAAAAAAAAAGGATATAGGCTAAAATAACAAACAGAAGGCTTATTATTTAGTTTTTGAAGAACCATACCTAACCTATTCTTCTACAACAATGAACTCTCTTCTCAACTAGAACAATTTAAATTTTCTTTAAAGATCCTGTTTTTGTTTTTGTTATTGCCAATGGGCGAACAGGTTGTTATACGCAACTTGAAAGTTAAGACTTTTCCACGACTTGCTCACTGTTTGGGCAGAGGATAATTAAATCAACAGCTATAAAATGTGTGAACTGCGTTGTTAAGGCTGATGAGCATTACCCTGAGAAATATCATGTTTATTCATATGGTCATTAAGTTAAAATAAATACTGAATTATGTTAAATTATGTTCGCAGAATGAGTTGGTGGCTGTTTATGAGTTAGAAGAAATCCTAAATTATCTTTTTGAAGGAGTAGATGTTTACTGGTAAGCTTGGTTTGGTTAAATTTAACGATATGTTAACTGAGTGATAGTGAAAGGTGATATGACCCTCTAAACACACACAGCATACAATATAGTATATGTAATGTTCTGTACTTTGTAGGAGTTTGTCAAGACGTGTATACCACTAAATGCAAGGATTAATTACAGTTATTGATGCAAACCCAGTAACACACACTTAACCCGTCTTGTTGCATCATGGCACGTTACTTGGCTGATGTTAGGCGGGTTCAGATTGCAGCATTAGCATTGGTGTGGGCATACATAAGCTCTTAATGACTCCAACCACCCTTGATAGTGATATTATCTAAGTTAAGTGTCATCATGAACATACAAAAATTTTGTTTTGCATTTTAATGTGTTATCAACAAGTCTTTCAAATGGTCAGTAGCACATTAACATAATTCTCTTTCCATCAGTGTCTTTTCCTTTGTTTTTCCCATCTCTAACTCTCGTCATCTCTGTCTCGCTCTCAGACATACACGCATGCATGCAAACACGCACATACTTTGCTGCATTTCCTTATCCTGCAAAAACAAAGCCGGGGCATGCAGAGTTGTTATTAATTTTTTAGAATGACTTCAAACGATGTGTCTTTACTGTTATTATCTTATTCCACATTCAGATGTTCAGATGCCTTTTTGTGTGATCTCTGTGATCATTAAATGAGGCCTCTCCCTGTCGCTAAAAGGCTCTGACAGTCTCTTCCTCCTTAACATTAGATTCTCATTTGAAAGTTTTGTGTATGACAACCACAGAAGAAGAGACGCTAGCTGGCAAAAAATAAATAAATTAAACATATTAAACAGAAAATAAGCTGACTAATATGTGATCTGAAGGATTTGCAGTGCATAAACATCACAGCAGTGACAGCTTATCACCAAAAATTATACCAAAAGAGAAAAACGCTCAAGGATTACCATGCTTAGGTAAATAAATGCCACTTCTATCATCAGGAATAAACTCACATGCATACACAAGTCAGGCAGACATGATGCAGGACAGGTAGACAGATGATCAAAGAGACAGTCAAGCAAGCACAGATATGCCCCACTCAATACAGCTTGACAATGTGTGCAACCTTGGCAGAGGGTCAATTGCTTTTCATGGATTGGAAATTAACTTAATTTAATGAGGTGGGTGTGTTGTGGGTGGGGGTGGGTGGGTATTGGACAGTGAGAGCAGAGGGTGAAAGGGGAGGCACTTCTAGGGAGAAAAAGAGATGGTCGCAGAGAAACCTCAATAGATTCAAGTTGAAGCGATGAAGAGGAAGGATGAGAGATGGACAGAAAACCGGCATAAAGACGAATGTATAAAGGGAGGATGGAGAAAGAGAGAGAGATGGAGAAGGAAACTAAGAGAGTGAAAGAGATCAATAGAGAGAAATGGGCAGTGTAGAGGAAGAGTGTGAGAGGCTGAAGAGATGAAAGGCTGTCTGCTGATTTGGTCCCTAACTAGAGAATTGAAATTGATCTCAGATATGTGTGTGTGTGTGTGTGTGTGTGTGTGTGTGCACGTGTGCGTGTGCATGTTAGGAGATGGGTATACAAGTGTATAGATGCACAGTTGTTTACACCTGTATGAACTTTGTGTGGTGTGTGCTTATGTTCATGCAGGCGTTATTAGAGAGAGGGAGAGACAGGAGATCAGGCTGATCAACTTAAACAGGCAGAGGCAGAGCAACACACCAGCATGTCTTTGGTCAGATACGATTTAATAAGGGTCAGATATTTTCAAATGGCTATTACTGCTCGTCACATACTATTTGATTGAGTTTCAAATACTAAAAGTGCAAGGTCAACCATTTTAAACTCGGGCTAAACTTAATTTCCTCTGAAGTACCTTCAAGGGGAAGAAAAAGAACTTGATCTGCGTAGCTATCTGCATGTTCACATCTAACCCTTTGTTTAAGCTGTGTATAGTGATCATGTTAATGCGAGTGTCTGCGCTGCATAAAGATCATATGATAAACATGAATCAGAATCATAAATCTAATCAAAATCCTCCTCATCTGAAGGATTTAATGTATTCTAATCCAATGATGGTACATTGATGCCTCCAGTGGAAAACAAATCAGTGGGTAAGGCACCGTAAACACACTGAAGGTATTCATGGGCATAAATTGCTCTCCACAACACAGAGCACCTGGTGTTTATAAAGCCAGAATACTTTTGGAGGCAGGTGTTTATTTCACAAAGTGGATGGCTGTTTGAGTAATTATACTATAGATGTACCCTGAAACACCTGTGATCACTTCAACACCTGAATTTTATTGTATATTGTCATCAAATTTAGTAAGAGTGAGTTCTAATCATTTTTCTGTAATCCATGAACCAGACCTGCATTGTTATGTAGGTAAACAAACTTATTTTACTTTTTTATAGACAAAACATGAGAAGACTGTTTAGTATTCACAGAAGCCCTTAAACGTCTTTTACAAGAAACCATTGTATTCCAGTGGTCCATGGGTGCTAAGGGTGTTGCAGAACCCCCACTCTCTGGTGGCTTGGATACACTTTATCCGTATTGTTACAAATTATTTTTTTCTGTCTTATTTTACCCCACCTTCGCAGTCTCTATCACATGCACTTTTTTATATTAGAAGTTTTACAGATCGTTTTCTATAATATCGGCCTATAGTATTTTATTGATCTGACTTGCCAAATTTTGCACAGCAGCCCCACACCCCAAAATCTCCAACTGAAAACATGTTCCTGTGGCTATGCACAAGTTTAATTTTTACATAGGCCATATACTGTATTACAATATTGCTTAATTGCTTATGCTCAGCAGTACCTCTTTACTGAAGATGACATGCATTACACTGGACAAGACACTTAACTACACAGGACATAAACCAGCATATGGAAATACACAAAATGACCCTGCCCCTACCATTAAGCTGTGTTTTTTCTTTTAATTAAAATACAAGCACGAATTGGACTATAATCCATAGAATTACTCAATGGCATGCACCCACCAATCTAATGACTCTCTCACTGTATAAGCATGTAAGTCTACTTGACAGACATGAAGAGCAGGATATTAATCGCAACCATTGGCATGCAAAATTTATGACTTGCTATCATTTCCCCAGGGATGCCAGGATCCTTTCAGACGTGTACAAAAGAGGCGTTGATCACAAGTGGTATATTCTGTGCGTACAGTTTAATCACAGTATGATTTGTCCCCCATATCACAGGGAATACAAGGACGCTGTTAATCTGCCCAGTCCTTCCTTGTCTGCTCCTGTCCTCAGACAAAGAACTCAACTCAGGAGGAATTGCACACATGAATATAGTTTCTCAAATAAGTAATACAGTCTACCTACCAAAATGATATATAATATGCAAAAGTAAAACATCGTGTAACCCAATTTATACCCTGGATTGTTTTCAATTTTGTGATATAGCTTCTTTTATTCAAATCCAACAAACCTCGAGGGGCTGGAATTACAAACTGTGGAAAGTCCTCTGTCTGTCTGATTCTTAAATGTGTTTTAACATGCCCAGAGTGGCTAATCAGGAGAAATTTGAAGATTAGATTTGTTTATTCTGATCCGCTACGTTTTGCTCTTATTGATGGATTCATATAGTAATTTGAAATGTGTTTTGTGGTACCATTTTCTCGTGCTGTTGTGCTCCTGCTTTCAACAGTGTGTGAGTGTGCATGAGACCCAAACGTAATTTACAGGCAGACTCAAATTTTGGATCTACTATTAACCACTCACTGAAAAAACTATCATTAAAATATGAACATGACCAACAACAATTTAATGAGACTTAACTCAGCCTGTTAGAATAATGGTTTAAGCTATTAGCTCAAAGCAACAATCACACAGCCACGCTAGTGACTGTAGATGGTTGTTTCTGGATTGTAGCCCAAGATTTGCGAAACTCTCACAAGATAGGTGAGGTTAGGCATTGACCTTGATTGGTCCAGGTTACGATAGGTCGTTGAGTACACATAGCTTGACATCTTGACACAAACTTGTTACTTATAAGTTGCTTAGACTCTCACTGTAAGGTCCAATTACACAAAGTCCAGCCCAGTCTCCCTAAAAAGGACATTCACACAACTAATTTGCAGTATCAAAAACATTTTGTAGGAGAAGTAATTCACATAATGTTGTTTTTAAACATAAAAAGAAAATGTTTATGTCTGCAACCTGTTCACCTAAATGCTCTTACTGAGCTCATCTGCAAAACATTTACTGTCAACCTTTTAATTTGTTTTTTTTTGTACAGTATTTGAGGCAACTAAAGCATGATTAAAGTGTATGTGATTATGTTAAGGCAACTCAAAGAACTTTGTGAAGGTCAAGGAAAGACTGTGTCTTTGGAGAAATATTGAAAAGGTCTTTGCATTCCACTATGTACAACTCTGTGTTGTACATAGTGGAATGTGCTGACTTACTCATTATTTAACTATAAGACCACAATCTTTCCCTAAACTTAACTAATTGTGTTAGTAGCCTAAATCTCTGTATCTATATGTTCTGTCTCCTTGGCTTTTCCCCTTCATATCTCACTTACACCTGTTTCGGTCTCTCTCTCTATCTATCTGCCGGAAAAGAGTGAGAGAAAGTAATTCTCATTCATCACAGCAATTCACAGTGCAATCATAGGGAATATGCAATTAACGTGGAAAGCCTTCAGTCAATAGCACGTTGTGTGTACTCATACACCTCGTCTACCCATACTCTTCCCTTGAGTCGCTCACCCTCCTCCAACTCTTTCCCTCCATTCCTCCAGCGTCCTCTTCTCTTTTGTTGAGTACTTTCTTGACTCTCCTCCTACACGTTTAAATCTAGATCTTCGTGGAAAGAACTCTTTGCTTCCTCTCCTTCCCTCCTCGTCTTGCAAATCATTTCTCATTTAACCACATCTCATCATCCCTTACCATCATCATTACCCCCCCCCCCCACTTCCCTGCATCCCTTCCTTTTTTTCCTCTCTACAGTACCTGTCTCCCTCCCACCAGCCCTCAAGCTCACACAGCTTTCATCATTAACATCACCACCTCCTCTCAATCTGTTTACTCTCTCCACCCCCACTCCCTTTCCACTACACTCCCTCCTTCAGTAACTTAGTGGCATCCTAATTCACAAGTTATTCTCTCCTGCTTTTCTACACCTATTTTCCATTTTTTTCCACATTGTTGTGCAAATGGCTCAGAACCAGACAAGACGATACACAATATTGGGTTCACGAGAATGAGACAAGATTTTAACACTATTTTTAACTTTCATTTTTTTCGTTACAGGTGCGTTTTTTTTAACCCTAACCCTTGATTTTAGCGGAGCACTATGGTGGTGCAGCAGTTCTCTTTGCTTAGAGCTTGTGTCAGCTGTGGTGTACGGCATTCACCATTTGTGTTACGGTGCTGAATGCACTATCTTCTTACAGTGCTTACATACTGTTGGTGTTTTGTCTGTCACCCTGTTGCTGTTTATCATTTCCACCAGGAATCCAAATAGCTGCCACACAAACTATCTAAAAGTGGCAGGGGAATCTCCTATCCTAATTTCGAGGTCAAAGTGTGACTCCGTCATACTGGATGCTGCTCTGCACTTACAGTATGTACTAATATGGCGAGACAACTTTTCACCTTGACGAGAAATATCATCTTATTGGACGAGATCCTGTCACACCTCTAGTCAGCACTCGTGTGATTCACAGAGCCTGTTAACTAGTACCAACAATGTTATGTTCACAGACGGTGCATGAATGAGGAACTTTATATCATATTAGTATGTTTTTCTTTAAATAAATCAATCTTGAAGATCTTCATTTAAATAAATGTCTGTAAAGTCACTCTCTATTGCAGAGTGAGGTAGCACAATTAAGTCTATGGCCCACTGACAAATGTCCTTGCATTTTCCAGTTTTACAAACTATTACAAACCATTATAACTAACTACTATTACAAACATTCCCACTGTATGTGCCTTCAAAGAGAACGAAATGTAGTTCTTTCATATTGTAGCTTTAAGTGATTTTATATTGTAAGCCGTAACATTTCTTCTATCTATTTAGCAGCTCAAGATCATTTGAATATCATGGCAAGACATGATTTTCAGTCAGTTAAAGCTAAGATATTAAATATTTGAGCATTCAAACCAATAAACCCTGATGGTAACTAAACCTGTAGGGCAACAATTACAGTATATGACAGGGATTGACAGATATGCACGATGAGTTCAAACAGGGTATACTGTAGCAGTTCTTTCTTTCAACTAATTAAGAATTTTGTCAGATTTAGAATCAGCAGGCGTTGAAACAGTAGAAAAAAAGGGAATCTAAAAGAGACAGAAAGTTTGAATCAGAAAAGCAGACGTTTTGGTTGAGAACTTGCCAGAATCTTCAAGGTCTTTTTTTTTAATTCTCATCTTTTCACTTCCTTTCTTCTTACCTCTGGTCCTCTTTTATTCCTCTTTGTTTTCTTCCCCAATTGTTCTCTGCCACCTGTTCTTCTTCCTCTATGCTAACCTTCCCTTGTCTTGTTCGTCTCCTCTTGCCTTACCTCAGCATTTCTTAGTTTCATAGGTGTAGTGTAACATCCCTGTTCATCTTTTTCTCCAATTCTGTCAGTCTTTTCATTTTCATGACTCTTTCTAGCAGTTTTTAGGCTTGTTGCCTGCTGCATGTCTTTTACATTTTCTCCTCTCTTCTGTCATTTTCTCCATGAGGCCTCATATTTGAGTTTGAGCTCTCTTAGGAGAACAGGTGTGTTCTGTATTAGCTCCTAGCGCCCCCCCCCCCTCCCCACACACACGCACACACACACACACACAATTCACCTCACAGAGGGCCTTGTGTTTGTATGGGAAGACACTAAGAAAACTTGGGTATGGTCCAGCACAGCAAAGTAGTTCAACATGCCGTTCTCATATGAATGAGACGTCTTAAAACTTTTTCTGTCAAGTGGAATGCCTCACCTTGAGACCTGTGCTCATTAAAATGTGATGGTTTTCTTGACCTGTGGGGATTTCAGTGGAGTCAATTAAGGCTCTCCTCCATTGACCCTCAGTAAGATATACGGTAGTTTACTACTTCTGTCAGGGATTCAGACACAATAACAAAAGGCTTTTGAACCTGGCGCCCAGGCGACATACTGCAATAGTGCTTTTGTCATTTGGGTACCCATTGTGAACAGGTCCCACAGCACAGCCTGTCGTTGAACCAATATAATTGGGTGTAGATGGTACTTGTCTGGTTTACATTACATTACATTTAATACTAACTAGAAGGACTAGTATTAAGTAAGTGTGTTGACTTCAATTAAGCCAAATTATAGAGTGCTACATATAAGTGCAATTTTATTTTTATTTTTATAAATGAATCATCTTCTAGCCAAGGTGCAGTCGAAAGAAATGTGTTTTTAGCCTGCGGCAGAAGATGTGTTTCTGCTGTCTGAATATCGATGGGGAGCTCATTTCCTGGATGTAAGCTGGGCCTGATCCGTTAGTAGCGCGATATGCAAGTGCTGGTGTCTTGAAACAAATGTGAGCAGCTACAGGAAGCCAGGGAAGGGAGCGGAGGAGCGGTGAAGTGTGAGAGAACTTAGGTAGGTTGAAGACCAGTCGAGCTGCTGCAAGAAAAAGCAACTTGGTCTTGTCTAGGTTGAGTTTAAGGTGATGTGCAGACATCCATTGAGAAATGTCATTTTTAATTGTAAAAGACTTTGACCGAGCTTGCCTGTTTGCGCTTCTTCATTTAAAAGCACAGTGATTCCTCAGTCAGCCTCAGAGGTTTCTGGGATGGAGGCTAAATGAAGATGCCATGACAACTACTTTTATGTGCTATGAAGGGTACATTGCATAAGGTACTGTAACTGTAGCTGTAACTGTGGGAGATTGCAATAGGCATATTTTCACTATATACCAAAATAGATTAAGCAACGATTTGAATAATCATGAAAATAATTGGTCAACAAATTGATAATGAAAAGAATTGTTAGTTGCAGCCTGCGGTATATACTGTATCCTAACACTTCCTTGCTAACTGTAGGGCTGGGCGATATGGAGAAAATCACAAATCAAGACATTTTTGACCAAACACCTGAATATTGATATTGCAAAGATTTTTGAAATTTTTCATAAATAATAATCAATAATGTGGATAAAATGACTCTTGAGTAAAAGTAGTAATGTCACAGTGTAGAAATGCTCTGTTACAAGTAAAGATCCTGCATTCAAAATGTTACCTGAGTAAAAGTACTAAAGTATTACAGTAACATAAAATGTGCTTAAAGTGCAAAAAGGAAAAGGACTCCTTATGCAGAATTGCATTGTTTCAGAATAATATATTTATGATTACTGTAAATATCACTTTAATATTGCAGCTGGTAAAGGTGGGGCTAATTTTAATTACTTTATATGTGTAGCTTTATCTATAACAATATATCCTATTTGTTGATCAGCTTTTGTATTAATACTCAGAATTTGTAAAGTCACTAGTAACTAAGGTTACCAAATAAATGTAGTGGAAGAAGTATTAAGTAGATTACAATGGAAATACTCAAGTAAAGTACAAGTAACTCAAAATTGTACTTCAGTACAGTACTTGAGTAAATGTACTTAGTTACTCTCCACCACCGTTGATTTTACTTGCAATTGTATTGTCTAAGTAATTAAATAGTTTTAACAAAGAATGCAATTCATGAGGATATACAAAATCCCATCTTGATTGATTTACATAATGATGCAAAGAGTTTCCTTAATATTTTTTTTAAAAAGTAGATCAAGCAGGATATCCTTGTTATCAATGTAGGGGAATTGGTGTGTAAGTCTACAATAAATAAATACAGAGAAAAAACAAAAAGAAATGTGTTTTTTGTTAGAATAATGTGAAACAACTCTAACTCTCTAACTGTAAAACTTGTAATACTGAAGTTGAAATATATTTTCATGATGTTTTTTTAACTGGGAAAACATCTAAATTGTTAAAACGTTGCTAATTCTCACTGTTTTTCTGATTAAGTGCAGAGGACATTTTCCACAAAGAAAGCAAAACATTTTGGGATAAACAGCAATGATTGACTCATCCTCAGTTACCCCGTGAATCTTCCAGTAGCTCTAAACAGATGTTGGGCCAAGTGCTGATTGTGGCTCCTGCTGTTGCACAGAGACTAAAACCCAATGCGAAGCAGAGCGCTGTTTTACTAAAAGCTGAAATAGTTTAACTTCTAACCCTCTGTGGTCTGAGCTTGAAAAACATGCTAAACTTTAAAGCTATTGAAGACATACAAGCTATTGGAGTAGTACTTCTACTACTGAAGAGGAGAAAAGAAGAAAACCAAAGGTCTCCAGTGGAAATGCAGCCTCCTTGCCTTGGGGACTTTGAAGGAAATGATTTTTGGAGAAATAATTGCTTGTGCCTTTGACCGATACCCGTTAAATTACAGGCTGTAATTGACAAATCCTGGAGCCTTAACCAGAATTAGGAGCCTTCCTGTTTCAGCTGCATAGTGTTATATACCTTATCAAAACTACTGATCAAAAGATAGTTACTGGTAATACATCCTCTCTCTGTGTGCATTTTAATTAGTAATTACCCACTGTAATTTGAATTGTATACCTTTTCAGTTAATTTCACTTAATTATGTCTCCAGTCAATCCTGTTTAATTAGAAGTTTAAAAAAAATTAGGCATAGAAACTTTGTGGAATATTTTATTCTGTGGTTATATAAAGGTGCTACTTAAACATAAAATATAATGTAAATATTGCTTTATGTAATCTTCAGGTGCAAGAATGTTTTCTATTTAAAGAGATGAATACAGAGTCAGAAACTGGCGCACCTCACCCACCTATCAAAGCAACCAATTCTTTTCTCTCTCTTAAAGTAATTCTTCTTCTTCTTCTAATCATTAAAGAGGAACCTGGATGTATTTTCAGTTTTCGCATAACAAGGTAAAAAAAATATAAAACAAACAAATATATCTGCAGTGTTGGGCAATACTTTCTTTAAAATGTTTTTCAATGTCAGTCTGATACCAGTTTGCAATTTACCTCTCCCCCACACTCTGCTGTAAGGTTAGCAGTTCCTTGTAATAGATGGTGAATGCGAGCACCTCAATTTCTTCTGTTTTTATATTCACAATTAAGTACACTATCCTTGATGATTGTGTTAGTTCCCAGTGCATATACTAAATGTATCTAAAGGAACGGTTAATGGTTTCCTTGGTTACCAATTCTATACATTACAGTACAGTACAGCAGTATAGAGCTAAAGTTAGATCTCCAACTTGTGCTTTTTCAAGCTGATATTAGAGCAGAACTATTGGCTGCATTTGGTGTTGAAGTGAATGAAGTGTTCTTCTGAGTAGTACATACACCAGGGCCCAGCCCTACAGCATAAACCTAGGCTCCCTTTTAACAACTTCATGATGGGCGTAAGCTGTGCTTTTGATTTCTGCCATCAATGACAATGGGGACGAGTTGCTATTACTGAGCTACATGAGAGCCTATGGGAGAATTTCTTAAGAACATGAAGTCTGCCACATTCGAATGTACTCACACAGTGATGCCTTTAAACAAAAACAGGATGATTTTGAAATTCGGATTTATAATATTTTATTCTGATTCATTCTAAACTTTTGTGATCAGTAATGTACTTAAACTTAAGTGTATACTATCAAAGTCCTTCTATTTTTTCTTTTTCCCTCCTCTTTTTAAAGTTGTCTTTCTCCTGCAGTCTATCTATGACCAGTAGATGGCAGCCTGACTACACTAAGTTGTAGAAAAGAGCTGTCTGCGTTGCTGAAATGATGAAGCTCTCTCTCTCTCTCTCTCTCTCTCTCTCTCTCTCTCTCTCTCTCTCTCTCTCTCTCTCTCTCTCTCTCTCTCTCTCTCTCTCTCTATATATATATATATATATATCAGTCTAATCTTTCTCTCTCTATCTGTCTACTATCTGTCCATATATGTTTATCTGTCTGTCTCCAGTCCTGTCTCCTTCCCTCCCTTCTGCTTGTCTGTTGAAGAGCAGCAGCAGATGTGTGTTGTGTCAAACGACCCTCTTGTCTCGGTTGAAAATGACAGTCTTTTTCGGAGCGTATGCTGTTATGAAGACTCCCACCAGTAGATGTAAAAAATATTTTTATAAATATATATAAAATGACTAAACTAGCCCTATGCACAGAGAGCAACCAGCTTGATGGATGACTCACAGTAACGCTGTGAAATGGCTAAACCCACACATACACAGCCACTCACTGAAACACACATGACACACACTTGTACTAACACATGCAGCACAACACCCGAGCCACATATACTGTATAAACCCATGTGGCACACACACACACACACACACACACACACACACACACACACACACACACACACACACACACACACACACACACACACACACACACACACACACACACACACACACACACACACAGAGGCGTAGGCTGTAATATCAAAGTTGAGATGGCTAACTAAGTTGAACGAATTCAGTGTGGATTAACATTGTGGGAGATTAGCAACAAATCTATTATGAAAACTATTTAACTCAAAAACAAGCTGTTGTAGACTGTAAATCCTGTAACGTGTTCAAAGGACACGGGGGCTTTTTAGGGGTCGGGAGCAAAATGAGGATAAGCTCAAATTCAGTTTTTGTTCATGTTGTAGAAACTAGCAGCATGGATTTATTGTGATTGTTACCAGTTTAGTATTGTTCTCACTGTGTGTGTGTGTGTGTGTGTGTGTGTGTGTGTGTGTGTGTGTGTGTGCATGCATGTGCACGTGTGTGTGTGTGTGTGCGTGTGTTAAAAAAAGAAGGCAGAGTTAGACGAAACACTTTTGGCATTGCGGCAGGTGTGATCCTATTCTGAGATGGTCTCGCAACAAAAACAAAACTATGTGGAAACATTTTAGTAGATTCATTTATGGGTTAAGAGGCGGACTAGTACCCACTTGGGCTGAGCAGCCTGGACTGAGAATTGCCTTGAGATGCAGTACGACTATGTTGCTGTAAATGCTGATTTAAAAAAAAAAAATACATTAAAAAGATATTAAGACAGAAGGAAAGGTACATTTAGCAGGGTGTTTGCTTGAATGGCTCCAAGATGGCAAGTGGAAAATCTAAATCTCATCTGAACTCTGAAAAATCCATCAATACTCTGGGCACCCACACTCACTAGCTTTTCTTTCCATTGTGTGACAGTTTTGGGTGACACCTGCTGTGAAATACTGTAAAAGGCCAAATTTGGAGTGACGTGTAATTTGCATTTGCCTCTAACGCTGCTGCTGTTGGTCGTCTTGGTGGCTCAGCAGGCTAAGTCTCCACGTCGTGTTTGTAGCGTTGTAATCTTGTTAGCGTGATCCTCTGCACATGCCACCAGGGACCGGGGATCAATAACTGGCTCGTGGCTCAGTTTGGGGTACACACACACACACACACACACCCACACACAGATGAGAGAATCAAAGTGGTGTTTATATGGCATTTAGATTGATTGACAAGAGGGAAGGGGGTGATGATTTTTTTTGTGTTCAACATTATATGACCTTTTTTCATCACCCTTTCTCTCCCCTGCAGTTACTTTCAGTTTCCTGCCACTTCTCCCTTTATCCCTCCTCCTCCTCCCCCTCTATCACTTATGACTTCATCCCATCCTTTCTTATCTCCCTCCCTCTTTTTAACCTCTTCCACTTTTCCTCCCTTCAGTCACACCCCTTTCTTAATCACCTCTCTTGTGCCTTTTCCCTCTTCTTCCCTTCCTTTTCCAGCCCCTTCTCTCTCTCTCTTTCTCCTGAAAACGATATGTTCTTCTCTTGCTCATTTCACCCTTTTTTCATCCCTCTTTTCATTCTCTTCTTTTCTCTCTTTTTGTTCTTTTTCGCCCCTTCTTTCCTTCCCTTCCTTGCTATATTTCCTGAAAATCCCTATCCTCCTTTTATCTCTTGTCTCACCCTCTTTTCTTCATCCCTCCTAGCCTCCCCCTTTACTTTTATCCCTGATTGACCCTTTATCTCATTTTGTCTTTCTATTCCTTCCTTTCTTCCCTCCGGTTCCTGCTTCCCTAACCTAATCTTAACTGAATCCCTCTTGCTATCCCTCTTTTATCCTTTCTCCCCTGAAATGGTTCTCCCTGTCCTCACCCCTCTTTTCCCCTCCATCCCTTTCCTCTTTCAATTTCTGCCTCATATGACTCCCTCCTGTCATCTCTATCTCTATTTCATACCCCCCTCTTCTTTTCTCCTTTTACTGAAATCACTTTCTTTCTTCTTGCATCTTTTATTTCATCCATCACTTCTTGCTCCACCTCTTCCTCTGTCCTCCATTACATTGTTCTTGTTCTTTTCTCCTTCCTATGTCCCTTTCATGCCTCTTTCTGTCCTTCTTTCTTCCCTTTCCTCTCCTGGATCTGCCCTCTTTCCACCCGATGTGTCTATCTTTCTTCAACCTGTCTGTCTTTCCTCCCTTCTGCATGTCTTCTTCACCCCCTTTCCTTCCTTTCTCTTTCAATCCTTTACTGCTTTTCCTTTCTTGCATTCCTATGAAATCCACCCTTTGTCATCCTCCTCTCCTCCCTCTTCAATGACTCTTTCTTTACTTCTCCCTACTACCTCCATCCCTTTCACTCCCTCTCCACTATCTTCCACTTTTCTTCCTCTGTGTTACTTCCCCGACTAACCTCTCTCTCCCTCTCTCTCTCTCCCCCTCTCTCTCTCTCCCTCTCTCTCAGTCGTCGCTCGCTCACCGTACTGTGCAGACCTACCAACCACCTCTCCCCTCTCCTTCATTGAATCTCTTCATCTCTCTGTCTCTCTCCTCCGGTCCTCCGGTCTCTGCTATGACAGCTCACACCAGCAGCGTGTTGCCCGATCTCAGAGCGACAACCCGTCACCGGTTATCCTGTCCAAACGTTAACATGGACATGTGTGTGTGGGATATTCGCGATTGATCTTCGGGTGTAATTATTAGTACTATTTTTTTGTATAAAAACGAAAGAAAAAGGAGGAGGGGGGGCTGCCGTCCTCTTTTACCCCCCTCCGCTTCCTTCAGCCAAGCAGAGCGGCAAGGTGGGGAGAGGGCTTTAAAATTAAGCCAGCTTGGATTTATTTAACAGCAAAATGACGGATTTGGGAGCGCCGGAGATGCTGATGATGAGAAGGAGGCTGAATGTAAAGAAAACGGGCAGGCAGAGACGCGACCTCCCGCTTCTCCTCCTGCTGGGGCTTCTCTTCGGGGATTTCTCCTCGTCCAAGGGTGAGTTTTGGAGGCTTTTCGGTTTGTCTGCGTGTTTGTGTGTGTGCCCGCACGCTTGCACGTGCGCGCGCGTGTGTTGGCGGTAATCCGAATGGTTGATTTGTTTGAGCGCGCACGCGAGAGTGAGAGGTGGTTAATTCGTGCCGTTTCGTTGCTGCGGACAGCGTTAGTGTGTGTGTGTGTGTGTGTGTGTGTGTGTGTGTGTGTGTGTGTGAGAGAGAGAGTTCCGTGTAAGCGTGTGTGCGCGCTCGCCCATCTGGGGACGGTGTGCGTGTGTCCTCTTGTGCGTGCGCGTTTGAGACAGCGAGATGTAAAAAGTGCAAAAGAGAGAATGAGAGCTTGCCTGTAAACACGCACGCACCTGCGCGCGGGCGTGCGCGTGAGAGAAAGAGTGCAGTGCCCAACTTGGACACACCATTACATCTGGGGAACTGTTAAGGTATGCTCATTTTTTGGGCCTCCATGCTGTGCAGATATTGTCATCAAAATAAATACACCCACTTCAAAATGAATCACAGATAACTTAGACCAGACCTCATGCAGTTTGCTCCCAGTGTAGACAGCAATGAGGAGGATCACATCTAAAACAGAAACGGTTAAAAAATCGTGTTTGGTATGAAGCCAGTCTTTGCAACTAACTTAATAACCTGTGTTATTGTCTCCAAAATGAGCAGACTCAGAGAGAGCTGGGGTGAAATTTCTCCTGGAGGGCATTTAGAGAGGAAATCCCATGCTCATTGTATAACATGATTTTGTGGAGTCACCACAGACAGAGGAGCAGTTGTGTCAGTGGCTGTGGAGAGTCTGATGGCATGACAGGATTGATGCTGATGTGTGTAAGGCAGGTTTGGGTTGGTGGGGATTTAGTGGCCAAGGAGGTTCCTCGTGTTATAGATGGATGGATGGATATAAGTGTTAACATTCTCCACGTTTGGTGGGAGCGTTACTGTTACTCTGTTTATCAATAGCTTCTCTGTCTGCACTTCTCCTCCCTCTCTTTCTCAATGCTTGTCCCTCTGTATTTCTCTCTCAATCTCCCCCTCTCTCACACACACACACACACACACACACACACACACACACACACACACACACACACACACACACACACACACACACACACACACACACACACACACACACACACACTAATCTGTCAGACCCCCTCCCCCCCCATGCGAAAAAGAACAAAATTGTTCCCTCTGGCAGTGTTAAAATTTGTAATAATTATGTGAGCAACAGTATTTTGTTCTTGTGTCCCTTACCTGAGTGTTACATACTGTGCATTTATTTTGTGCGTGTGTTTGTTGGTGTTTTCTGTATCTGTATTCCTTTGCCGTACATGCAGACTGCCAACCAGGAAATAAAAGAAATGGAGTGAAAGTGTGATTGTGGGAGAATTGTGTATGTTGATGAATATGATGATGCTGCGTTCAAGCTGTTTTTGATTGAAGCAACTGCTTCTTCTCTTCACCTGCAGTTCATCTTTCACTCCGATCTGTGTTTGCATTTATTTGTGTTTGTGTTGCCATACGTTATCCGCTAACATCTGTATCCTTTCCCCACAGTCATAAGCAGTTTTATAGGGCCAGGATTTATGCTGTCTATTCTATATTAAATCATTTTTTAAATTTGAAAATGTAGAACATATCACATGTAAATTACTTTTTAAACCCTTATCTAAAAACCCTGACGTGGCCACACATGAAGCTTTTCCATGTCACATTATTACAGTGTGAGGTGCCTTGTAGCTGCAGCTATTTTAGTTATAAAGGGGTTAAACACAAAGAAAGAGTAAGAGCAAATTAAAGGGCAAACTGACATCTGGAAAGACAGACGGAGGATGGCAATAATTTATTTTGTCAAACCTCAAACCCCAGATGGTTGCAGCCTTTTAAATGAGATGTTGCACTTTAAATTCTAACACACAACTAATTATTGATTGTCTGAAAATGTCACTTAAAAACGTCATAAAAAGTCAGGTATCTTCAGACATCAACTGAAGTGAAAATAAACAACCCAGGAGGCATGAAGTCGGAGGAAAAAGTTATATTAAACATCATTTTTATGATGCTGGAGATTATTTGTTTTTAAATTTCTCAATCCCTCAGTGAGCATCCTTAAAAGGATGTTTCTGTTCTTTTGACAATGATATTAAGGATTCTTTTGATAATCATTTTAATAATACATAATAAAAATAATAATAAAAGCACACTTTACCCTGAAAGAGTCTAATTCCCAATCAAATACACAACTAGGCATTTATTTAAGATTAAGATTTTTGATAGAGCAACATTAGTTAAAGTCACAATGAAAAAGGAAGTCTTAGCGTCTGTACCGTGACATATTTCCCAGTGATTTGTGCTGTAAAATTACAAGTGGGATTAAAATCAAATTTTACACATTTGGTTGGTCTGCTAAAAAGTGGACCTGAACAGAGGACTGTTGGGTCCACACACACCTCCCTCAGCAATTGTTAGATCATGTAGGACGATGTGGGGAGAGATGAAAGGGAAACTTTACCGACTTTCAACTGGCTCCACATCAGTGTGGGCAGCACACACGCAGATGAACGATGCCCCGCAGTCCCTCCATGCCGCCGGTGTTCTGGAGCTCCCCGCCGGCATGTCTGCATGTACTGTCCACCTGCAGTAACCGAGTCAGCTGAAAGCTGTTTTGGAAATAACCCCAGACTCTATGAATATACTGTAGGTGTTTTTATTCACTGATATCTAAATACAAATCTCTTGACATAAAAAAATAAAGTATGTTTTTATATAACCAGCATTGCTAGCTAGTCGCCCCATAACATGTGAAATTGTTTTACCTGGTTTTAAATTAAGAGAGAATACAGGGATTTTGGTGTAAAAAAAACCCCAACTAATATCTATATTTGTTTTTACATGTATTTGGCATATATTGAGAAAATTAATTCAAAATTAAAATTAACACAGGGACGAAAATAAAAATGTTAATGATGAATTCTCATTATGCTTGTTGGATGTCCATATGACATACTCTCCAACTCCTTTAACGTTTTTAAATTTATATGTAGCTGCCAAACTGTGCTACTTTATCCAAAGCTGAGACAGAAAAAAACAATTTAGCTCATTTCAGCTGAGAAACATACACACGACCAACTGTGATGAGAATCCCCTAAAACCCAGCGAGTACTATATATACTCAACAATTGATATATTGTTAGCTACACTCTACAGTAGGGACTGAACAAAAGACATTTTTGGCACTTATTCAGGCACACACACACACACACACACACACACACAGAATATTTCAGTGACTTTTTTTCATTCCCTTTCTAAAGTGAGAACTAATTAAATGTTTCTGTTTCCAATGCTTTTTAATGTTTTTATCCTTATGAGGACATTAAGACCTGAATACATGCATGCACACACACATGCACACACACACACACGCACACACACACACACACACGCAAACACACACACACACACGCACACACGCACACACACACACACACACACACACACACACACACACACACACACACACACACACACACACACACACACACACACACACACACACACACACGGACTCACAAGTACACAGTGACAATTAGCTGACATTGAATCAATGCCAAACAACAATATATTGGGACTAGCTGTCTGTCCCCCTGACTGGCATGCTAATAGCACACACATGAGATACACCCACACACACACACACACACACACACACACACACACACACACACACACACACACACACACACACACACACACACACACACACACACACACACACACACACACACACACACCCTGTGGATGAGAAGACGGCTAATTAAAACAGAGCTATCTGCCCAATTCAAATTCACTGTAGGTACATACAACTGAGGGTATTAGACATCAAGAAGAAGTGTGAAACATTTGCCGTTGAAACTTGTTAAAATTCAGAAATCACAATAAAATGGGAATGACAATATCTGTCAGACAGCGATACATTAAAATAATAATCATTTATTATCAACACTTACTGTAGGGACCACTTATTTAAGCTATTCCCACACTTCCATATCCCATGGCCTTCTTCAGTGAAGGGAACCTGCTCACTTCACTGCGTTTTATCAAATGGCTTTGTTGGAAACTCTGATTCTGGTCGATTATGGCATTCTACAATCTGTTATTTCTGAAAAGCAGACAACTGCTTTGCATTGAGTTCTGATCATAGACTTAAGAGGACCAATTTTGAATCAATAAAATTATTAATATTATTATACATATTATTATGTAAAATTATTGATTTCTTTAGTAAGTATAAATGTAATAAGCAGGATAATAAAGAGTGAGTGGGTCATTATCCCAAGAAGTCGATGCAGTGTTGAATGGATTATATTATCCCTTACATCATCTCAGCGGTGGGTGATATGGCAAAAAACTATTTTTTTACAGGAAAATCACGATCAGGATTTTATCACGTTATTTACATTGATTTTTAAAAAAACTATTTTGCACGTTAGTTAAGAGTGGAACCAAAGCGGAACCAAAGTATTTCCCTATGTAAAAACATAGCCCTAAAAGAAAAAAATATAAAAATGTTCTTTTTATTCATGTTGTATGCGTTGAAAGTGCTGTGATGGACAGAGAAAAGCTGATCATAAGCTGATGAATTATCTTAACAAGACCTCTTCAGTTCACTACGAAACCTAAATAAATAAGAGATAGATAAAGTACATTCAGAATCATCAAAACGTTGACAGCGCTCAAGGTTTTTAACACACAAGTAAAACGATGCTTAAAACAAAAAACACCTGTGAACACAGACCCTCACACAGGTCCGTGTTTTTTTTTTAAATTATGTTTTTTGTATTTATATGTTTTCTGATGTGTGTGTATTGTTTTTAACTTTGCTTGTGTAACTTTTAGTAAAGGCCTAACCGGGGACAGGGGTTTCAAATTAGTCTCGACTAGAAACCTGTATGCATGGCATCTATTTTATATTTTATATGAAACAATGTACAATGTATTTGTCCCTGCTCAATAAACTTCTAATCTAATAAGCTTGGAGGAAATGACTCACTGCGGTGTGTGTTTCACTGTGTGTTTGTGGCAAGTTTGGGCAGTAATGTGGCCTCTCTGAAGTGACGGAGCGGCCTCCTTGTTAAACACATCAGTAGTCCGCTGGTGCACAGGACATTTAACAGTTTTTAGGCGCATATTTTACAGCTTGTTCCAAACATTCTATAAATGAGTGTGGACAGAGAGCGTCCATGTGATAGTCTGACGCTCCCGTGCTGTTAGGACACGATTAAACACCTCCGTTCTTTTTACATTTTTAGCTATCACTTCATGCTGCTCTCTGAATCAAACAGGATGGGGGTTGAGACATCCTCGTCATTGCCTGTAGCTATAATTGGTTGATGGGCATTTCTTTAGGGCGGTGCATGAGGCGGACTAGCCAATTGTGGGATTTGGCTGAGGGAAATAAAAACCTGATGCATTTGTGCAGGGCATAGAACAGCAGTGGATAGAATGTGTCCTACAGACAATACCATGATCTCTCTTCTTTGGCAGATCGTCAACACGTTCTGACCCTTCACAATCTAATATCATCATATTGCCCACCCCTACATCATTTCCTCCCAATATACAATCGGCTGTTTTGATATTATAGAGGTATTGCATTCAAGTCGCATGTTGACACACAAACAAACTCTATTTGTCTTAGGATAAGATGGAAAGCTATGTGACCCCAGAAAAGTTGTTAGGCCTCATACTTAACCACTGAAGCGATTTATTAAGGTATTTTTTCTTAAAAAAAACAAAAAACGTAATAGAGCCTAAAGGTGGTCTAAGGTGGTGCTGAGCAAAACTCTGAGGGGTGGCTTGTCATTTAACGTAGAATAGCTAGTCCATCTTAAAAGTCAGTAGGGAGCCTTAGTTGTTGTTAGCTTTGGGGCTCACCCCCCCAACAATTCAATCTGCTGGTAGCAGCAAAGACACAGGGCTTGGGTCATGGGGAGTTAGCAATTATTCATTCACAATAAACCGTACACACACTCCATTGCTACATTCACAACTTTACCGCTAACTTCATACCCTCCATCTCGCGCTCTATGACAGTGTGGCTGATAGTGTGTGTGTTTGTGTGGAACTCCAACAGACAGAGAGTGGGTAGTTCAATCAGGTATAAACAAAATGGAAAAAAAAAATTCACGTTACGCACATAAATACACACTGAATTATTCTTAAAGTAGTAAGCAATTTCTTTAACACATTTTATGTTAAAAACCATGTTAAAAATACATTTTTAAAATTCTTGATGCTTTGTTGTATACTAGGGAAAACCCTGGAATAGCTGAGTAAGTGCACCTCGTGTTTATGATAAGGGATGCATGGCTATTGGATTATGGGCTGATACTGACTCAAAAAATGGATTGGGTATCGGCTGCTGTAAAATGGAGAATACATGACAAAAGAGTAAAACATGCCGTAAACACCTTCACCTCTCTACTGCCAGTCCGCTCCCTATATGTTACCCTCTTAAATATACACACACACACACACACACACACACACACACACACACACACACACACACACACACACACACACACACACACACACACACACACACACACACACACACACACACACACACACACACACACACACACACACACACACCTATTACAAGTTCCTATTACACTTCTGCCCTTACTACAAGCCTGACTCAGAGGTTGGAAGATCCGGATTTCTGATTAAAAGTGAACGCAGCATAACCGATAGTGACGACTTCGCCTGGCAGACCAACCGCTGTCAGCAGCGTCACTGGAATGGCAGCCTATTTATATCTAGCCTGCGAATGTTGCACAGACAGATAGTAAAATACTCGGCAAAAAGGCAACACGCGCTTTCATTAGTGGGACATGTGATCAGTCACCAGTGTTTAAACTCACTCTTTGATAGATAATAACTTAAAAGACAATTAAACAGATGAAAATCTTACGGAGCACAACTTTACCATGTTCCCCAGATGCTCAGTGATTCTCTTGAGTAAAGGACAGTGACTAGCATGTGTGCATGTGCATTTTTGTGGGTGTCTCTGTGTTTATGCTGATATAATGATGACAGATTTCTGATTTCTTGCAGCTTACTTGCCTCAGCTGTGTGTGGTGATATGTGTCTGCGTGCAAATTTGTCCGGGATTCTCAGTATTGTGTATTTGTGTGTGTATGTTTAATAATTTTTTGCTTCCTATGTATGAGAAGCATGGGAACACTTATTACATTCACCTCTACGTGGCAGAGACAGACTAAAAGGCACATACAAAGAAAGAGAGACATTTTTATTATTATTGTTTTCAGGTGCTTGTATAATAATTGAATCCCCTCAGTCACACCAAAGTCTACACACAGTTCAAACAATCTGAACTTGAGAAAAGAGCATGAGACCGTGTGTGTGTGTGTGTGTGTGTGTGTGTGTGTGTATGTGTGTGTGCGCGCGTGCAACTGAAAGAGCGAGACATCTCATTGAGTACCGATGATCTCAGGTACTTGAGGGTCCTTCTAGTTGTCCAGTGAAGCAAGATGATACACACACACTTTACAGTGGAAGCTTGAGTCGAAAGAGAGCTGATGAATACTGGCAGTAATGAACTTCTAAAAATTGTGAAGAACATGTGAAGTTAAACATGTCACTGTCAGTGTTGTTAGAGTTGACAATTAGGAAACACAAAGCACAAAAAGTAGCTCAGCGTAGAAGTAGCCTTTAAAAGAGCCATGGCCTACATTCAGTAGACTAATGCAGGAGGAGAAGGCAGAGAGAGAAGAGGAGAATGTGTGTGAAGACATACAGACAGAGATTTAGATAGAGGGAAAGATCAGAGCGAGTGTCTTGAAGAGACATTGGGACATTGAGAGGAAGGAGAGGCTCTGCTATGCACTGGGAGACAAAGTGAAAGAGAAAATGAAAATGTTTTCCCCAGCAGACATGATTAATCAGGAATGACTTTTCCATCTTGTGCTCCTCGGCTAGTAATGTCTGGCATTAAGTAATGACATCATAACCCTGTCTACCAAGAAATTTATACCTCAGATATGGAGGGAAATCCACCGAGCTGACCTAAAGGCATGAGCAAACAGGGCTCTAAAATCTGTTGATATTAATGACTGGACTCAAATATTTCATGCTTGCAGTAAATACTGCATCACACACAGCATAATCTTACATCTATCCGTCATTTCAAATTAGAAAGGACAGCATGAAAAGAGGGAATAAAAGAGCATGTGTATATCATATGAAATAGCATGACAGAGCTTGGAATTATGAACGTCATAAAAGTGCTGTTACATAGCTGCTCTGATTGTGTTTTACCACCCATTAGTATGCATGAGTAAAAGCCACGTCTCGTTTATTTGTCAGGCTCTCTTTTTCTGAACCACCATATTAATGTTTTTTTTTTCTGAAAAAGAAAATAAATATTAAAAATCAAAACCCAAATAATAGAGACTACTACATTCATCTTTTTAACTGTGAACCTTTCATACAGCCAAAATATGCCGTATGCTATTAAAAGCCCACATATAAATAGATATAGCTGCCGTATGTGTTGTAGCAGGCTATAAAGAATTATGATTTACATCATGGGTTAAAACTTTGCATTTGGCCTGTTATTTAGCTTTTAATGCAGCCACTTTGGCGCAGCAGTTTGTTGCTGTTTTTCTTCACCTTGTGGTGCAGACGCCTCGCTGTGGTGGGAGCTGAGGGTTATTTCATAACACAGGATTACTCAGCCAGCTAGCTGTAAAAATAAGCATGAAATGAACCTCTCAACTGGAGTTTGTAATGAAAGATCTGTCGGTGTGGCTACAAGACATCCATGACAACCAATATCCAGATATAATTTGACAAATTATTCACAACATCAACAACTGTGGTAAATTTTTAGCAATCTCAGAGAAAGTACATCATTTTCACCGTTTTCTGCTTGTTTGCATATGTTAACAGCGAAGCAATGCATTCTGGTATCAGCGTAGTGGGTTCAAGAAGCAGTGCTGCACATATACAGTTCCATGTTTGCATTAAATTGAGCCCTGGTCTATTTTATTAAAATCACAACATTACTTACTATACCTCTCATAACTTTTGAACAAATAAAACCTGTTACCTCCATACATTAATCTAAGATGCAGCACATTTTGATTTGTCAGGGTTTGCCTTTCGTGGTTATAATGACTGTTGCCATTATTTTCATTAACGAGAAAGCTGCAGATTATTCTCTAGATTAATCGATTAATTGTTTGGTCTATAAAATGTCAGAAAATAGTGGAAAATGTCCATCCCATTTTCTCAAAGTCCAAGGTGATGTCTTTAAATATCTTGTTTTGTCATTCCAAAACTCAAAGAAGCAGGAAATATCCATATTTGTAAGTCTGAAAACAGAATTTGCTGCAATTTGTGCATGAAAATAACTTTAACTATTAATCAATTGTCAAAATAGTTGGCAATTATTTTTCTCTAAGTCAAAAAACGATTTATCAACTTATTGTTGCAGCGTCAAAAACATGCAATGATGTTGAATATCGTGATAATGAAATAACTTTTCAATTGCTTGTTGAATAAATAAAACTGAAAGGAAATTATTTCCAACATTATTTTATTGAACATACTGAAAGTTTAACTGAACAGAAAAGGCAGTAAAACACATACATGTAGTTACATTTTAAAGTGCAATTTTCTACTCTTACAAACCAAAAAAAAAAAAAGTGTCCTTTACAATGCAACCTTTCTCAATGTGTTTAGTGCGCAAACAAGGCCTGACAAAAAATAAATAAATTTGTGCTTGAGTTTCTACAAGAGAGAAGAAGAAATACAAACTGTGTGAACTTTACAATTTACTTTTCTAAACTAAGCAATCGGGTGAAGTTCAAATGCTTCTTAGTACATCATTGAGTGAATCTATCACCCCTACATGGCGCTGTTGTTTAGCTCTGATAGTTGTTAACTGCTACATTCAGTATAAAACTAGGCCTACAGAAGCACTGCAGCAGCTGGAGCCATCTGCAGCGGTGCCCTCACTGCGTCAGCACATGCATTCTCATTGAAATGAATGAGAATGCTGTTTCTTTTTTAAAAGTAGTGCCATTGTCAGTCTGAATATAAAACTGTTTCTTAATATGGCGTATCCCAGGGCTAGCAAGCTAAAATAACACAGATGAAAGTAATATGGTAATTACTTATCAAGGTAGGGAAATTCGCTTTTTGATCAGAGTGCAGGGTCAGCTGTTAGAACCTGGTAGGGATTGAATGTTTTGCTGAAGGGTACTTAAGCAGGGTGGACATTTTTTTTTGGCTTGAATTAAGATCCTGCAATACATCTGAATGATAGTGTCCAACTGCTGTATCACCCTGCAGCTTTAAACTTGAGTATGTGTTGATTTCTGCAGCTGTGAACTGAATATAGAGACTAATGTATCTGTTAATGTAGCACTTTTGCTATTATATTAATTCTGCTTTGCCTTTCTGTTAGCATGACATTTTCTTTAAGCTGTAGGCTAATGACTGGCTAGCGGGCTAACATTAAGCAGGCTAATGTGTCTGTTAATGTTACATTAGTGTTATTTCAGTTTTGCTCTTGCTCAGTTCCATGGTTTAAGGGCACTGTGTGTGTGTGTTTGTGGGTGTGTGTGTGTGAGACACTGTTACAGCACACCTACAATATATGTGTGTGTGTGTGTGTGTGTGTGTGTGTGCGTGTGTGTGTGAGACACTGTTACAGCACACCTACAATATGTGTGTGTGTGTGTGTGTGTGTGTGTGTGTGGGGGGGGGGTCGGGGTGCATGTGTATCTGTGTCTTGTACAGTATGAGTGTGGGTATGCACGCTCTACATATGGAGCCAATGAGTTACATTTCCATTTCAAAGCGACGAGTCAGCAGCAGCAGCAGAAGCTACTTTCATCCATTAATGTGATTTTAGAGAAAGAGGGAGACAGTGAGAAACACACAGGAAGAAATACGTACAGCAACAGTAATAATTATTCTCAAGGTTGGCAATGGGTTCAAATTGTTTATTAGTGTCTCTGTGTTCCTCTCTCACTGACTGTCTTTCCTTGTGTATTTTAGTCAAATTATGTGTACTCCACTTATCTGCTGAGCGGTCCAGTGTTTTAATGCAGCTGTCACTCACATTAACATGTTCATTGTCTTGCAAAGTGTGTGAGTATTCTTGTACCACTGAATCTGTAAAAAGTTGATCATGCTGCAGAAGATGAATCATTTTAAAGAATAAGCAGTGTGAGTGTTTGTCTTGGCCTTCAAGCAAAAAAATGCTTAGGGTTAGGGTTAGATCTGTGTATGTCTGAGGGGATTATTTTATGCTTGAGTGCTCTTTTGTGTGTAAATGTCCATGCGTAAGCTAAAAGTGTGTGTGCTACTGTATCTAGACATGATTTGTTTGTACAGAGCTTTTCTGAGTGCAACCATGTGAACGGTGGACAAGCTGTGTGTCATACTAATGTAGCGCTGCAAGTTGAAAGTGAATTTGCTAGTCTTCAATTTGTTCATGTATGTATGTATGTATGTGTATTAGTGTTTGCTTGTTTACACAAGTTTGCATGAGTGAGTGTATTTGCCTGTTTGAGTGTGTCCAGGATAGGGCTTTGATGCTGAACTTCAATATTCAAATATAATTTGAATATTAAAAAAATTAATGATATTCAAACAAATATTAGGCAGCCCTTAATATTCAAACATGTTAGGGACATTATTTTTTGTAAATGTGTTTGCTTGTAAACGTTGTTTTCAATTCAGATGCCGGGGCTGTTTCACACTCGGTGAAGTTGTGAATCGCAAGCTCATCGCAAGGCTATTATTGTCCACCTGGGCTCCTGTAGGTGACGTTAGCATCAGTCAGGAACGTTCAGGGAAGATCAGGAAAGGGAGTGTTAGTGCTATTTTCTGATTGGCTGTTGTGTAACCCCGTTCTTTTTTTTTGTATTGGCTGGCCGCTGGTAAGTGGCAGCTCTTGATTCCAGCCGGTTCCATAGTGAAAGCAGAGAGAGTGGCGCTGCCGCGCCGCTAACAGAGACATTTTGGCATCTATAGCATATTATACATTGTTTTTCCGCTTGAGAAATACATTGTGTGGCGGGAGTGGGTGACCAATGACTGAAACTGTCACGCTCAATGCATGACACTTAAGAGACCTGACATTGGCCTATTGACATTGATACACTGCCCTCTGTTGAACAAAACATATACAACTTAATTTTGTTACTTACTGAAATTTTTTTCTTACTGAAGATATTTAATGGTCAAAATATTGTCAATAAGTATTCAAATATATTCGAATTTTTATATTAATACACGAACTTCGAATACGATTTTTTGGCAAAAGTCACAGCCCTAGTCCAGGTGAAGGAACTAAAACTTTGTATTTCCATAAAGCGTGGATGTTTGTATGTGCAAATGAGCATAGGTATAACCCTGTGCACAAACATTAAAGAGACAGTGAGGCGGTGCTTATTGTGGGAGAACTGTGCGTGTATGTGTGTTTCTGCATTTGCATGTTTGGTATTTGGAATTTTTATGTGTTCACATTATCAGCCGGTGTGTGTGTAAATCTGTGTTTATACATTTTGAACTGAGTGAGTGTGTGTCTGTGTGTGTGTACGTCTGAGTATAAATGCATTAGCCAAAGGCTATCATTGCTCCAGTAGCATCGTTCTTATTCTATCCATTTTTAATGATCGGTAATGGTCGCTAGCAGTGTTGAACCTACATCATAAGGACACGGCAAAAAAACTAATCCTGTGGTGCACAAAGTGAGGAAGACAGAGGAGGCAGTGAATGGGAGGCTGCAGAAGAGATTGGGAGAGAATCACATAAAAATTGGGAGGGTGTTAATAGATGTTAGCTCGTTGGAAACCAACATCATAGGAGTACTGCTGAAAAGGTCCCGTGGTACACAGTGCCACTGCAGCACAGCCCTACAGGGAAGGCAGAATGGGCACGAGAGGGAGGGAGGAGGTGAGAAACTGTCCAGCAGGCAGGCAGGCTGACTGACTGCCTGACTGACTGACTGACTGACTGTCAGTTTGATTTAGCGACTAAATGACTGACTGGTTGTTAAATTGATTGACTGACTTACTGGCTTATTGGTTGTGTTACAGGCTGGCTATGTGACTGACTGAGGCAATTTCTGATTTGTTGAAGGCTTTTTACAAGGTACCTTCATAATGGAAGAGCAGGAGAAGAGGAGAGTTGAGGAGAGAGAGTGAGCAGATGGAGAGATGGAGGGAAGGCGAGACCTCTTAAATGTGTTTAAACTCCACAAAAAGGTTTGGAATTAGTTTCCAGGGTCCAAAGGCCAAGCAACGTAATAAGCACATAATGGCTGTTAAATTGTTTCTTGTTAAATTTATCTTTTATTTGTTTCCATTAAAGACCACAATTTGCTTTATTTCCTATGCTTCCTTGTACCATCCTTGGGGGAAATAGTATTTTATCCAGCAAAATCTAGTGGAATCAAAGTAAATCAAATCAAATTGAATTGTATTCAACAAAATTAAATAACATGTGGCAATAGAAACATTCAGAAACAATGGAATCATTTGAAACAATTCATCAATTCCAGTAAGAAAAATATTAAAATGGTTTAAAGCTGCAGCTCTGAGGTTTTCATGCCATACTGACATCTCAAAGGGTAAACTGAGCAATATTGCCTTGTCAGCTGAATAGGAAAGAGAGATGGATGGAGAGACTGAGAGAGGAGTGGGAAAATAGGAGAGTAAGGGAAGAGGGGAGGGGGTTAAGGAGGAGGAGAAGTAGAAGAATGGAAGGAGGAGAGGGAAAGAGGAGGGAGGGAGGGAAGGCCTTAAGCAGTGTGATAAGGAAATAATAAAGGAAAGGTTGTAAAAGGCTCCAAGACTCCAGTGTAGCAATATCAGCTACACACACACACACACACACGCACACACACACACACACACACACACACACACACGCACGCACACACGCACGCACACACACACACACACGCGCACACGCACGCACGCACGCACACACACACACACACACACACACACACACACACACACACACACACACACACACACACACACACACGCGCACACACACACACACACACACGCACACACACACACACACACACACACACACACACACACACAAGCTGTATGAAAATTGATGTTGCAGTGTCCTTTACAGGCCATTAAATCTGAACAACGGCAATCACTTGCTTCTGTCTGACAAATGATGGCTAAATAACACAGCTTCTCTATCAGTCTTCTTACCTGCCTGCCCACCTGTCTCAAGTCCTGCTCTTAAAATGTAAGCGTGTGTTAGTCTGACTTTGTTTTTCAGACTAGTTATGGATTTTTTGAACAATGTTTTCCACTCAAATTTGTTCTAATTCTGACTTATTTTGCCGGCGAAGATGGTATCAGAGCTCTTCAGCACATCTTTAGCACATTAGACAATAAGCTGCTTCTATAAGGAGTTTCAAGTGGCACTTCTTGAATGTCAAAAAGCAAGCGATTCTCTCTTCCCTCTCTCTCACCCCATTTCCTTTCCTTCGCTCTCTACTCATCCCTTATCTCATCTTTTGCCCTTTTTCTGTCGCCTCATGTCTTCTCTCCTCTTTTCATACATGACTCAGATTCTTCTTTCTATAGTTTATGTATCATTCCCCTGCTCCTTCATTTCCTCTCAATCTCTCCCCCTTTAACAGCTCTGTTCTCCATTTATTCCCTCACTGTCTGTCCTCCTTCTCTACCTCCACGCCTCTCCCTCTTCCTCTCCCTCTGTCCCTTTCTGCCCTTCCTCTCTCATCAACTTCCTCTACCTCACTCCTTCTCATTCTGCTCCCCGCTTTCGTTCGGCGTCCTTCTCCCTCTCTGCCCTTTGGAGTCCTTTGATTAGGTTGTTGGCATTTTCATTGAGATGTCTATATGACCACTGAAATAACTCTCCGGTCACAGTCTCATCTGCCCTCTATATACTTCTTCTCCTCTGTCTCTTCATTCTCCACTCCCCAGCATTTCCTCCTCCTTGTCCTCTCCACACCATCCTTTTATTTTCTTGCTCCATTTTCTCCTCTTCCTGTGCTGCTCTCTCACTTCTCTGCCAATATTCCTCTCTCTTTCTCTCTCAGTATCTCTGGCTGTCTCCTTATCCACCCTTTTCACAATTCTGCACCTCAGCTTTGCTATCTTTACCCCCTCTTTCTTTTTCTTCTTCTTCTGTTTCGTTCTTTATTCCTTTCTACTCTAATTTTCCCCTCTATATATCCATAGCCGCTCACGTAGATCGTTGTGTCTAAATGTCAGATGGCCACATCAGCCACTGTTGGTATTATGAACAGCTTTCTGGTCGGTACCACAGAAAGAGAGGCGGGGGAGAAAGAGTGAGGTAGGGTGAGTGTGTAGTTGTGGTCGTGGGCCTAGGCTGACACTGCAGTTTTCTTGTGTTTCTGGCTCTGAAGAGAAAGAAGATGATGTCTGAAAATAGAGAGAACATGTTTAAAAATGATATGGGGTGTGGGGTGGGTGTAAGAGAGTGAGTCGGCTTATAGAGAAGAAAAATGAGATAAGAGGAGTGGAGGGAGAGGAGAGGAAGAGAGGCGAGAAGAAAAAGACAGGGGAGGAGAAGGAGAGAAATAAAGAGAAAGGGAGAGGGAGAGCCTGCGTGTCTACATGCCTCTAATCTGTTGATGGTTGAGGGGAAGCAGACAATAAGCCATTATCTCTCTAAGACTTAGCTTTAGCTGCAGCAGTATGGCACTGCATACTGCTAGTGCCAAAGCAGCTTACGCACCCAGGATGCAATGAAACCATACAGGAACAGGATGGCATGTCAAGACAGAGTTCAAATAAAGAAGATGATAAGATCAACATGCAGCTTAATAATAATAATAAAAATAATAATTATAACAACCAAATTTAATATGAAGATCCGACTCAAGGGAACAAAGACAAGTGTAGAGGTATCATCTCTAATGAAGGTTTCTGCTGTAAAAATAAAACAAATTATTGAATCCTCAAGATACAAGTATTGCAACTTAAATGACTTTGCTCATCAACATACTGAGGAATCGTTGGCAATGTCTGCCAAACCGCAAAATGGTCATATAGAATGAACCCGCAAAGCATACACTGACAACATATTTTCTTTGTTACCCCTACAATACAATCACCTGATTCTCAACCCCACCAAGACTAAGGAGCAGGTGGTGGATTTCTGCAGGAGTAAATCTGCCCCCACACCCATCTCCATCAACGGCATGACTGTGGATGTTGTCCAGGATTACAAATACCTTGGAGTATACGTGGATAACAAACTGGACTGGTCCAAGAACACTGAGGCTGATTACAAGAAGGGCCAGAGTCGTCTCTATTTCCTGAGGAGGCTTCGGTCATTCAATGTATGTAACACCATGCTGAGGATGTTCTACCAGTCGGTGGTAGCCAGTGCCATCTTCTTTGCTGTTGTGTACTGGGGCAGCAGACTGAGGGCAGCAGGCTCTGGTGCAGTCTAAACTGCACAGCATCCTGGACAACAACTCTCACCCTCTCCACCAGCTGCTGACCTCCAGCAGAAGCACCTTCAGCCACAGACTCATTCTCCCCCGGTGTAATACTGAACGCCGGAGAAAGTCTTTTCTTCCGGTGGCCATCAAACTGTATAATTCATCTCCCCCCGGTCAGGTAAGGAACAGTGGAGACACTGTGTCCTGAGAAAATGTCACTTTTCAAATTCAAATTCAAATTTGAATTCAAATTCAAATTCAAAAAACTTTGTCACTTTATATCACTTTATATCATCACTACATCACTTTATTTAGTTGTATTTAGTTGTACTGTAACTTACTTCAGTATGAAAGGCTGCTACACTTCCCTTTACTTTACTGTGCTTTGCTGTAACTTAGTTCTGTAGGAAATGCTGCTACAGTTTTAACACTGTTATCACTTTTCGCTACTTATCACTTATTTAGTTTGTACTTATTTTATTTCAATTTGCTGCTAAGCTGCACGGTGCGTATTGTTGTATATTGTATATTCCTACGTTTAACCACAATGTCCGTTGCACTCTGTCACATTTAATATTGTTTGATTTATTTTATGTTAGCTTTATTTTGATTTGATTATGTTAGCTTTTTGTCACTCTGATATTTTCCCACCTTTGTATTGAAACTGTTGCACAATAACTTCCCTCGGGATAAATAAAGCTTCTTGCATCTTGAATCTTGAATATCTGCTCGTGTCAATTAAAGCAGCATAAGACGGGATGGGCTTCCCTTCATTAACTTTAGCCTCAGTGCCTTTGTTGCTTCAATCCCGTGAAACAGGACTCAAACTCGTAGTCTGGTATCAAGGTACTGCTCTTTGTACAGCAGCTGATTCTTTTTTATTTTCGACATTTTATCATGGTATATAGTCGTTACCTGCTCTTTTCCCTTTTTTCATCATTCATTTCTGCACAAATGAATGAGTGACACTGAAGAGATCCTTAACTACTTACTCATATTCACTGTAGTTGCTGTTAAAAAATACCAACATTTCCAGTTTGTTTTACTAAAAGAGTCCTTTTCTTCTGTAAGTGGTACTGCAGAGTGGCAAGCATGCATGGGGACAATAGTATTTGGAGGACGAATGGAACATTCCAGCTTCATTCAGGTGGCATTCATTTTCAAAGGTGTTCTTGATATTGTGTCCAATATGGCTGCCCCCTCTTAGAGGGCTTTCACATCAGCTTTATTTAGTTTGTTTAAATCGAACTTGAGTGCGTTCCCTCATTTGCTACGGTTTGTTTGTGCAGATAGGAATGCATACTCAGGTCCGCACCAGAAGTGGACCAAATAAGCAGACCTGGTAGAAGAGGTGACCTCGGTCCACTTCCAAACTAACTCTGGTGCAGTTAGTTTTTGGTGAGAATATGATCGCACCTGGGTCCACACTAACTGCAGAAAGCACTGAATATTTTCAGACCAACCAAGCTGCTGTAGGCACCCACGTGATTTAAGTAATGATTAAGTACTTCCCCTGTCACCACAACAACAACAGCACACAATGAAATAAACGAGGACCAACACCAAAATCAACCCCTCTCCATTGTGACATTACTTGTGGTGGGTGCATTGTGTGCTTTTACTCTGTTTACATTCTCAGCGTTTGCCAGCATGGCAATTCTGACCAGTCGTGGAGCAGTTCAGGATCTACGTTATTGCACCTGCCCCAGACACATCTGACATCTTTTTGGCAGTTTTTCAAGCCTTTTATTATATAGGACAGAGAGGAAATGGGGTGAGAGAGAGGGGGAGACGTGCAGCAAAGGGCCGCAGGTCCGAGTCGAACCTGCGGCCGCTGCATCGAGGACCGTCTGCCTCTTTACATGGGGAGACTGCTTCAACCACTGTGCCATTGGCCGCCCCATTTTTCCCTTTTTGGTCCCAAACCTTTATTGCGCCGAAGTGCAGCTACATTTTGATTCACTTCAGCACGTCATCAACTGATTTACACCAGATCAAATTAATGGGTGTGAAAGCAAACCAGACCAGCTGGAAAAAAACCCCCAACTTTTCATTTTCGCACACCAGGGAAGTGGACTAGAAACAGATTATCAGGTGTGAAAGCACCTATAGTTGACTAAGACCAAAACCGACTAATGGACTAAGATTTTTTCTATTTTATTCGAATGACTTGTTTCCAAGAAACATATAAGCATACAAGATTTAAAGTGGTGCTTTGGGATGATTCTTTGTGGATCCTTTCAAGGATCTGTCAATTAAATCAACGGATTGATTAGATGACAAAATCATATGTGAGTGTTAGTTGACTAAGAACTTCTTTAATCAAGGAAGCCCTTGTGTCCATCATCTGTAAGATGCACTGCAGTCTATAGTGATTATATACATGACAAATCCACATTACTTTAAAAATCTCTTTCAGACTGCCTTCCTGGCTCTAGAAACAGGAGGGAGGCCAGATTTGACACCAATGCTGTTAAAAAGCTGACGTCACTGCACTGACTAAGACAGAGAACAGAGAGAGGTGTCACATTGCAAGCCTACTCTTCTCCTCTCCTCTCCTGTCGTGTTGTGTCCTGTCCTGTCGTGTTCTGTCCTGTCCTGTCCTGTCCTGTCTGCCTCTTTTCTTCTCTATCCTCTTCTCCTCTGTTGGATTTTAGCAGGCATTTTGTGCCATCCAGTAGCCTGCTGGTGTGGAGCTGTTTAGGACGCATCAAGAGCTTCTAAATGATGGCTAAATTTAACTAAATGACTTCCTCCACTCAGATTTGATATAATGTTCTCCCCTGCTCCTCTCCTTTCTCTGAATCCTTCTCTCACTGCATCCTCCTTTTTAGCAGTTTCCCCTTTTCTCCTCCTTCCTCAAATTCTCTTTTGCTGTCCTGAAGTTTGATTTCTATTCCTCAATCTTCCTCTCAACGCCCTGCCTTGCCTGCCCATTTACCTTTTTTTTTTATCTCATTCTTTCTTCTGCTCCAACTACTCCCCCCTCATCCTCTCTCGCTTCCTTTCTGCTAATGGTTTTGTTTGTCTACTACTTGAGTCTGACTGATCTCTGCCTGAATATTTTCTCTGTCTGAAGTGTTATTAAGGTAGCATTGGAGGAATTTTCTTTAAACATATTAGATAAGTCAGCTGGCAGTTGTCCGTATTTCTGTCTGATCAATCCACTTTGTCCCTTTTTCTGTCTGCTGTCTGCAATAATGTGCCTTTGACTGGAAATGGCGACTAATTTGAGGATAGATCTTTTACCTGAGAATTATGGTCAGAATATTGGAAAAGGATAATTGCTTGTAGATCAGCCGTCGATGTTGACTCAGTCAGCCAACCAGCCTACCATTGATGTATCCTATTCATCCTCTAACGACCACTGCAGTAGCATAATTACCTAATTTATATATGGAAAGTATATCACTCATTGGATTATCATGTATATCATGTTGCCATATAACTATGTCGTAATATAATGTTATGTTCAATCTGTAATTTATATTACCTAATGTGCTGTATCCAATTACCGTATTTATGAGTTTGTGATTCATGTATTGACAGTTTCACATATTATACATGTAATGGCACACAATAATATAATGATACATCAAAGCTCTAATTTGGTTAAATATGTTATTATTTTATAGGCCCTATAAGCCACATCAATAAAGTATAAATTATTCCATGAAAACACAGATTGAGTATTATACATTAATATATAATGTCATAATACAAAATACAATATGATATAATGTAATATAATATAATGAAATATTAAAGCTCGACTCGGAACCAATCATCCCATCCTAACCTCAGTGGAATACCACACACGCATTAGAAATACATGTGTGTTACTGAAACTTATCAAGTGGGAGCCCACTAGGAGCTCTGACTAACAACATAACACCACTGCCCACTAAATGAAACTGGTTGTCTCTGTGTTTAGGTTTTGTTATAGTAGTTTAAGTAATAATAATAATAATAATAATATCCTTTGTTAATTAGAACCACATGAACCGTCACTTGAGTCTTTATTTAACATTTTTAAAAAGTCAGCTAAGCCTGCCTGCGTGACACCAAAAACATGATCATTACCCTCTGTACCAGATGTGCTGCTCGGTTTGTAAGCAGTGGCACTCGTGTGTAGAGTGTCAAATACACAGCATTTCTGGAAATTCAAGCCCATGTTTTATAGAAAGATGTTTCAGCATATTGCTGTTGTTTCCAGCCTTACCTTTACAGACACTACAAGCTGCAGCACTGTTGTCATCTTGCTTCATGAAATGAAGTCACACTTTGGACCATTTTTTCCTCTCCTTCATGACTCCCGCTTGTTGCAAGTTTCCAGCAGCGTAGAGGCATGAGCTCGATGTCACTGTTCAGCAATACCCAACTGTCAGAAAAACATGCCTACATTGATAAAAGGAATTCACAAGATTGGAGGCATACAAATCCGATTGGTACAACTGGTTCTTGACTGGAAATGGTTCTCAATTCCCATAATTAAGTAAGACTTAGAATAGTTAGCTGATGAAGAAAAAACATCTCACTGAGTCAAAGTAGGTTTTACAAAAGCAGAATGAAACAACTAGTCTGGCAAAAAGCTCACATATTAAAATGTAACTGGTTTGTGTAACCCCAAAATAATCAGGAATGTATAAACGACAAGCTGTGGTTGTCAAATCAGACCTATTTTTTGTGTTTAACATGACCAAACCAGCACATTTAAAAAATACACATTTATGTAAATTCCCTCTGCATATTGAATCACCCCCATTCTTCTAGTCTTGATTTGCCACACCCAGAGTAGGGTCTGGTTTACTCACGCATACATCCTGGGATAAGTGGAAAAACACTCTCGCTTGTTTGGATTTCTTTAAACCAATCACAATCATATTGTGTAGCAACAGTGCCTGCAAAATAGTCTTGGGGTGAATTGAAAACTCACCAAAAATGAAAAGCTCTATATGAACTGTGTGATGAGACTTACTAAAAGAAAACACAAACATAATTTGAACATTGTGACCTTGAAGTGAAGCCGGCCTAGACTTTAGCTGTGGGAGAGCTCTCTGGACTCACACACAGCTGTTTTGCCAGCTGTATGTTGCTCTCGAAGAAATTGATTAAACGTTATCACAAAAGCACGTATGAAGTAGAACTGATTGGTTACTGACATCGGTCAAGTCAATGTCTCTGGGGCATGTCGCTGCAAGAGTCAAAAGAGTTGGCAAATCAACTCCGACTGAAAATGGCCTCTTACAACTTCGGGTAAGAACAACCTGTGAGACGGAGTCTGGCCTTTTCCCAGATTAAAGTTGTTTTAATCCTGCAACTACAAACTCAGATTCCATACAGACTAGCTACATGTAGCTTACTACATGTAGCAAGGTTGTTGCTGTTGTTGTTGTTTGCCACAGTGAAGGGGTTTTGAGTATGGTAACACACAGATAGCGGTATACATGATAATTTAATAATTATAATATAAATACATGGAAGCTGCAAATATACTGCATGTGTTGCTTTTGTATAAGGTTGGTCTGTGTATCAGTTACATACAGTAAGCCGCATTGCCTCAAAAGGCCTGCTATTTGCTATTTCCAGAGTCTGATTTGTCAACATGGCTGATATGTTAATCAGAGTATTATTCATGGTTGAATGCGGGAAACCATTGATGAATGCATCATATCTATAATGTCATGCAAATGTGTCATCTGCAGTCTTGTTTTATTAAAACACTGCATACAAAGTTATGTTAAGCTGTATTGCAATACATACTATTTGTAATCGCTGTTTAAGATGTCTATGATTAGTCATCCTTGCCAATTATAAATTATACATTTTTAATTTGATGTGAATTATATGCTACAGTAAAGTATTCACTTCATGGTACAAGCTTGTAATTTGCTTTAAAGATGAGTAAAAATCCTTGAAATAATTTGCTCTGTAAATAATATCTGAAAGACTTTTACTTAAGATTGAATTTTTACTGCAAAGGTGAGAAAGTGTACTGGTTATTCTCTTCAAAAGCAGCTGTAACTTCTTTTCCCACAATCAAAACATGCATTAGCTTGTTAGAGCCCATTTATCTGTGCCACGGGTCTCCTGTGTATCTAAAGAAAAAAGAGCACTTTACAAAGTCAGCAAAGTGCATCCTGGTGGCCTGGAACCTTTGTGGCATGCCATCTCGTCTCTCCTCTTAGCCCTGAAGTCCCTAACCTTAAACATAAACATAAACATAAAGAAAAAATGACGCAAAGAAATCGACTCCTCAAAAATGTTATAATACCAAAAAGGTCAAAGTGACCTTATTAGTCAAGTATTTAATCAGAACACAGTTGTGGAAAAACAATCCTGGACCCTGAACCGGAGTAGCCAACAACGGCCTCACATACTCCATCCACTTTGTTACCCCCTCCTCACAATATGAAAGGAATACTGTACGATTGTGTGCCCTCTTCTTTGTTCAATTATACCACTGAATTTGGCATTTTATAGATGTCGCAAAAGCTTTGACCATGAAATGGAAGATGACTACTGTTAACACAACTCTCTTTCGTAAATGTCTCTGGAGACCAACTCCTCTTCCTGTTGCCTCTTCATATTTGCACTAGCTCACTATACTTCATATTTACTTTCTTTGAACAAAAGTGTAACAAAACTAAACGTACTTCAAAGCCGGTTTTTATTCTTTTTCTCATTGTCATTCTTGTATGCATTTTCATGTGGAGACCCACCAAGTCAAGGCTAATAGCACTAGGCTTAATTTTACATGAAAGCAACTTTGCTGTCAGGGATTTGCAAAAAATCATCACAGAGAGCTTCACCGTCAACCCTCACATCATCCATTGATCTATGATGCTGTAAATCAGCACCACCCTATTTTGAAACCTGTCACTTCTGTGTCAAGGTTTAGCCAGCACCGGGAGACATGACAGGTCTGTCCTCAAGGCATACATTACTGCTAGTGCCATATTGTTAATAGTTTATGAGCATACTTTATAATGCATGCAAAGCAAGACGTACGAGCAGTTACGTAAGTCAGAGAGTTTGCTTACTGCAAGGTTTGCAGAACAAAACCGTTGACTCTGGTCATTCACATCATATTTCCTCTTCTTTTTCCGCTCTACAAAGATGTTACAACATGACAGGAGTAGAAGACCTCTGGCCAGCTGCACTATCACTCAGTACAACTTTGAAGTTGAGTACAACTGGCAACATTTATTTCTGGTAATTTTTTCATCCTCCCAATCTTTTCTCTTTAATCTTCTGAACAGCATTGATATAATTGATATTGACCTCAAAATATACCACAAACATAGCATGCTTCTTCTCCATGAGGATTGGCGTTCATTATATGCAAACACTAGTGATAAAAAAGGACACGCACCACTAGATGTAATATCACTCAGGGTATATCTGTGGCCTTTAAAATCACTATTTCCATATCACAAATGACACAATCAAAGAATGACTACTGGCGTATGAATGAAAACAATTACACAGGTCCATAGAGTGTTTGGTACCTAGAATGCTATTGAGCTTGTTCTTATCTGCTAAGCATATTGGGCAGTGAGAGCAAGTGAATATTTCAACATATCCAAGTTCCCTTTGTAATGTTTTCTCAGTGATGGCAGCAGCGATGGTTTATATCCTGTGTTGCCGGTTGTAACAACAAGCCTACTCCTTGGTAATGTATTTGTCTAGTTGGAGGAAAATGATTATGCATACAGACTCTTTTTCTCAAATAAGTGCTAACCAGTCAAATGTACTGTGGTTCGCTAAGCTAAGGTATTACCCAATAAATGATTCATCTAAACATTTTCTCATGTAGTCTATAAGGTTGAGGAAATAGTGATTTTGTTCCAAAATCCTGAGTTTTTTGTACCTGAGATGAGAGACACTTAAGATAACTTTAAGATAACTTGAACTCTGGGTCAGTCACCATGGTCACTGGCAGGTTTTCTTCAACAAGCCCTAAATTTCTCTCTGTCTCCTCCCTCTTACAGAGACGGGATGCACTGTTTCATTTCCTCATTCATTCAGGCAGTATCAAAGCACATATCCGCTTTAAAAGCGGAGATTAATGCATGTGAGAATTAAAATCCTGTTAAGATATTAGTTTGTTACTCAGTTTTTGCCTTAACATTCAAATAATAAATAAAACTCAGAAAAAAGCCTTGATATGCATGTACTGTGATTCTGTGCGGACAGCTGTCACAATATAATCTCAGTTTAAACAGTACAAATTGGTAAAAAGCTTTAGACACGTATGATCAATTAATAATTTCTATAAAATTAACGGTGAAACTTAATTCCTGTAATATAAGAAGGTATAGGCTACCTGTTAATATTTCTCAGCAGGATTGGGGTGCAGTTGCAGAATATAGTTTGAAAGTTAGTTTTTTTAAATAGTCTGCATACAGTCTGAATGACTACATTTGTTAAAGGAGCTAAGGTAAATCTACTAACTCTGTCTCTTGTGTCACCGGTCTGCTGTGTGCCCTGATAACCTGATTGTGTCCACCTGTTTCACTCTCCTCATGTGTATTTAGTCCTCGGCTTCCCCTGTCTTGTTGCAAGAGTATATCGGCTGATCGTGTACCGCCAGCCATTGCCACTTGATTCTTCTTTTACCTCGCTTATATTTCTGTTTCCTTATTTACCTCTGAAAAAGAGTGAATTTTCTGTTTCTTAAAGTTTTCAGGTCAGCTTGAGTAGCTAGTTTATTTTCATCATGCCCTTGTTTTTCCTCCTTGGAGTGTTTTTGATTTGTAGCTTCTTTAGCTCTGTGCAGCATGGGTTTTTGTTTATTGCCTTTTGTTTTCTCCTCATTGTGAGCGAAATTCTTTTGTATAACTTTTCATAGATGGTAATTCAGATCAGTGTAGCTACAGCCTGTTGTCTTTTCCTCCCGCAGGAGTGATTTTCAGTTTGGTTTGTGTTGTTTCTTGCCACATTTGTTTTCTGTTTTGGTTTTCTTCTGACAAGCTTGAAACAGTGTGTCAGAAATAAAGCCTGCATTTACGGTTCCTTGACTGCATTTGAGTCCTCCTTTTGCCCAGGCCTAACAAAATCGTGTTGAGAAAGATTCACATAAATGTCTAACAATTAAATCTAACCTGCAAATCACCAAACACATTACTTGATCGGATTATGATCTTTATCATGTTTCTATGCCTTATGTCTCTAGGTTATGTTTTTTTAAATCTTCATCTAATTTAAATGATTAATCAATAGAGAACACAGAATACAACTTTGTTAACTAATTAACAATTTCCCTAACTCTTTTCTAGAGATAAACGAGCATAGTCTGAATATACATGCATTAATATATCTACATCCACACCCTGCCTTTTTATTTACCCGTTGCCATGCTAAATCATAGTATCAGAGCTCCATTGATAATGGCTTTTCATGTTCGGGTTCTGTTTGATTCAACTTACTCTGATCAGCTCTTGTGGAATCAAAAACTCAGAGTTCAGGTTTAGGCTGCTTTCTGAAAAAGGGCCCTGGGGTCCATTTCACAAAGCAGGTTTAGTGAAAACTCTGAGTCTGTTAACCCTAAAATGATGGAAAGTTTTCCGTTTCACAAAGGGAGGTAACTCAAACCAGAGACAGAGGGGTAACTCTAGCCTGTTTCACAAAGAGAGGTAACTTAAACTCTCGGTCAGTTACCATGGTAACATGCTCTCTGAAACTAACCTGGTCGGGACCAGGTTTTTCTCAGAAAACCTTGAGTTTCTCTCTGTCTCTGCCCTCTTTCAGCCACACACGGTGTTTGATTTCCTCATTCATTCAGTCAGCAGGCGAGTTTTGGCGTAGTATGGTTCCGTCGTCTGTTTTATCAGAAAATCATTGCAAAATCAGTCATTAGATGTTATATTAAGTGGCAACTATTTCACTACCATGGCATGTCCTTTTGATAACGATCCCGTGGATGAAGGTGCAGCATTACTGCGCAGATAATTAAATATTCGTCGGGAGATGATTATCAAACTATTGATTAGAGGTGTTCTTGAATTTTCAGGCAATTATCTTTTTGAGCGGTACTGTTTCACGTCACAGTCCATCATTTACATACACAACCTCATCCGTCCTTACATTTCCAACATTAACAACCAAAGTCATGCTCTCATATCTCAGCAGATATTGTGTGTTGCGCTGCGTTTTTTGCAAAAGGGAGTTTTTTTATACAACGTATAAAACAGCCACTTTATATTTACTTTACAATGTAAAACATGCTCAAAATGAGGTACCCCCATGAGACTGTGCCGATGTTTTACCTGTTTAAACATTTTTTTATGTCATCTTAAGCTGCTGCCAAGTGCGCTTCTCCCCCGTGGGAATGCACCTAAATGAAATAAACTAATAGGCTACCACTGAAGCAGTTTCCCCTGTGATATTATTGTGATTGCAATAGGACTACATTTAAACATATGCACTGACCCGAGTAGCAATGTTCTCCCGCACCGCCCCCCTCTCTTTAGCTGCTGCAGTGGTGTTACACTTTCGGCGAAAAACATGCTCAAACTCTCCGTATGAGTGCATTAATATTTCCAATTCCAGTTGTAGCGTAGCCCTCCTCTTCCCTGTTGCCATGGTGACTCGTCAAATCAGGGCTCCATTGATGCTGTCTTTTTATACTTGTGGTGCACGCGCTTAACTCCAGGTCAAACTACTCTGAGTCGATAAAACTAACTCAAATCTGCTGTTCTGGAACTGAAAACTCAGAGTTTCCTATCTCAGAGTAGATCAACTCAGAGTTCAGGGTTAGACTCAGAGTTTGTTGAACCTGCTTCGTGAAACGGACCTCTGGTGTTCTTCAGTGTTTTTATATTGTGTTGTGACATTAAAGTGCAGTTCGCTGTTTATCTCTCCTTACCACAGTGTGTTTAGCTGTATTACTTGTTAGCTCTTTTTGCAGATATATCAAAGAAAAATGAACATCTTAACAAGATCTGAAAGTCATCAAGATCGTCACCGAACGCTCTCGGTTATTCTATACTTGCGTCACCATCTGTGTGATGTTTGTTGTCGCTACAGTGTAGAAAACCACAGCCGGACCCTGCTGCCCCAGGGGCAGTGAAGTGAGGTGAAGCTCTGCTTCTGGACGGTATGGGAGCCGGTCCTGCCAAGCACAGATCTCTCATCTTCCCTTTGGAGGTATGAGTGTAGGTCTAAGGCAGTTGAAAATCCTGATCTAGGTCTGCCTGCGGCGGGCTGTGTTGCCGTGTGACGTAGAGGATTCAGCGTTGAATTAAAACTGTGGAAGACTGAAAAGTCTCTGGATCGCTTCCACTGCCTTCTACCATGTTTTCATCAATGCAAAGCAAACATTCCATACTGCGTCTGGGAGACTTGCTTAGTCTGGTTGAGGCTGGACAGTGTTTAAAGTGAGTTTTCCAACGCAGTCATTGGTTAATCAAACACAGTTTTACTGAAAATTAAAAATTTGACATGGAAATACTCACTATGGGGAATTTTACCACAGATTATCATTAAACCAGTAAGACATTTATAGTGTTGTACTCGGCTGTGCACTAAAAAGTGGCAGAAGAAGTTGTGAAAAGAATAAAAAACGTTGTATAGATAGTAGTTCAAACTCTGTATTACTTTTTCCACTCTGCACACCTGGCTGTGCAAAGTGTTGAGTAGGATTGTTGTAATTTTGAAAGCACATGTTTTAATATGCTTTCATATGCAGCCCTCACATTTCAGTGTCAGAAAGAGGAGGTTTGGTCACTGACAGGCATTGCATTACTTTATAAGCCATAACCGTTGTGCTGCAGCTCCTTCTTGGGCTTTAACAGTTACAATAGAGTTTCATTTTTTTTAAATCTTCTAATAAAACTTACATTTAGGAGACTATTGGACCCATAATTCTGAAGTTGTAACCTTTGTCTTTCTCTTCACTGTATGACCAAGAACTCACATTTATCTCAGTTTAAACAGTTTCACGTTCTGTAAAGTGATGGCTCTTTTAACACCCCTGACAGGAAGCAGCTACTTAGTAGTTTCCATCCTGGATGCTATACAGTATGCAGACGTGCTGTGATAGTTAGGCAGCTGACATGTTCTGTCATGGTTATCTTGCCAGCCTACATTTCCCGGGCCCACGCATGACAGCATCAGTAATTTCACATGTAAAGCTCCATATCTTTAGGATTAAGGGTACATTTCCTGGTTTGTAATTGATAGCATTACCAACCTAATACCAGATACCTCAAGTGTTAAACGTGGGCATTCAATAGGGAGATATCTGTCTCATGTTGTTCCAAAGTGTTAGGGTCATATATTCTTTTCTTCTTCTCTTCTCTGAGTCAACTTGTCACCCTTGTCAGTGATTTACTGACTCTATACACATTTGCTCAGTGACATTCATTCTGAAATGTGACAAGCCACAAATCAAGCTTCTTTTCTGGTTTATCTAAAAAAAACATCTCATGGAATGTGTGCTGACTTTCTTAATATGCATACTAACTAGGGCTGCAACAAACAATTATTTTCATTGTCGATTAATCAATCTATCATTTTCTTGATTCATCAAGTAGTTGATTGAGCTATAAAATGTGAGAAAATGGTGTTTGATTGATGTTTCCCAAAGCCCTACATGGTGTCCTCAAATGTCTTGTTTTAGCCATACCTCAAATATATTCAGTTAACTTCTAATTCAAATGTAAGCGGGTTCAAATGTTTGCTGCTGATATTCCGGAGTAAAGTGATTAAGGAGGTAATTAAATCTAGAAGATTACATTATTGTGCTTAATTGAGTGGATCACTTTCCTGATTACAATTTAAAACAGGAAAATGGATCACATTTTTTTTAATTTTTTTTTTTACAAGAGGACAATTATCCTATCAGGTAAGGTGCCTGTGACAGTGCCTGTGACACTGCCCAGGATGTTTTTTTCCCCGCAATATGGTCACTGCAGCCCCACGATAAAAAGCTTGCTTGGATGTAAAGTGATGCTTATACAGTTGGCAAGAGTGTTATTTTGCTAGCCTACTTCTGGTGAATCCTCACATCATAAGATTAGTGATCTGATTTCATGCTTTTCTCCTCTCCTCTCCTCCCCTCTCCTCGCTTTTTCTTTCCTCTCTAGCAAATGCTAAATTATGTATTGTGATATTGCTTGTTGAAGCAGAGCTCAGTGCTTGGGCAGACACTAAGACTTATACAGTTATAACATAGATTTGAATCCATTGCTCTATAGTAAGAGTTGAAGAATTATTTTCTGTGTGTATGTGCGTCATTCCACTTGCCTTTCACAACGTTCTCCAAACTATCTGAGGTATAGTCAGTTAAAAAAGGGGATGCTCAGACATGCCATGGTCTCTGACCTGGAAGAGCGTAGCATTTGACACGTACAGTATGTGGAGTGTGTTTCATCTCATGACTGTACCAGTGACTGGTGTGACCACAGTTGTGATGCCCTACTCCATAATTCAGCTAGTCACTTACAATTCATATATACAGATTGATGCAAGATTTTGGTTTCGGCTGAACACTGAAATCCTTTCTGCAGCTGTCATAATGCATCGTAACTCAAAATAGAGATCAGTCACTGTTGGCAAACATCGTGATTAAACAAACCTTTTACACATTCATCTTACATAACCGCCATACTTAGCTGCCATGTTTAGCTTTGTAACAGGAACTCCTTCAACCATTTTGGTGATGAAAATCTTTGTAATTCTTCAAACAAGCCAAACATGCCGTGATAATTTATTGAAATGTTTCTGCCAGAGTTCTTTGGTTGTTTTATTCTTTTGGTGTAGCATTTGAGCTGGGGCAATTGGAGAGTAATGTGGGATGACGTAGCTGTCTTTGGTTTAACACACAGTTGAGTAATATAAACCAATATATGCATTGGTAAGTTGTAAACCTCATTCTGAAGGACAAAACTCATGTCAGAAAAGACATAAATGGTCCCAGATTGTGCTCATTTTCACGTTCATACATTCCACTTTGGGATGTGGACATCCTTTAATGTTAAAAAAAAACACATTATCTTTCTCATACTGTCTGTCTGAATTTGCCTGTATTCACCCTGTCTGAAATGTTCCATTTTAGTGCCTGTCTCTTTAAGCCCCCTTCCCAGAACAGCCCAGTCTGCTCTGGTTACTCAGTGTTTTGGGGGTTTAGGCATCTGTGCTCTCAGGGTCTCTGCATCGTTATTGCAGGTGGGGAACGACTGTAACTATTGATCAACAATTATGGGTCTTTCAACGACTAATCCTGATATTTATAGAGCAAAGCGGCCAATGCACAATATACAATGCCGATATCATGTTGTGGTTTTTGCGTCAAATAAAATACAACAATTTAATAAGCAAAAATAAGACACTTAAATTAACATTTAATTGACACTGTAATTGTCTGCATTGTCTCTGTCTGTGTTCAGTTGTAGTCTATACCTCGCAGCATAGTTTTGAAAATGCAACAAACATTGTTCTCAAAATATTCCATTGTTGTGGCGACGGCCCCTAAAAGGCTTCACAGTTACACTTGCTTACCCCACAAATATCCCAAATGACAAATCTGATAAATGTTTTACTTGTTGAGAGTAGGAGTGAGGACCGGGGACCACCATACAATAATTTTTGTAAACAAGATTAGCTGTTGAAGGCTTCCTACCATGACACTGACGTTTGCCCATAGAATGGTGAAACTGACACATGAGGGAGTGCTACCTTCATTTCACAGCAGCCAGCAGTTAAGCGGCCTTGTGAGTGCAGACATTGGACGATACCAATTATCTTAAAATGGCATCAAACGGCCCTGTCTATTACTAACTGTAACTGCACAGCAGCAGCACTTTGTACCTGCAAACTGTGACATGACATCACAACCTTCTGAGGTCCTGACGGCTCGTTTAAAGGCACAGTTTCTGGAAACTGGCTGTGTGCATTTCTCTATGGATTGAGCGTTTTGTTACATTCACAGTATTTATCAACATGCTTTATGATCAAAAATACTTTTTTTTGTACAATATGGGAACATTAAACCTACAGTACTGTTTTTATCCTAACTGTACAGTGGTTACTTCTGTGGCATTTACAGTAGTCCACCCATAATTAACACAAGGGGTAGAGATGACTAATACAACTGGTTTCCCCTCCCCATGTAACAAACCTACTGTGGGCCATATTTGATTTAATCAATATTTCCCTGCTGGTATGCAGTTTTTCATCAGTCATCAGATTTCCAAACTGGTCAAATGTAAAGTCTTTGTTCTCTTTGTCTGGAATAGAGAAAACCAACTTCAGAAATAACTCTTCATTATATGCTTGGTTAGGTTTAATAAGAAATACACATGCAGCCATCTCACATGAGGATCCTGTATGTGAAAGGCATTGTACAAATGCCGAGCTGGTCTTTTGTGAATGTGCAACTACAATCACAAATCATTAGCATTTTGCAGACAGCCCAGGGGGTCATGAGTGTCAAGTTAAACTCATCCATCCGGGGGTTCTGTCTGAGTAGGACATTAGACAGGCTAGAAAATAGTCTGTGAGACAGACAACACACTCAGTCTCCACTCTGACCACCAGCTCTTTCCCTGGGGTGGAATATTGAGGGACCCGAGAGGAGACTAAACAGATATAAAAACTAATTTGTTCCTGTGCCCAATACGATTTTTAATGCCAGGAAGTTATACTCGTGGGTGCTGGCCCTGTGCAATAAGTCACCACTATACTATTTAAATGCAAAAGCTTTTATAGACGTACTCTACACTTGGTTGCATTTGTGTGATGTCCTGATTCAGCAGCTATCTTGTCTGTAGTTTGTGTTGAGTGCTTTGTTCTGATGATTTCCACTTTTTTTCTATCATAAAAGTGTATTCTCAGACACGTTTTCTCTTAAAAAAAATTAAAATGCATTTTAGTGTAGCTGGGTTTGCTCTTATCTTCCACTGTGGCATTTCCATGTGATGAGCTAGCAAAAAATATTAGCTACTAAGCAATATACATGGAGCAGGTCTGAGTGAAGTGGAGGGCTATTTGTTTGTGTATGAAGGGTGGACAACACACATGTTAAAGAGAGAAACAAAGGTAGCGTTCTTTCTGTGTTTCTGTGACTTGGTCAGAATCATAACCTACAAATCGATGACCTACAAATCGAAAATTAAAAACTCATACAAAACAGAAAGCAAGACATGAACAGAAAACCAGAGAAATAAAAGAGGGAGCACAAGAAATGGACAGGGGGTTTTGGCGATGTCAGAAATGTTACCAACCCCAGTTTAAGGCTGTCAGAAGTATCAATACTGATCAATACCATGTTTCAAAACAATATAGGGCTGAACCAATTCTTTGTGTAGGTCAAGTAACTAGACTACTAAAATCATTGATGCAAAGTCTTCATTTACACAATTTATTTAATGTAAATACAGCACAGATGATTATTGCAGTCACAAAATGGGCTTACGCTGTATACACCGGACACAACATCCATGGTGGACACATGCTGTGAAGAAGACATGATGGCGTGGATTTCAAATTGGAGAAAAAGAGAAAATAGCTAGGAGCGTAGAGAAGAGACAGGCCAGAGAGAACGACAGAAAGTGTTCAGAGTTTGGGTTCATTTCAAGCGAACAAGCAAGCAAATTTAACGAAAACTCTGAACAGTGTGTCTACTGTAAAACCAGACTAGCTTACCGAAATAAAGCAAGTGCTTTATCAGAGTGTCCACTCTACGCATCCAGTCCACAGATCGGACTCGACACAAGGTAACACCACTTTAGGGACTTTGAACTTGCTCTGCCTCACTGCAGCCACCAAAAGTCAGACGCAACAGACTTGTATAAGGCACTTGTGTATTTTTTTAATATGACACTTAAATATACTAAATGTTATAAACAGATAATGTATGCAATTTAAGCAATAAAAATGTTGATCTAAAATAGAAACCAATTAGTTTATTTTAAGAAAGCTTACTGTAGACTCAGGAACTCTAAGAAACAACGTGGGTGAATAAAAATTAAAAGAATATAAACTCAACTCCTTAAATTCATTGAGGACATTTCCTTTTCCTACACAGCATCACATCAGGGAGCAGTTGATATTACTGGGAGAGAGTAATTTCTAAAGAACCGACTCCTTTTTTTTCAACATTGTTCTCATGTTATCTTTAATGTGTTTGTGTGTCTGCATACGAGTCTTTGTCCACCTGCATAAGTCTGTTCTGCAGGTAATTTCTCTGTTGCATCTTCTCTTACCAAAATGGCAGTAATTTTCCTTAATGTCTTTTTTCATCATCAGGAAAATAGCTGGCATTTAGCCAGCAATGTACTATGTGTCTCAAACCATTAACTAGCAGCTTAGACATAACACAGCACACTTCAATTACTAAGTGCCTCAACCCATTGGCTGGCAATAGACAGCTTAGATCACTTATATGTGTCTGGATTTATCAACCGGTCTCTTAATATATAGAGAATCATTAGTTATCTGCTTGTCTTGTTAGGTATTTGTTTCAAGGGATAGCATTTAGCTAACAAAGGCAGAGAGGTTCTGAACCAGGAGACAAGGGAGGGATTCATTCTATCTAACTTACCATGTCATTAGGTACATTACTGATCACCGCACTATAAATAAGTGCTTAAAATGGAAGTATAAATCTGTTTGTGTGACTCACCAATGTTTCACTATTTATTTAGCTATTGTTTGGTTACATGCAATATAGTGGTAATTCTACAGTATTACAAGCTGCTATCCCTGCCTTTTTTGAGAGAATACATATCACTGTTACAGTGTTATATCTGTGTTACAGAGTGGAGAGTACATACACTGGCTGCAGACAGACATTTTGGCTTGCCATCAAGATACTAACGTAATTAACTTGGGCTGTACTGAATGTCTTTTTTTTTTTAGCATTCAAAGCCTCTATTGTTTTTTTTTCCGAATGAAAATTTGAATGTTTGTCGTCGTATTTTATTACCAAAAAAATCCTTGAACAAAAGCCACAATTTGAATAAGGTGATCAATCGTATTACATTTGTCGTTTTTTAGCAAATCAACTTTCTTTAAATGAGTATAACTTGACAGTTTTGTCAATATAAATGCATGTAGCTAGCAAAATAATCCAAAACGGCATAAAATAATTAGGCTAGATTAAATAATAATCGCACCCTTACAGTAGGATTATCGCAACATTATGCTATGACAGAAATGGCGATAAACTAGATCAGAACAAGCTTGAAACTATTCAGTACAGCCCTGGAGTTAATGTCAATTAGTGACAGTTGGTATGATCTACTGTGGTTACGTCTTTTTAACCCTGGTCACCACCAGCTAATTATGATGAGCTGGTACCTGAGTGTTTTGTATACTGCTCTTCTTGCCTGTACTTTGTAGTACTGTTGAATTGTATCATGATGTACTGAGAGTCTAGAACAGAGGTCTCCAACCTTTTTTCCTCTGAGAGCTAATTTGGTAAAATAATAGTGGCTGAGAGCTCCTCATGTTTTGTATTACTAGTAAAATTTATTAACATAGCCGATCTCCAACCAAACAGCTGAATATGCTTCTTTTGTGGGAACATTGTTTTATTTCTGTCTTATCTCTGTTAATCAGGAGTGACCTGAGAAATATGAAAACTCACAGAGCTGACCAAGAAAAACACAGCATAGACAACAGTTCAGCCATGTGACCAAACAAGTGGTAGAAAACTGCATGTGATAATTAGCGTTTACAAACACAAAATATTCTGATCTCAGAGTCTTGCTATTGTAATTTGTGTGCTTAACATTCAACACTAAACAGTCCAGTGATATAATTTACGGAAAAGAACATTTAGAAGACAGTGGCACATATGCATCCAGACACACACACACACACACACACACACACACACACACACACACACACACACACACACACACACACACACACACACACACACACACACACACACACACACACACACACACACACACACACACACAGTGATGGATAGAGAGAATGGAAGGATTTATTACTTGTCAGGCAGTGGTCCGGTTTAGCTTCAGTGTTGCCTTAAGCAAATGAGAAAGAGAGAGAAAGAAAAAATGGGGGTGATTGAAGTCAAAGGCAATGAGGGGGGTTAGGCAAAGAGAGAGGCTCAGGGAGAGAGATAGAGAGGAAGAGAGAGTGTGAAGAGCAAACAGAGAGGGTTGAATAAAGCTTCCGGGCCCCAGAAGGCCGAGCTCTCAGACATTTTAATCAATAACTGCAGCTCTATCAAAGGACGGCTGATAGGCCAGAGACAGAGGGATTGTTCTGCACTCACTGCCTCACCCCTAAGGAGTGACTCAACACTCTGGGACAGGGTGAGGAGGAAGAGGGCAGCAGAGACAGATGGATGAGAAGAATGGCAAGGAACAAGGAAAGGAAGGACAGATAGCAAGGCAGAGGGAGGCAGAAAAGAGCAGACAATAGAGACACAGGGCGGTAGAAGAGGGTGCCTTTTTTGATAGATTTTCTGCTGTTGGTTATTTTCTGCCATTATGTCACAGACGGAAAATTGTCAGCGTGTGTGTGTGCGTACGCATGTGCAATATCAAAATCTTTAATGTGACTTGACAGACTGCTGCAGCTCAGATATAAAGACTCTCTGTGAAACTTTATGTATTTATTTCAGTGAGTGAGTGAGTGAGTGAGTGAGTGAGGGAGAAGGAGAGGGGATGGTGTTATCTGAAAGTAGCTCAGTGCAGCGTCTGATACTGAGAGGGGGAGAGGGGAACCAGAGAGTATGAGTGCATGTGCCTGTTTGTGTGATGTATATGATATAAAATGGTTAGGTTGAACTACAAATTATAAGAAATGATTCATAAAATTACATTTATCTAAATAAATGTATTCTGTAAATAACATTCCTTAATAGGTTGGCTGCATTCCTGGGTTATACCCATGGGAGCTAGTGTTGAAAAATTAATGTGGAAATGAGAGGAAAAAAGTGTGAAGTGTGGATTTGAACTTTTGTTTTTATCCATTAATCTCAGTATGAAGCACTGTTATTGTTTTCCCTTGATAGCGTGCACACACTGACCTGACTCGTCAGATGGTTTGTTTCACAGAACCATCTGAGAACATGTCACTGAAAACAATTTGGAAAAGAGCAGGCACTTTCAAAACATACATGGCAAGTGATTGGATCAACCATCTATCTAATATACTCTTGCCAAAGTCAATTGGGAGAAAAGAGTAACAAATAAATTATTTTCCATCAAGAAAAGCCTTCTGTGTCATTCTCTCCAGTTCTGATAAAACTAATACTATTGTAGCATCACCAACCTCTATAAGAGGCGCCATTGTTGTTTTGATCGAGCGGGTCGCCTCTTGTGTCTCGTACAGTTGGCCTCACTGTAAGTGCATGTCTTTTTTGGGGAATGTTTTTTTTGGTCAATCCGATGAATGTTTATATACAATAAACATATTTGAAAAATTAAGAAAGTATTTATTTCCCTGCGGTATAGACAGGAGGTAGCAATCAATCAATCAATCAATGACCTTTTCAATGTGGTGAATATGTGAATTTAGTTTCCAGTCTAAAAAATGTGTACCTATCCTTTAAGTCCAATTTTGCTAGCAATGCCTGCAATGGTCTAATGCAACCAGAGCTATTAAAAGACAAAGCTATATGGATATAAATGGTATAGCAAAGTGGTTGACAAATTTCCATTTTCTCATGATATACGTTGTGATATTTCCCACCCCCATCTGACTAGTTCTGTTCTGTGAAACTCCTTGATGAGGCTTGAAACCGGAGGCAAAAATCTAACAGGGAGGGAAGAGGACTAACATCATTGATGACTCATGACCTTTACCACCTTTCCTTACCTCTTCCTTCCTTCTTTGTTACCTGTCTTCTTTGCAAAAAGTATTGACTGAAAGAGAAATGATGTAACTCTGACAGAAAGTAATTCAGTTACCACAGTTTGGTGTCCGGGGGGAGACATGCACGCTCTGCAACTCTCCAAGGATTCAGAGTGTGGTGTGTTGTTTAAGAACCATGTGCTAAGCATTGTTAACGCTTCAAGCGCTTAAAATGCATTCTATTTAAACTCTGCAACCCACTGTGGCTGTTTCTCAGAATCTGTGTATGAGACTGAATCCATCTCTGTGAGTCTCAGAAGAATCTGCAGTGTGGAAGTGTAACAATCGAGTTGTTAAAATGCACACAGCTCATCTGGAGGTGTGTGTGTGTGTGTGTGTGTGTGTGTGTGTGTGTGTGTGTGTGTGTGTGCGCGCATGTGTACCAGGAGTGATTAATTGCATGGTTCTGCACCCTGCTTTCACAGTGCCAGCGAACACGTCTGTGTGTGCGTGTACACATGCATGTGCATGTCCATGTACATTTTCGTGTGAGGTACACGGTTGTCTGTGTTGGTCTGTGTAAATTTAAGAATCCAATAATTACCAATAATTATTTAAATTGAATTATCAGAACTGTAATGTGCAATGAAAACATACCAAAACCTGCATGGCAGCAATAAATTCAAACGGATGCTATAAAAGGTCTCAGTAGAGCTGCATTTGAATTTGAAATGATTGTGATTGCATTTAAATACCAGCTTAGTTGAATTGTGTGCATCTTTGAAATCCTATCTTGGAGTTATTGTTAATACTAAACCTGAAGTTTCATAGTTTTCTGACTACAAATTCACACATTTGACCATTAAACTCTCATTTGCTTATATTTTAGACAGCACAGAGTTACTACTAAAAAACTTTGTTGAACTTGCTGAACAATATATGTGAAAGCAGATTTAAAATACAGGTCTGCTTCATTCCTGTCATATCCTTTCACAAGTACATGCCTGTCAGCATAGTATATTCCTCCACTGCCACTGTGGAATTGTCAAGGTGTTTGTTCCACATGTCAGAATCTCACCAAAAGCTAATTATTTCCTCCATGCTTCATTACCAGTAAGCTTCCCATCAGGAGATGCACACTGTCATTAGAGTGTCTGAAATTCAAGCCCGTTTTTAAACACTTTGGCTGATTATCACACTGCCATGGGGGCAATCAGCCACTGTATTTATTACAGTGGCTGACCTTTTACCACTGGCAGGGGCTGCTATAAGGAAATCTGAAGGTAACTTGGGAACTTTAGTCATCTGTGTGTTTTACTTGCGCAGTGTTAGTGTTAATTAGATAACTCATTTTGATACTAAACTAAAAATATAAAGCTGCTAGTGAAAAGAGTTATCTTTGTCTTTGTTGGAGGAAGCATGGAGAACAGCTGGCAGATCATTAACATTTATTTTGGAGCTGTCCAGCTATTCAGTCATACTGACAGGAGGTAATACGGGCAATAAAGAACCTTTTTGGTGACAGAATTGACTGTTTTCTCTCTCTGAGCTGCTACAGCGATGCTGGTATTGTTTCACTGCAAAATGTGGTCCTGAGACACCTATTGTAGGGGGAGCTCCCAGAAAGGCGATTTTCAATATTTTGCTCGTTGTATATAAAGCATGTCTGACAGAAACTGTAGCTGCGACAGTGTCACAACCGTCTAAGATGCCGTCACAAAACTTTACCGGTGTGTAGTTGAGAGATAAAAATGAAGACCAAGTAAGAAAATGAGTATAGCAGCCAGCAAGAAAGGTGTTACATGAAAATGTTTGCAGACCGAAACTCAAACAAAGACTGGATAGATATTTTGATTAATGCTTAAAGTATGAAGTCTCTAGGGTGCCTCTTCTAAAAAACCCAACAGTGCGGAAGTAGTGCTGATCATCTGGATATTTTTTAGTTACCCCCCCCCCCCCCCCCATCAAATGCTCTATCCAGTTCTCTTAATTGACACATAGGCTCTAACCAAAACAGACTGCTCTTTTCTTTCACTTTCGCAGTTTTGGCAACACCTTTCCTGGTGCACTGTCATTACAATACAGCGCCACCACCAGGCAATGGTGTAATGCTGCAGTTGTAGTTACAAATGACAGGAATCCACAAAATCTCACGGGGCAGCCACCTCTTTATTCTATTTACAGGAAAACCCCTGCTTAAAATACAGATCACCGATTGTTATATTGATAACGGCAGAAAAAAGATGAGAATAATGTAATACACTATACTTTATCACAGTAAATATTGAGTATAAGAAACTGTATAGATTAAAGTGGGTTGTTTTGCTTGCTCTTTTAAACCTGTGATTCCCTTTTCCTATGAGTGGGATTTTACCTTTAAAATGGCTTCTATAGTATAGTATAGATGTACGATGTGGTGGGAGTTGATAGATAGAGGGAGGGATAGAGAGAGAAAATGGTCAAAAACTGGTCAAAGACAAAAAGGCAGTAGAAAGAGGGGATGTACTAGAGACTGAGACACAGAAAGAGAGGGGAAATGGGGAAGAGCAGGGAAGGCAGATAAAAACAGGGACTTATAGATGCACAAACTGACAGCCCCGTGACATGAAAGAAGAGGAGAGAGCATAAAAGAGAATATTAAAAGAACTGTAAGCATGCACTTATATCCACACACACACACTCACACACACACACACACACACACACACACACACACACACACACACACACACACACACACACACACACACACACACACACACACACACACACATGCACACACATACGCACACACACATGCACACACGGTGCAGTGTGTATATAGTGTGTGTATAGTGCCTGCTCTGTGTGAGACTGTGTGCTTGTGTTTATTAAATGTGATTCTCAAACTGGAATAAAAAGGGAAAAGCGTGAGAAAAAATGCGCAAGAGCCTCCGAGATCAAGGAGCAAAATCTGGCACAGTGTCATGTGTGTTTTAAGAGAGAGAAAGCAAAAGAGAGAGGGAGGGAGACACCGTGTAAGGAAGAGAGAAAAGATGGACAGATTGCAGGATAGAGAGAGACAGGGTGGGGAAAGAATAAGGGGAAGGAGAACATTGGAGAGGGGAAAAGGGAAGTGGAGGTGAAAGAGAGACTTTTCTTGTTGTGCTCCTGATTTTTTTTCTCCACTCATTTAGTGTGAAGCCTTGATAACATCTACTGAGGCACACACACACACACACACACACACACACACACTGCAGAGTAGCTGCATGTATTAGAGGGGAGTATGTATTGCTGTATGTAATGTGTGATAGCTGGTCCAGCTTTACTGCTCACTAACAAATAGCCCAAGGCAAAACACAAAAGCACAAGGTTACATTCAACTCACTATACATATGAATGGTCATGTTCACAAGTAGAGAAGGCCATTGCATACATATATACATATATGTTTCTTCTCAAATGAATAATTTCGCCTTCATGAACTCACAGGGGTTCAGGGTGAAAATGGGTAGCAGATTCAAATATGTGGAGCAGAGTGGAGAAAGAGGGATAGATGGAGAGATGAGACGAGCAGACAAGTCAAAACTATTCTTAGCCTGCTGCTGTTAACGGTCTTGGCATCATCAGACGCGCACACACGAACATGAACACACTGAGGGAAGTATATACTGTGCATCCGTCCTGCATATGGACCTGTAAAATAAGGCAAGGTGTGTTGACTAGAGAGGTAATGACCAGAGAAAAGAATGGGATTAAATGAAGAAATACAAGAAAAGAGGAAAGGATAGAGGACAAGAGGAGAGATAACCGATGTCCTTGTCCTTGTATTAGCTCTAATTCCCCCATAATGTACCTGGTATTAAAGGGGGAGTTCACCCATTTTCTCTGACCTTGTCTCTCGCACTCTGAGAAGCTAAAGAGATACAGAGCTGGCAGAGATTGTCTGGCTCTGTGCCAGCTGTTCATCCCCACGTCATTCTAAGAAAAAAAGAAGCACTCCTCCTTTTATTGTGCATATTTTTCCTTTTCTGTCATCATTGCATCCATTCTTCCAATGCTCCCTCTCACATAAATACATCATGTTAATTGGTGTTGAAAAATACATATGACGCATTTCAAACTGCATGCTTAATTGCCACATACAAGGTGACATTTTACTGTGCCTTAGAGGAAATTAGTTTGAATGTTGCAGAAGTAGAATACAGCAAAGAACAACAAAATGATAAAAAAAATATAGTAAAATCCAACTGGGGCCCTCCAAACATAATGCAGCTGACAGTTCTAGCACATGCTGAGCGGAATCTGTGAATGCACAGAAAAGGAAAGGCTATTTCAGTTAATTTGACAGATTTTCCGCATTTTCATAGGAAACCTTTCTTCCCCTGGTATTGTGCAGCCTGATTTCAGTCTGTTCTAGGGATATTGACCTTATAATTACCAGCCGGGATAAAACTGCTGGTATTAGTGTGTCATAGTATGGTGCTGGAGAACTACCTCAGAAAGGGTTTTGAGTATTTTGCCAGGTGTTTATATGTCTGACCACCAGATTTTGTTAGGGCGAGAGTGACACAGCTGTTAAAGATGCAATCATGAAATGTAACAGATTTAAAGTTTAGATGAAAATGAAGGCTTGGGTGTGGTCCAAGCAAACATGGCAGAAGTAGGAGGTGTAGGAAGTACAACGTTACCACTTTACACCCTTGGCCTTATTTGGTGTCGCAGCTGGTGTAATCCCATTGCAAGATGGTCTCTTATAGATTTTGAATAAATGAGATGATCACTAAATAAAATTCAAGTTTGATTGTTTCTTGGTGCTCACCAGTCACTGATAGTTACAGAAATATTTCCACTTGTTTCAGAAAGTTCCCTTTTTGCTTTCTTGCAGAGAGCAAGCTAAAGAGATCGATACCACTCTTACCTTAATGTTGATGAAATATTAATCTACAGCCAGGAGACAGTTAGCTTAGGTTTGCATAAAAACTCAAAGCAGGAAGAAAACAGCTAGCCTGGCTCTGTCCTTAGGTAACAAAATCCACCTTTCAGCTTCTCCAAAGTGCACTAATTACCATGTTTGATCTTGTTTGTGAAACCTGCATAAAAAAGTGTATTTGGTGTTATGGATTGTGTGCAGCTCTTCTTTCTGGGCCCGTTGCAGTTGATTTCTGTCTTTATGCTAAGCTATTTCAAAGGGATCACTGGTTTTCCCGAACTCTGTAGTGATGACTGCTTGGTCCTTTGTTCAAAACTGGCTAACCATGCTGCTTAGATGCTGGCTGTGTAAATGCCTCTTCTGATTACCTGATGGGCTGCAGGTGTGTCGTGTTCTAGATAAAACATTCCCTCTATCACCTCCCCAAACCTGGGGCCTCATTTTTAAATGCGGCATAAACACAGAAGACAGTGCACGCCTCTTTCTAATCAAACTTTGGGATTTATAAAAAACAAACTTGACGGGGAATGGGTGGTCGTTCAAAGACACTCTGTCCCAGGTGTACGCAAAGAAACAGCGACAGAAGGATGAAACGCAAGAAACGGTGTGAAACTGAGACCATGTAAAATAAGTATAATAAGTATTGCCTCTCTCTGCAGTTAAAAAACAAATGTGGTATCATAAATTCAAATATAGATATCTTTGCAAAATAAATAAAAACTAAAATATGTTCTGTAATTATTAAACAATATTTGCATGCTATGGGATTTATTCTCATAAATTATTTGGTGAACAGAACAAATAATGTTTACACTGATGCTGTTTTTGATGCCTCTGTCTGGCAGCTAGGAGCATATAGTTTTAATATGGTTATAATATATCATAGTGTTTCATACAGTGTTTAATTTTAAGGCTTAGGTTAATTTTACTTTTGTTTTAAATGTGTTTGTTTTTATTGTCATGTATGTTGCAACCATTTTGAAAGGTGCAATAGAAAGAAAGTTTATGACTAATTATAGATGCTCGTTGTGCAGAACCGTTTGCCATTTATTATTGGATTAATTCCCACACCTATAGCTTTTTAGGTACAATCAAATGGATGGGTATAAAAAGGCATGCCAATGGGTCATAACAGTGGCTGATTTGGCACTATTAGAGGATGTGGCGAATGGAAGGAATAGTGACCATGAAGATTTACTGCTAGAAAAAGATTTATTACTACGGCTTATAAGCTGCTTCTGAGTTTCACGTGCTGTTTTTGGCCCAGCGTGACAGAGGAGCACTTGTACAAGTCCCACAACACTGGGATTGCTGGCAAAAAGCACTTTCCAGAGGGAACTGGCTGACGGGTCAGGGATATCTCAGCCAAGGTATGCCAGAGGTGTTAGTGTAATAGGTTTGTCGCATCTCTACAAAACTTTCCTTACATGGTGGGTGAACAGGCAAATAAAAGAGCACAATTTGCAGTTTGTTTGGTTTCCCAAATGTAATTGTTGCTATTGACTGCACTCATGTTGCTATAAGGGCACCGAGAATGAAAATGCTTTCATTAATCAAAAGCATTTTCATTCAATCAATGTCCAAATCATTTGTGATGTCAACATGTTGCCACTCTACAGCTTTTTCAGCATTAGTAATGCACACACTGTGCCCTCCAAACAACGTTTTTTTTTTTTCCATTTCTCCACCTCTTCAACGAGAAGAATCTAGTTAATTTTTTTGTTTTGTTTTCCTCTCTGTTTGACATGATGTCGGTATGAATTAATATTAAATGGAGGCTTTTCACTGACTATTTATAGGCAACTATAGGCGTTTCATGAAGCCAACAAAGCTGTGTCACATTTAGAGTTGATTGTGATTTATAAAGAGCGTAGGACGTGAGTTCCCACTGTTTTATAAATCCAAATAATTTTGGATTGGATGTTAATCCCACACACAGTTTTATAAATAAGCCCCCAGGGCTGGATTGGCTTGGCTGTTTGCCACAACACACACAAACTTTTAAGGTTATTGAAAAGGTTAAATGTTAAATGTAAACAAGACAATAAAAATAACGATAGTTTAACTTTCTGCATCTGCACAATTCCTCTCTTTTCTCTCAAGCCCCATTCAGACCAAAGACTTGTGATGAGACGAGTTGAAACTTGAAACTACAGTACTTGCAATGTGCAGGTCTGCAATGTTTTGAAACCTGCCTGTTCAGTGAGACGAGGCGAGACAGTGCATCATCTCCATAGCAATGCCTCTGTACTTCCTTTCTGTCTGACTTTTTTCGTAGCTGGGTATGATTTGTAGCATTATAAAATATATAATTAAAGACAGAAATAGTGACATACATGCTAAAGCTGCCTTCCCGGTAGTGATGAAATGGCCAAAATACCGTTTTAGTTCTGTCTCACTGCTTTGTTCGTGGCTGTTGAAGCAGGTGATGTGTCTTACGTTCTTAAATCAGTTGCTGCAGACTCAACAAGCTGAGTCGCAGGCGACAACAACAAGCTGAGAGAGGCCGGTTAACATCGCTGCAACTTTTACCTGCAACGTTCTAAAACTGTTTTGTTTCCTCGCAAATCTTTAATTCCTCCTTGTTTCCTCTTTCACATCTCCGCTCACTCCTTGCCTATTTTCACTCCTCTGTTTCTATCTCTAACCTCAGCTCCTTCAGTCATTTGAATAAAGGAAGTTGTCATTCATAAGCAGGTGCAACCGGAGTCAAATCACATTGAAATATGATTTCACTCTTTTACCTTGACCTGCATGCTTGTGTGCATTTGTACTATGTGTGTATGTGTGTGTATGCATATACATGATTAAGCACTTCTATTGGAAAACAAAGACCTGAGGTCCACACACACACACACACACACACACACACACACACACACACACACACACACACACACACACACACACACAGATTCAAAAGAAACAATAGCAGCATCACCGTTGTGGCTTGTAATGAAGCACTATATATATATATATATATATATATATACAGTATATATATAGTGCAAGTCCAAGTACTCAGTCCTATTTTAGTGAGTAACAAAACCCCACATAACACTTAAACTTAGTGTTCATTGTGTCCTGGAGAACTGGAGAGGAGAGGAAATAGAATCAGTAGACATGGGCAGCAAAGGGGCAGCAAAAGTAGAAGATTAAAGTTCAAAATCTTTGAGCATTCAAATTTAAAACAAAAGGAAATCGCAGATCCACAAGGTCTGTCCAGGCACTTGAAGGGCAAAGCAAGCTGCTCATTGCAACCAGAAATCTTTTTTTATGTCTCTCAGTGCACAGGCTATCAGTTTTTATCATTTTACCGCTGTCCACAGAGCAGAGATCCAAACAGGTAGAAGATCCATCCATCAACTTTCTGTACTTGGTTTTTGCTGTTCAGGGTCAAGATGGGGGATGGTGTACAACCCCACAAGTAAACGAGTAAAGACACACTGTGACACTATAATACATCGACACTTATCTACAGGACGTTTACAGCAAGTGCTAAAAATAGACCACCTCTACAACATAATTTATTACAGTAGAATACAACAAAAGCACAAACTAAGTTTTATCATAGACTTTAATCATGTGGACCAAGAGAAATACCTGCAAAGTATTTGCATTCAGATAAATGAAAGCTGATGACTGACTGTAAATGTGTTTTCTGTATGTCAGATCACAATCATTCGTATGTTTTCTTTGAATCTTAATGCATAGCTAAAGCACTCTTTTGTAATCCTTCTTTCTTTTCTTAGAAACAAAATGTGCATGCACAGTTTGACAAATGTCTGCGCACACACACAACATTGCGGACACACACATAGTAACACTTTGCCCAGTATGTGGTCTATTTATTAATAGTACACACAGCATACTGTAAATGTTGTGTTGTGTTTATGTTAAATGATATGGTAATTCATTATGGACCACCTAGTGTGTGACCATGCATTACATTATGCGAAACAGGTACATTCCTTGAAGTGTGTGTAATTTTAGACACAGCCGAGTGCATAAAAAGAGGTGACTGTCCTACTTCAGTTTTCACATGCTGAACATATCCTTTGATTAAATATAGTATATGATCATTCTGAATTTTAAATGTGATGAAATGTATAAATGTAGTTTTTCAGATAGGGCTTTGTCAGTAAACAAGACACAATGTTTCTCTTCTCACACAGGATACAATGATTTGCTCTAAAACTGTCACCTGTAATGAATCCCAGTACATCCTTATAAACAACGTCAAGGGGCCTGATAGAGCTGCTATATCCATGTAAATCACATCAGATCAGTCGGATACTAATAAAGAATGTTGTCTGTACACTCGGCAGCTCACTATTTAAAGTAAGACATTATTTATTTCTGTAAAAGTACCCTAATTTAAACCTCAGCTTCCTGCTGATTTCTAGTTTCCTCATAAAACCGAATGTACTGGTAAAATTATAGCACAGATATTAAAATTGATAAGATTATTTACTTTGGTGGGTAGCATATAATTAGTTTTAACTGGATTTACAAGATGAAAATGTGTGTGTGTGTGTGTGTGTGTGTGTGTGTGTGTGTGTGTGTGTGACTCTAGATGTACATGTGCAGTATGTGAGACTAAGAATATTTGTGTTTTGCATGAATTCCATATTTATTTCCATTCTCAAAAACAATAAGTGTTTGTTTCTAAGCTTACAACTTTTTCCTGGCTCTTGTGGTGGGGCAGAAACTAACTGTACTCTCTCAGAAGAAAAATCGGAAGCACTAACATGTTGTTAAAGTTTTGTAAAACCTCATAGGGAGGAGGTCAGGGCCTAGTGGTGACCGTAAAGAAGTGAATTTGATAGCAGAGATCATATGGGTCTTGTTGGAAGGCAATGACAAGTTTATTTTCGGGTTAGTACAAGTCTTGCTCTCAAGATGCGTGACTATGAAGATAGTTCATTGAGTTTCAGTAGGTGAAGACATGAGACACTCTAAAGATGTCTACGTTAAACAGAAACATAAATGTACCATCTTTGGTTTATTTAAATCTATAAAATGATGCTCAAAACATCTAGAATATTTTTATTTTATGTAATATGTTGCAGCCATTCATAAAATAAACACAAAGGAAACACTGGATGTTACGATTCCTAAATAATAATATTCAAAGTGTTAATTAAGCATGCAAATTCAAATCTTACATGAGCATGACTACGGATCAGATTTGTATGTCCACAATTCTGTTTTCTTATGCAGCAAGACAACAGTTACCTGGGGAGAGAGTTGAGTGAAAGAATGAAAGTTATATTGGTGGAGGAGGAAGAACAAGAGATAAGGAGGAGAGCAGCAGAGCAAGCAGAGAAGTGGCCCGTCAAACTCAGGAGAACTGGAGGAGAAAGAGAAAGAGAAGAGGAGACAAAAGAAAAGGGGGAGTGGAAGAGGGATAGACTTCAAGGAGGAGGGCAGAGTGAATGCTGGGAGAATGAAGCAGATGAATGTAGGACAGGAGCGAGGAGGATGAAAGGTTTGAGACAAGAGAAGATAGAGAAGGCAGGCAACAAGATTGATGGACGTGCAGAATGAAAGAATGAGATGGATGTGTGCAGCAGGGTCAGAAGAGAAGGGGAGAGGAGGATAGGAAAAGAAAGGTGAGAGGATGGAGGCAAAGAGAGCATAATAAAGGAAAAGGATGGAGGTGATGAAGAAATTAAAGATAATCAAAGTAAGCTGCAGAGAATGAGAGGAGACAAACAGAGGATTGCAATGAAACATGACACAAGGAAGACTCAATTCACCCTCATTTTGATTGCTGCAAAATATTGTATCTGGTAATAGACTGACTGGTCCACCTACAACATTTCCATATATGTTTTAGCTACAGATTATGTTTAATTTACATTACACTAATCCATTTTCCTAAACATGCCATACGTTCATAAATTGATATCCGAGTTTAAACGCAGCTGCTAGATTAATTTGATCTCAGGACACAATTACAGTCAATGTGCAAGACTTGAAAGTTGCTTAATATAATAATCCATCACAGTGAACAGCTCAGTACAACTTTTTTTTTTTCTTTGATGAAGTTACGTTTTTATGTTATGGTAATGCAGTTTCAAGGAGGAACTTTCAAAACAACTATTCTCAAAGTTTCTTTTAACAATGCTGCAGTGGCCTTTTTGCCACTACCACAAAGCATTGGATCGCCAGAAGACAGCAGCAAACAAGCATTGATGTTATGAAAATTATAATGCGAAATTGGTCTTTTAATGGTCTTTTCTGCTCCAGCTGCATCACTATAAAACTATAAACAAAGCTACTTGTACAATGAAATGAATTACCTATCTCTCTTCACAGTAAATTGATTTATATACCTGACTGAGATTAACACTAAAAGCAAAAACTGTCTGGAAATCACTCTAAAACACACAATACATTTTGGACAGAAGTCTGCAGCATATACTTCAACATGCAAACCACAAGCCTTCAACATTTATCATGTGATACAGGTTCTGCTTGGTCTTCAGTTCTTTCTTCAATACTACTGTTAATGTGTGACTGCATTTCACAGTTAATCATTTCATATTGTTTAGTAGAATGATGAATGTGGTACCTCTTCTTTTATTTTAGAAGTTAACACAATAATATTACTTTTTTAAGTAAAGTATTTATTCATTGATTATAATTGGTGCACCAGTGATTTTCAATCTTAATTTAAAACATTCATAATAGTAAGTACATTGGAACTTACAGTATATAAGCCATGGTGGAAGGCATCTTCTGCAAATGAAATGCCAAGTAAAAGTACAGAAGTATTATCAGCAAAAAGTTTTCAAAGTATAAAAGTAAAAATACTTGATTTGTCCCTCAATAATATATTATTATGTAAGACATTATGTAATACTATTGTTAATACTGATGCATCATTGTGTTGGTCGAGGTGGAGCAATTATAATTACTTCATATGCAGTCAGCTAGTTTAGTCCAGTGGCTCGCAACCTACTGTAGGGCTCGGGCCCCACAAAGGGTCGCAAGATACATCTGAGGAGTTGTGAGAGGATTAACGTGAGAAACATACAAAAGAAAATAATATTTTGTGAAATATTGGATAATTTGACCTTTAGGGGCAGTTCAGTGGAATCAGAAAGCACTGGTGCAATTTGAACTTATATTGTATTTTAGAAGTTTAGCATACATTTTCCACGTAAAATCTAAATCTAAAAAGTAGCTAGTAACTATAGCTGTCAAGTAAATGTAATATTGTATACACTATATTTCAATGAGAAATATTGTGCTTTTTAAAGCATAGAATGGAAACACTCAGTACGTAACAAAAGTAATCCAACCGCAAAAGTGTACTTAAGTGCAGTACTTGAGTAAATGTACTTATTTTCATTCCACCACTGTATGTAAAAAAAACATTTCATCTGAGATTTAAATGGGTGTCTTGTTTCAGAGGTCACAGATTTCCCACCCTTTTAAACTGTGTTACATCCCTGTTTCACTTCTGACTGTTAAGATGGTGTGTCCAGATAGGGTGTGTGAATGTGTGTCTGATCTTGCCAAGCGAGAGTGTGTGCATGTGTGAGGAAAAAGGATGGATGGACGGAGTGGTGCAGATAATAGGTGACTATCTGGAGGTGAGAGACGTATAGGTGGAGAGGGAAGTGAAAGAGGATAGATGGATGGACTGGAGCAGCGGGATGAGTGTAGATAATGGCTAGACATAATATCCGGCAGAGTGAGGATGGAAGAGGGACAGAGAGGGAAGAAGAGGGGAGAGACAACAGGTAAAGTGATGCAAAGCAAGCATGTAGGAATGGATAGAAAGGATGGAATGAAAGGGGTAGAGGAATGAGTGCCAACAATCTAATGTCTGGAGGGAGGAGAGGTTACAGAGATAAGAAACAGTGATGAGAGATGAATGGACAAGAGTAGAGGGACTGCCCTATCTTCATACCTGTGTGCCATGCTGTTTGAACACACACTGATAGTGAATCTGTATTTGTTAACTGATATGTGGATAGTCCGTGTGTTGTGCATCCTTTAGCGACCTTTTGGATGTGAATACTGTCGGCCGTGTGACACTCTTCTGTGACGCTGTGAGCTCTCCATCAGTGTCACCGAGACAGATTCCATGTCCTGTCTGTGACAAATAAACTGATTCCTATGAGTGTACTGTATGTACTGCAGGTAATGGGCTTGATCTAATGTCTGCAGGAGAGGGGAGGAGAGGAGACAGGAAGAGATGGATGTGTTGATAGAGAGGACTGGAGGGATGAGTTTAAAATATGGTTAGATGTGATGTCTAGAGACAGAGAGGAGGAGAGAGACAGGAGTGCATACAGGAATGGAAAAGCTGAGCATAAATGATGAGATAGGTCTAATGTGTGGAGGAGTGGCGAGAGGACACAGGGGAGGAAAAGGGGTAGAATGGATGGATGGTGGGACAGGGCACAAAGATGAAATTGGTGGAGAGTGAGAGAGAAAGGGAGAGATGGATAGATGGACAGTGGAGGGATGAGTGCAGATAATGGCTAAACCTAATGTCTGGAGGCCAGACATCAATCTGACTGACCGAATTATAGTCCAGCTCACTTTCTACAGACTAATTACTGGATCACAGGATTGTCTCTCTGTCTTTTTTCCCTTTGTGGCTTTGTCTCTCTCTCTATTTCAGTACTCAGGGTGATTTTAAGGCTTATGAGAGGGGAGGAGGATGCCCCTACTGATTGCACACATCTCTGCTCAGCTCGTAGATCAGCTCACCTGCCCTTATTTTCTCTGGAAAGCACAGATCCTTACATACACTCCTTCCTCAAACAGATGATTTTCTAAACACAATACAGTTTGTTACCTGCCTACCACCATGCTCATTTGCCTTATTTTTCTCGTCTCTTCTCCCTTGTCAACTATCTGTTTTTTGGCCTAATCTAGAGAGGAGAAACAACGATCTAACTGTCGACTACTCTGCTTGTTAGTGCCATTGTTAGCGCTTCCATCTCTTGTTTAAGTATATATTTCATGGAGTGAATAAACACCAAGCTACATGCTCTGTACAATATTTATCATTACCCTGTTGTGTGCACTTTAAATAAAACTTGTAAATATAACTGGTTAACAATGGAGGTTTTGTGAGAAAATGTGTATAGAAAACAACAAACCTGTCAACCAACTCTCCTGTTAGCAAGTGTTTAATAAGAGCAAGTACTAAAATTAAGGAAATGCCAGCATACAGGCTAGTATTTAGTGCTGTTTTGCCATCAAAGCACCTTCAGTGAGCCTTGGCATAAATTCTACAAGTGTCTGGACTTTATGGGGGGCATGGATATAACACAACTCTTTTACAAGAACTTCCATTATTCAGAGTTTTGATGTCGGAACAATCATGTCTTTGGCAGCACTGAATGTCCTGCTGTGTTTAGTTAGATTGAGATTTAGTCTCTGAGACTGCTACAGGGTTCGGTTTACATCGTTTTAAGGCTTATCAAACCAATTTCCTTTTGTTCCCTGTGGATGCAGCTATTATCTTCCTGGAAAATTGAACATATTCACTCGCTTTGCCAGCATTTATCGGGCCGTCAAAGATGTCCACTGTAGCACCACCATGCCAGGAATACTCATCCAACATAAGAGAGTTGCTGCTGTAGACATATGTATACTTGTAAAGCACCAGGTGAATAATGACACATATGATTTTTTTTGCACAGTAAACCACCACAATACCTGCATTTTATTGCATCTCTTGTGCACATGTGAAATGTGTCATGCTAGTGCTTTGGATTGTCATTTATAGATCGTTTATTTTAAAGCTATTTGGTTCATACACATACACGTAAACGTTATAGTTTTTGAACAGAATGAAATACAAAAATGGACTCTCTGTGCAAGATTTGCCAATATTTATCTTTGAGCTAAGCGGTCTTTGTCAGTAACATGCTATCGATCATCGCAGAAGCTGACATCTCCTTTTCGCAGAATTGTGGTCAGCATTTAAAATATACTCTATCACTGCAGCGGATTTCCAGTATTAAATAGTGGCAGAACTGTAAATGATGAATGACATCTGGGTTTCAAATTTGTTCTCACCATATCTTTGCATCAGCAAATTTATGATTATCAGTCTTGTTGTTAAAAAACTAGGGCTGCAGCTATCAAATCTTTTTGTAATGGAGTATTCTACCGATTATTCCATGGACTAATCGAGTGATCTGATAAAAAAATAAATAATTTTGCCTAAAAATGTGTTATAATTTGCATTATTTTGCAAAAAATATATTATGTCTGGGGTAGGCCTATTTGGTGTGGTAATCTAACAGGGGTGGGGGTGATTGTTTGTTTGTGTTTGAGTGTGCACGTGTGCGTGAGGGGGAGAGAGCGAGAGAGATGAGATGTGTGTGTTGAAGGCAATACACTCGCAATTTATCATAAATAAGTTTACTGTTAAATCAATTCAACGTGATGCATGAAATTCCACCTGACACACGTGTTTACTCAAACAGGTTTCAAAGATAAAGATAATTTAGAAAATGAATAAGAGATAGATATTATCAGGAAGAGCAACTCGCTCTCTTCCTGATTACAACAACAAGCAACATACGAAACGTCACTGACACATTTACTCAAACAAAACTATAAAGACTGATCAGTTAGGTGACGTTATGTTTAACATTGTAATGAAAAACTAAACATAGAGGCATTCTCACCCATTCTCCTCCTGTTTATCCGTCACTACGGCAACTGCCCTCCTTAAACAGGAACAGCGGCGCTCTGTGAAGCGGTGTTAATAACGGGCTGCTTTTGGCTCAGTCACTGAATTCACAGTTCTAGTTAACAGCGGACACATTCCCTGTTTTGGCTTCTTTTTTAAGTGTGAAATTATCCTTTTTCCGGATGTAGTGGTGTGCATCCGCAAAAACGGTCTGTGTGGAACAATGATCCTTGCGCTGAACAGGCCGCATAACGCATAAGATTGGAATTAAACAAATCATTTTTGTAATTTAGTAACTTGAGTAACTCGATTAATTGTTTGAGCCCTACTACAAACTAGTTCATGTTGGGATTTTCAGAATCAATTCTTCTGTTATCGTGTTTTAAGGTCACACGTAAAACTCTTTCACACAAAAGGTCACAGTCACCAATAATCAGAGACGAAACCATTTTATTAACTCACAGATCAATTTGAGCTAGTCATTTTATCAATCAATTATGCTCCTTTGGGATTGTTAGCAGTCTGTGTATCTGTTTGTTTGTTTTCCAACAGTTCAAAATTATTCAACATTATTCATCCAACAACAATACAAGAGACACTGTGTCCTACTGTGTTTGTGTGTTTGTGTGTCTGCAGCTGCTGTCACGTGTGAAAAGGCCGAAAGCGCGGGTGTGTCAGTGTGGATCTGTACTGTGTGTTTACTTGTGTTTGTTATGTGCATGTCCCAGATTTTTTTCAAATGGACAGAATAATGCTTATATTGCTAACATCAGACATTAATGCTTTCATCGAGAATCAATAGGTTTCTGGAGTCTCATGTTGGTGCTAGCTGCCATTAGGATTAAGGGGTCTAGTAAAGAGCCAGCCTTTAACTCAATACAACATCAACATCAAATGAAACATGTTTGCATGTGTGTTTTAGTGTACATAGAACACAGATCTACATTTTAAGGCTTGTGCGCTGTTTTGTTTGCAGTTCACCATAATGTTGTGTATATATATATATATATATATATATATATTTATATATAAACAACATTATGTTTTGCTGTTCTATCACTAAGCTTCATATATGAAATGGTGATATGAAGGAGGAAAAATGCTGCTGCGTTGCTGTCTGAGGTGCAGCATGTTGTTCATTTCTGTCATGCAGCTGCAGAGCTCAGACTTTTGCTCTCACCTCTAAAGTCTTCTGTCTGTAAACGATCTCTCATCATGTGCAGACAGGGCCAGCCAGAGGGGGCCGGGGCCAGTCTGCTCACTTTAGAGGCGGTTTTCATGGACAAGGTCCTTTCATTAAGGGATGAAGTGGAATATAGTCTGAAGCTTCCCTCATAAATCTTTTTAAAGTCTGTTATAGTTTTGACTCATAGGTTTTAAGGGTTGATCTTCTACATCTAATAGCTTAAAAATGACCACACAGTATTTTGAAAATAAACAAGAAGGACTTAAAATGTCCTTGATAAAATGCGATTTAGAGAATCGGGGGAAATACTGAGTAATAAAAAGCTAAAAACAATGAATTAACATAAAGTATCCCATAAACAAGAAAAAACAGACATTTATGCACTCTTTTTAGTTTCTGGCGAGAGACGAAAGTCCATTAAACCACAGAATAGGTGTTAAATTTGCCCATCATGATATATTATTAGTGTATACATTGTGTTATACTTTGGAATAATCTGAATATGTTAAATCCTGCGGTGTTCTATATGAGTGTGTAGTTTATTTTTTATTGTCCTAAATACCTACTAATATCTACTGATTATGAAAAAAATATGCTAATGCACAGTCTTGTATGACCAATAACCAAAGCCACTAATTGATTTCATTGCTCTGAACTGATTTTGATTATTTAGTGTAGCACAAGATGAATTTTGTATTTTCCTAACATTTTGTTACAATTGTAATAACCACTCAGGGTTACTGTATCTCATCACTTTACTTACGTCTATATATTTATAATGACAGGTTTATTTTTTTATTCATGATTATTATCCTGTCTGGAACCCAGCTGTTTTGAATATTTAGATAATCTACAACCCCATCATTACCTGTGTTTTAATGTGCCTCACTTGTTCGCATCTACATGTAGTATATTTGAAATATGAACTGCTAACAATACTGTCAACATGTAACAATAGTCGTTTCTTTGTCTTATATAACCAGACAAAACATAGCTTCCCCATAAAAGCTGCATGTGCATGCTGTGCTGGCTGCTGGTTTAGACTTAATTTAAGCACTAACTGGAAGCATATTCTGTGCTCACCACACATAGACCTTGTTTACTGTACACGGCATGAACACTGTGGTCATAGAGCAGATAATACAAAACGACATAACATCTGGGGGAAAATCTGTTTAAACCAGTATCTTTGCTCTGTGTGTGTGTGTGTGTGTGTGTGTGTGTGTGTGTGTGTGTGTGTGTGTGTGTAGGGGGGCGGGGTTGGACTGATTCATCAAGAGAAGCCTGAATCATACTTTTACCAGCAGATTGTTGACATAGTAAAACAGTCCAAAAGTGTAAGTGAACGAGCCAATATGTCGTAAGATCTACTGTATCTATCATTTTGCCCATACAGTCTTTCATAGTGCAGGATGGTTTTGACAACATAGGAAAAATAAACATATGTTGCCTACTTTTTAAACAATAACTTATAAGCTGATAACCTAAAGATGACATAGTTATCATGGTTATTGTGCTGTATGACATACTGAACCACTCAGGGTTACTGTATCTCATCACTTTAGGTTTTAGTTGCCACCGTACTCTACGGGGGAATTTGTTTGGTCTATGTAAATCATAAATAAGTCATAGAGTGTGGTCTTTACCTAGTCTGTAAAGTGTCCTGAGATAACTTTTGTTATGATTTGGCACTATAAATAAAATTGAATTGAATTGAATTGAATACACATTTGCTGCATTTACCAATAAAGAAAATCATTGATATCATTAGAATACACCTGAGATAAGTTAATAAAACTATAAATATTGTCTTGTTTGTGGTCTTGTTAACCACTTTTTTCCATTGAAGTAATACCTATTAGGGTATCTCAATGTGGCTGGTAACACTAGGTAACAAATTACGTCATTATTTATTATAATGATGCACAGATACACCACACACACACAACTGAAGGTGAACCTGTAAGGTACTGATTTAGATAAAGATGCATTCACACCCACACCTGATTTCTGGTAGGTTTTTGTGTGTGCATGTGGATGTGTGTCTGTGAGCAGAGCTTGGCAGACCTAGCATTGCAGTACAGGCCAACTCTTTCAGGTTAGCAATTCCCTTTATTATTGTAGCCCTGAGCGGTGCGCGCACACACACACACACACACACACACACACACACACACACACACACACACACACACACACACACACACACACACACACACACACACACACAAGTAAATCCTGCAGCCTTGTACCGACCTAACTAAAGGTACACTCCCTCTCTGCTGCACATGCATACAGGTGAGTTATCATTGCTTTGCCCTCAAGAGCACTATCAGTCAAAATGTAATCCAGTCACAACTTGATATACTAGCGTGTGTGTTTGTGTGTACACTGTACGTATCAGCGTGTATGTATGTGTGTGTGTGGGTGGGTGGGTGTGTGATATAATGGCAGGCCAAAGGGAGCAGAGAGAAATAGAGGGAGGGAAGGTATTCTTTAGCTTTTATTATCATGAAATTGCCAAGGGCAGAGATAGAGAGAGAGAGAGAGAGAGAGAGAGAGAGAGAGAGAGAGAGAGAGAGAGAGAGAGAGAGAGAGAGAGAGAGAGAGAGAGAGAGAGAGAGAGAAGATAGATGGAAAGAAGGGAACAGATAACCAGTGAACAACGGAGGAAGAGGAGGGAAAATGAGACTGTGATCTCTTTTTTTTCTTCCTTTGGGCTTGAGAAGTACTGCTGCTCTCTGGCCCACACTTGTGTGTGTGTGTGTGTGTGTCCATATGCAGCTGTTTTTGTGGGTATCGGAAGTAGCTTCTTCAACCGAACCAGCAGTCTCTGCGATTATTTTTATTATTTTGATCGCAGTCAAGAAAAATCTATAAATGTGTTCTCTTCATGGCATGGAAGGAATATAACTGTTTTACAACAAAAGCAGAGAGAGGGCACCATTGTTCCAACAGACATGGATCTTGAGGTTTTTTTTGCAGTGACAGATGGTGGAGCGATGGAAATACTGATGGTTCCCTGCACTTAAGCCTTGCTCTGATTCCCAAATACAGACTGAGTGATGGAGGACCGCAGTCAATATTGCATGCAGAGTGATAATGACCACATCATCCACCAAAATGTCAAGGCCTGCTGCAGATTTTCTGATCAGGACAGGGTTGATGAGGTTTTTGCCTCTCTCCTCTTTTAATTTATTGTTTAACAAATTCTAATAGGCTTCATGGAACTGTAATAAAGCTTTGTAATGGCTGATTTAACAGGGCACCTTTTGGCCAAGAATGCCAAAGATCTCCTTCCTTAGCTCATAGTCAATATGTGAGAGGATTTTAAAACAGAATGACATCTTGTTTACGAGACTCTCTAAAAGAAACCTGATCATGGATTCACCATGTGAATTCTACAGGCGCTAAAAATGTGCCCACAATGCACTTTTGAATGCAGCAGCAACTGCTCCCTTTGGAGTCATAGTGTTAATTTTAGGTAGTTATAGCACTAAAAATAGGGATAAAGAAAAAAACAGTTGCTTCATGGGAGGACCTGTGACCATGAAGGACTATAGTATGTCTGTGAATTTGGCCTACACAGTGAATGAAATGCCGAAAACTGGTTTTGGCCTATAAATGAATTAACTTATGCATGTTGTGGTGAAATGTAAATATTTTAAGGCCTGTAATGCAATGTGCAAATCTGACACTGTAAATTGCACAAATGCTGATATTGTCAGTACCTACACTATTTAAGGTTTGTAACTTGTCAGACAGAAAAGGAAACCTCCAATCAAAAGCCTGTTTTGTTGACGCAGATGCTCAGCAAGTGATGTGCAGCTCCTGGTAGGACACTTGACCTCCAGGAACTGAATTAACGGATGCACCAGCAGGACTTTTCTCTCTAGAACATACCCTTTGCATTTTATAGCCTAGATTTCTTTGTCTTCATTCTCTTGGCTGTAGTGGCAGCATTGCCCTAGAAAATGTGTTTCATTCACAAGTGTTGATTAAGAAACTTTCCTTTTGGGCACTTTTCTGCTTTCAGGTGCTGAAACACTTTGAATTTGGTTTTCTTCTTCACAACTTGGTTAGGGGCTAATTTAACACAGGCCTTGTACAAACCACAGCACTTCTGACAGGTCAGTGTGGTGCCATTTGCAGTGTGGGGCATCTGTGGATCAAAAGGTAGGTCACATTGTCTCTGTGACTGCCGCTGCTCTCGACATCTGCTCCACAACAGAGCTGAAGGAGACCATCTGTCTGCAACTGAAAATGCAGAACAACGCAGATGAATCATCAGAGCTTTTAAGTTCTGTTCAACATCTGAGAAGTTCTGTCATAGACACACAAAAGAATAGACCGTTTGTAGCAGTTTGTAGTGATTCAATTAGATTTTGGGGAAAAGGATCAGCTCTTGGGGTTCTTAAAAAATGTGAGCAGCAAAACCGTTTCTCCAGAGTACTCTAATATCTTAATAAACATACACAAGCATTTAATCTTTATCAACAATATTAAAAATATGACATACTGTATAAAGCAAACATAGCTGACATATCCACTGATTAATAGGGAGAAAATGAATGACTGCATTGTACACCTGCATGATTATGTTTGGACGTCATTAATCTGCTAGTAACCACAAAGCTGATGAATGAACCAGTGATTGTGAAGCATGAATCAAGTGGCTTACGTACGTGGGGCCTTTGTATGTGATTTCAGCTCAACAGCATCCTACCACCCCATATAGAAAATTTGTTCTGAACCGTGACACCCAAAAGGATGATAGGACCATACATTAGTTTGATCCTCACTGTTCTGGGCTTCCCCTATATCTTTACTGGCATATATAAGAGCACCACAAAACTGTCTGTATCTTCTGATCTGGTCAGAATACTAAAACTTGGTGATGTGGCAGCATCAGATTCTTACATGCCTCTTTTAAGTTAAAGTTATGGCTAATGCATATCAGTACACACCCATGTTTATTATAAAGAAGTACTGATAAGCCTCATAACTTCCGAGTTGCTCATACTTGAGTTTCACTGTCCCTTACAAAGCAATCAGTATCTTAAATTTCTGTTGCAAGTTTGCCACAACCATTTTTCACATTATCGTTATTTAATGTAAGATTGATCACACAACCACATTGAAGGTATTATATATTGTGTTCCCGTACTCTTTTACCTGTGTTATTTTACCCTCTCTGGAAACTAGTGATGTAAACAAGTGATAAGAACTGATAGCAGCCAAACACGTCTGTCACGTAATGAATATATCAGTAGGGGTAGAGAAATTGATGATAGCTCCACGTCCTGTTGACAGGCCTGAGAGCCAAGAGTCTGCAGATTGCAACAGACCAACAAAACGCGGGCTAGATGTCACAAATTAGAGTCAGAATTACCAACAAAAGTCCTGTTCATAGTCAGAAATCTGTTCTGTTGAATGAAACTCTCTCTCTGGTGCACACAGAACTAAATTCTGGCTTCAGTTGTTAGAACTGGCAGGGGTGGAGGAGAGCAGGTTGCTTAAATGGGATGATGCCATCAGCTTGTCCAATCTGAATGCAGCAATTCCTTCAAAAAGACCAATCATTGGGCACCACCTGTTGAGAGAGAGAGAGGGAGAGAGAGAGAGCTTTAAAATCAAACATCAAGCCAGTTTTGACCCAGGATCACAACAATAGTCAATCTTAAAACATGTGGAAGGGAATAAACAGAGAGTGTGCACTCCCTGCTGATGTGATTTTTCCCCAATTACCTTCAACTGTCATGGTGGGTCCGTGGTTAATAACTTAGTTATCTACACTGCTCATTAAAACGTCTCAAGCATTGTGTGCCATCAACGCCAAACACTGTCTCTCACTCTTTTTTTTCATGTCTCTGTATTTAACAGACTAGTAATTAACTTGTGGTCTCTTATCTTCGTGTGTTGACAGTGTTGTCAAAAAAGCAATGAGTCACATAGACAGTGAGAGAAAGTTGGAAGTAGGCGGAGGCAGATACGGTTACATACTAGGACGTGGGAATAAACTACTCTTTGAGTCTCATGTAACTTAATGTCTACAGAGAAATTAAAATGTGTCTGACACATTGGTAATACAGTTATGTAGTGCAGGAAAAGAGGGAGGTTACTGGTTGCTCAGAGATTGCATTCAAACATTGTTTATTGTTTCGTGTGTCATTGTTAATAAATACATTGTCAACTCATTGCCTTTTTAGCAATGCAGCACTGAGCTCAAAAGTATAAATCTTACATAACAAGAAAGGGCGGGAAAAATTGAGAGAACACAGAGACAAAGGCAAAAAAGGCAGAGAGTGGATGAGGAGAGACAGAGGGCAGAAATTAGTGGCAGCAGGAGGAATAGAAATGCAGAGGGACGAGTTGGAATTCAGATGAGATATAGAGAGACTGTGGAAAGAAAGAAAGAGGGAGAAATTGAATGGGATATCAGATGAGTGGGCCATTAGTCACTGCCTTCTTGCTTCCTGCTGTGACTGTGTTTCCATGGTGATAATTAGCATATCAGACATTAACCCCGCCTCCACAGCCCTCGATGTCTTGTTAACCAATTAACTCCTGACTCAGTGAGGACTTAACCAGAAGCAGCGGAAAAGGAAAAGGAAAATAAAAGTTAATCATTTACAGTCATAAAATCAGGTCCAATACTTACAGTGCCTTTGCTTTACCACATGAAGAGTTAAGCTCCAAAAGAAAACACTTTCTATTCGAAAGATGTGGCTTGACAACAAACAAAATGCTGGCATGAAAGGAAGATGATGAAATATTACTAGTTGTTACTTAGCGGAGGGTCTTCAATTGTAAATTATGTCATGGCACTTCTAAGATGATCATTGATCACTGAATTAGCATGAGTGCATACGCGTAGGACAAGGTACATTGCCACCTTAAGGTCCATAGCTGTCCTGGGGCTTTTGATCTTCTTTTGTGTGTGTGTGTGTGTGTGTGTGTGTGTCTGTGTGTGTGTGTGTGTGTGTGCGTGCATGTGAGAATGTGTGAATGTGCCTCTGAATGGTTAAATTTGTTCCTGATGAGCAGATGGCAGCCTCTGCCATCAGTGTATTAATGTGTGTGTGTGAAAGGGTGAATGTGGCATGAAGTAGTGTAAAAGCGCCTCAAGGGGTCAGAAGACGCTTTATAAGTAGGCTACAAGTCAATTTACCATTTACCATCATATCACATGATCTTCGTCTGCAGATGGATTTTGCTCAGGCGTCATGGATTTCTAGATGTTCACATTTCCTTTTTTTATTGAGCACTTTAGAAATTGCTTGTCCATGTTGGTTTAAAAGCAGAAGTTCAAAGTTATTATTGACCTTGGAAAAAGCAGTTAATAAACAATTTCAGCACAAAGTCCATTAGCTGTTCTGCAGGCTTCAAATATATTACATAATCGTCATCAGTATGTAGAAATGATACAGTAAGGGCTTAAAAAATAACATGTTTGTAATAGCGTCTGAGGTGCAAAATTTATAGCACTGCCCTTACATTTTTTGACTTCAGCTAATGTTACATTTTATAAAATTGCATCTTTTCAGTCTTTTTATTCTGCTATGAAATTAGAAAAATCACTTGCAGACCTTTTATTTAATCCCTTGATATTTTAACAGTATCACTACTCGGCTTTCTCCAGATATTGGATGCTCTGTGACCTGAATGACTCCAGTACCGTGGCCTTGTGCTTTAATATAGGATTACAGACTTTTAAAATACAAAGAGCAATCCTGAAGATACAATGGTTGAGTAAGAACTGAAGAGGTGCTAGTTCAGTCTCCAGGCCTTATTCTCTGTGTGGTAGGGCCGGTTGGCGGCTGCCTGTTAAAGTGCCCTTGAACAAGGTACTGAATCACCAACTAGTCTGTGGACACTGCACTGACTGCCAGCCCTCTGCTCTCTCCCTTCTAAAGAAAAGTTTGTGAGAGGACAATGTTTTCTGCAATGAAAGGTGTCTGCTCACAACACAATTCTAAAGTGCCCTTGAACAAGGCACTGAATTCCAAATTCCTCCAGGGGTGTTGCATCGTTGCCAATCCTGTGCTCTGTGAAGGAATACTTGTGTGCTTACAGTATATAGGAGGGGTATGCAGAATAACGCATTCAAGGAACCTTACCATAAAGAAGAGAACTGATTCAGGGGCACTGCAGAAATCAAACTGAAATTTAAAAAAATTATATTATCTTATCTTATCCATCTAAGTTTATTTATATAGCACCTTTCAACAACAGGGCAATTCAAAGCACTTTAAAACATAAAAGGCATGCCGAAATAAAAATGAACAGCTAAATAAGAAAAATAAAAATAGCAGTGCTATTGCAGTACAGTGCAAGATATGACTACTTCCAAAATAAATTCAGTAAAAGGAAGTGGGAAACAGAAAAGTCTTTAGCCTTGGTTTAAAGAGTTGTTGGAGCAAACATAAAGTTTTCTGGGAGTTTGTTCCAGATATCTGGTGTCTTAAAACTAAATGCTGCTTCTCCGTGTTTAATTTTCTCTGGGGTTAATAAACAGGCCTTTCCAAGACAATCTGAAATGTATGAAGGGTTTGGGGAGGCCCAGCGGCAGAGTTACAGAAGCTGCAACTACTGAAGATAAATACATGGTCAAGGTTTTCTACACCACCGTACTCTATGGAGGAATTGTTGGGTCTATGTAAATCATAAATAAGTCATTGAGAGTGGTCCATACCTACTCTGTTAAGTGTAGAAAACTTTTGTTAAGATTTGGCACTATAAATAAAATTGAATTGAATTGAATTATATCCTACTAAGACTTCTCATTCTTGATACATTCTTAAAGTGAGGCAGATATTTTGTAATTATTTTATTGCGGCTAATAACATTTAAGACAGTGAGTCCATAACTACACCAAGATTTCGGATGGTGTTTAACTTTAGAAACTGAAGCTGAGTACCGACGTTTAATCTTTCTTCTATGACAGTTTTATCTTTGTTCAATGCACCTATCAGTTATTTTCTTGAGACCATAGTCACCTGGTGATATAATTTATATTAATCTCTTCTCTGCAAAATTGTGGTTTCATATGTTGTTGTTTTCCATAATCTGAGCTAGTGGGAACATGTATGTTGAACAGAAGAGGCCCAAGAGTAGAACCATAGGGAAGGTGTGCAATCATCAATAAACATAAAAATAGTCTCTATCATTTAATTAGGATTTGAATATATTTCAAAACATTTATCACTGTAATGGAAAGCCCAAGTCTGTCTGTCTGGTTTGTTTGTCAATACTGCCTGTTAAAAAGGAAAGTTTTCGTCGCCACTTTTATGGTTTTTGTCGCTGTTTGCTCATGGGGCCATTGTTGGGTCTCTGTAAATCATAAACGAATCATTGAGTGTGATTCAGACCTACTCTATATGGAAATAGTCCTCAGATAACTTTTTTATTTTATTTGACACTATAAATAAAATTAAATTGGTGTGGTCGAAAACCACATCAAAACAGCAGTCTCAATGATTTCACTAAAATGCAAGGTTTGATGTGGAACTATAATTGTTCCTTAGGGAGTTTAATAACAGCAGTTTCCAGGGCCTCTGGGAAATACACAGAAAGGAAGTGTTGACTATTTGTAGAAGATCTGATGTCTGTCAAAAACATTTTGAAAAAGCCTGTAGGGAGTATATCAAGGAAACACAAATAGGAACTTAATTTCTTCCAAGGTTTTATAGTTGATAGGACCAAATTATGTTGTGCTAATTTAAATGATTTTTAGTGGTCACAATACAGACCCTATACCTCAACTGGAGGAACTGACAGCTTGTCAACTTTTCAGAATTTTGTTAGTGAAGAAGGAGGGAATTTTTTTCCATGACTTAGTGGCTTAAAGTTAAAGGTCTACTGACACAGGAGGGTTTTGTCAGCCAGTCAACAGCAGCAAATATGTGCATTATTATTGTTTCTGGCAGTGATGTCAGAGAATGACTGCCTTTACTCAGTTCACAATTATAAATGCAAAGACTATTTTATAGATGTCATAATGAATAATCTACAAGAGACCCAAGGGAGGGTAGGTGTGGAAAAGAAAGCATGAATGAATAATTCACTGGTGTTTTCAGTGATATACCGTTGATGACCTCTGATGGAACTTTTGTGTGCACAGAGATAGTCATCTAAAAAAAACCACAAGGATGATCACAAAGAGCAACATCACTCACTATGACCTTAGAAATGATAACGGTGAATACTGAATGTTTGAGATGATTAAGTCCTGAGTCTGCCTCTTACTGTGCGTGGTCTCTGGGACATGCTGAGTCAGTGTATAGTTATGCAGGATACAACACAGTTCTTTACTACTGCTGCTGTCCTGGGGGCTGTCAACATGAATCTTAAACTACCAACAATAACCACGCCGTCAAACTCAATGAAGATGATAGAGAGCAGTTGAAGAAGTCATTACATTGCACAGTATTTTGATGAGATGTACACTTGGTTAATGGGGAGGTTGGTCACTAGTTCTCCCTTTCACAGCTGTCCATGGCTGTGTCCTACTAAGCTCTGGGGTTGAAGAGGCACTCTGCCTGGATGGTAGTGCGCAGGGCTCTGGCAAGACTTGTTCTCCCATTTCCAAGAGAAAACTATTTACATATAGGCTTTGCATTAAAAGTGTTGCAGAGAGGACTACTACTTGCAGAATTATTGCCTGACAGGCAGGCTTCTTGTTTCTTAGTACTCTTGTTGGTGCTAATTGTCATGTGTCCGTGACCTGTTATTGTCCACTCTCCATTCACTTCCACTTTCACTTTTTTTTAGTTTTTCAAGCACTGAACTTTTCTGTAGAAGTGTGTGGAAGTCGCCCATGGAGAAGGAGTGATCTTTTCCCAGATTTCCAGTCACTGTGGTTCAGGCAACAGGCTTGTGCTGCTGATAGGCCATACTTAGTGTAGTACTGAAGAAATTATTAAGTAATAATGTGTGGAAAAAAGGGTAACAGCTTATTGGGTTTTTCATAAATTAAAGACCCAGCAATGTTTATGTATCCAGAAGCCACTGTCCATAATTTCTAGCATTAAGAACAAGACTATTGGCAAAATAATTTAAGTAGAGCGGAGAGCAAGCAGCAAATAATCTGCACTGTAAGCATGCAGGAAGAATTAACACATTGTTATTAAGGCTTCACTAATCAATATTTTTATATTAGCAATGGGTCAAATTATTATATTTAATTTGAGAGTTGTTGCTCGTATTGACCAACAGGGTAATCATCTGATTCCGCAGTTACCCTCCTTTATTAAAGAGTAATTGTAGATATACAAAAGAGAAAATAAGAAAGCTTTCTTAAAACAAACAACTAATTACTTAACATTTTTATTGTTTAAATTGCACACAATTAAATTTTCTGCCAATAAACTAAACACAATTTAGGGAGCAATATACAAGTACCATATCTGCTGCATCTGACTTTTGGTGATTGGAGCTCTGCAGGTGCATATCACACTGACACACTGAACAGAGTTTTCATTTAGTTTCTGCTTAAATTATCCCAAACTTTGGACACTTTCCCTTGTTTTCTCTGGTCAGTCTCTCCTCTTCACCCCTTGCTATTTTTTCTCTTTGTAATGCGCGCCATTAGGTTTTCTTCTTGGCAGGTGTTCGTGGACATAATGTCCAGTGTCCACAGTGTAAGCCCGTTGTGCGATTGTAATAATAATCCATATGGTAACACAGCTGCTGGATGTGTAAATAGCCACCTGAAAGTAGAGGTGTGAAGAGATGTTGTCCCACGACATTCCACAATATTAAAACTTGACGATATTTCTCGTCGAGGTGAAAAGTTGTCTCAAAATATTAATAGCTTACTTAAGTGAAGAGCAGCAGCCAGCATGGGGAGACTGGCTTTGACATCGAAATTAGCATAGAAGATCCCCCTCCACTTTTAAATCATTCCCAGCTGAAAAGATAAACGGCAACAGAGTGAAAGACAAGACACAAACAGTATGTAAGCACTGTAAGTAGACAGTGCTGTCCACACTGTACTCAAACACGTGGGGCCCCCCGGCAGCTTTGTTAACATCTGGCTACAAGTTAAAAGTACAATGTCGGCACGTAAGTGGTCATCCGTGGTCAACTGTATGTGACGATTTGGTCTCTGCGGCTGTCCACCTTGCGGTGACTGCTGTAGCATACTGAACGGGCGTGAGTGCGGTACACAAGCACTATGCAAAGACACCTGCAGCACCACCACCGCTCTCTGCTGAAATCAACCGCACAAGTAAAAACTGGTATTAAAATCTGAGCTGAGTGTCTCGTAACGCCCCTAGTAATAAGACATTCACCATACAACTTAATAAAGTAATAATATGTCAGAAATCATGCTTACAGCTTAATGTGTATTCATTTTATTTGTAGCTGATCATGTTCTATATTAAACACAAGTTTTACAGTTTGATATATGTATGCACCGTATATGTATGAGCAGGCTTAAAATTAAAAAAAAACATTTGGACGGAAACAGCTTCAGGAATTCTGCAGTGAATCAACTTTGTATTTTCTCCTGTCATGAAAACTTTTCTGACTCAATACCAGAGCTGTTTTGCATATGCAACCATCAAGTGGATAAATTTTTTTTTTACTTTCCATTGGTGCTGATGAAGAGCCCCCTCCCCCCCCCCCCCCCTTTTTGTTTCTCTCTCCAGCTGCCTGTCCCTATTTCTATCTAGCGTAAAGTAAAAATCCCATTTAAATATTTTCTTTTTCTGGCCAGCAATAACAATTGTATGCAAGTTGTGACGGTGTATGGTGTCTGATGTCAGTCTTCAGCCTTTCATGTGTGCAATTACTGTTATTGTGAATTATGTACGTCAATGCAAATTTAGATACTGTGTGCAAACCAGAAACAAATTACACACACACACACACACACACACACACACACACACACACACACACACACACACACACACACAGGCACACACACACACACGGCTACATTTATGACAGGACACAAAGATCAGAGAGCAGGATTTCAACTGTATGTCAGTAACCATAGCAACAGAACAGAATGCACCGGAGACCTGTCACCATAGGAACCCATAGCCAGAAAGGGACATAAACAGAGATACTGTAGGGAGCTTGAAATAGAAAGTGAGCAAGAGAAAAAAAAAACGAAGATGGAAAAGGATGGGGATAGCTCAGAGAGGTTTGACTGTATCCCCTTTACCCCATACAACAAAGCAACGTATTGCCAACATATGCTATGGTCCCAATATATCACGCTCAAAATGATAAACCTTATTCCTCACTGCACACTGTTGTGGTTGTGTTTGCCAGCGAGAACATGCAAAATATGTTCCTCCTTCTCTCAAGGTCAGTGCAATGATAGCATTACTCACAGAAAATTCCTGCTTGGTCAGTGTTTATTAAACATTGACCTTTGAATCACAACATTGGGGCTACAGTAGCCGCCCGAGTAAAGAACTATGTAGGGATTGCAGCTATTCCTATTGGTTCAGGTAGAACGATCAATCCGAGATTTTAGTTCAGTGTTAAAAGGACTGACTGCACCCTGCATCCGGGCTTATGTATGGTACAATATGTTTGCTATTAGTCCATCAATACCATAACTTCTTCAACAACTTTCATGCACGGATGAATGAAACTAACTTTCTAATGGATGGAAGAAAATAAACGAGCAGTACTTCTGTATACCTTTCAGCATGATGCTTACTGGCAGCTGTTCATAGTCATTTGCAGCCTTTTTTAAAATTCATAGTGTAGTTGTAGCCTGTTGCCTCATGATGTATAGTTGGATACTCAAGCCTACTTAGCATTAAACAGCTCCCCCCAAATTTCGCCAGCTGCATCCACTTGTAGGAACAACGTCCTAATGTGATTTGCGTGAGCATTTTGGTTTGAGCTCTGGGAGAAAATTACATCAACTTCATACAACACAGTGAAATCTATACCAAGTCCTCTACTGCTATTATGTGATAATCTGGACAACATACAGTGGAGCACCACATGCTGTGTTTAATATCTCAATATAGCCTTTTATCCACTTTTAGGATCTTTATTAAGGAGATTTTTTAGCCAGAGACATAGAGAAAGAGAGAGCCAGAGACACACAGGAAGAGACTGAGGGAAAAAACGTAAGGGAGCAAACATAAGAATAGGCAGCAAAAAAGACAGAGAGGGCATGCCGAGACAAATACAGACAAAAGAAAGATTGGTGTGCATGTGTGTGTCACAGTCTAGAGATTTGTGCTAGCTTAGTTCTTATTCCAATCACACGCACCGCCTAATGAGCTAATGGGCCTGACAACCAGACAGACACACACAGAGTGAGGGACAGGGAGAAACAGGCGGGCGGATGGATGGATGGAAAGTCACTACACAAGTCAGCCAGCCATTCATCCTTTTAGTGGTCAGTCAGCTACTCAACCTATTAGCCCCTCGTTCCGCAGTGAGGTTTGTGTGACTGCCGCTGATAAGAGATGCACAATATTCCTGTGGCATTTTGTGAAAAACTACTCTTTTCTTCTCTTGACCCACTCATCTTTTCTTGTCTCTCTTTCCTGACACAGAGTTAGGTGCAAACATCAACTACAAATGTCTCTGTAAATGTTGTGACTCACAAAGAAATAGAAACTCTGATCATGTTACTTTAATTTTCAGTTTAAATTTTATTTTATTTACAGTGCCAAATCATAACAAAAGTGATCTCAGGACACTACAGAGTAGGTATAGACCACACTCATTTATGACTTATTTATGATTTACACAGACCCAACAATTCCCCTGTAGAGTACGGTGGCAACGGAAACCTTCCCTATAACAGGCAGGAACATTGGACAGACCCAGCTCTATGGAGGACGGACATCTGTCTTGACCAGTTGGGGATGAAAGAAAAGAAGAGAGAAAAGATGGACTGATATACAGAGAGAGACAAAGACAGACACAAAGACAGACATAGAGACACACTTCCAGAGATGCAAGCAACAACAAAAGTAACAGTAACTATAATAATAGTTAAAGTAAATATGTTATGGCAGTTAATACAGCAGAACAGCAAGAAACAGGCACAGCCTGTGACAACATGACAATGAAGTTGAATTAGTAACATGCATTGATGAGACATGAATGATACTGACAGACAGGATAAAAGCTCTTAAGTGCTGCATGCTGTAGCACCTCCCGCGGTGTCAGTATTACAATTATAGGGTATTTGATAAAAAGTAATTTTACTGATTCGTCAAATAAATGACTAGTCGACAGTGGCCTGTAACTAGCTGAGTAAGACCTACAGCAATCAGTGACAGCTTCATGATTAGCACCTCATATGGTGCCAAGTTCTGGCTCTCCAGGCAATTATCTATATCTGCTTCAGATAGCTGAATCACTAAAATGATAATACATTTGGCTTTGGATATGAAATCTTGAAACTAAATCATTTAAATGCAACCCCCCCCTCCCCCAAAAAATAAAAATAAAAATAAAATAGCAAAACAGATAAAGTTAGCTTTCTTCTTTAAATACAGCCAATTGCTAATTACTTTGGCCTCAAACAAAATAGAATCATTATTGTTATCACTGTCATTTTTCTATAATTATTCAATTATAATCAAAGTTGTTTCCACATGGTTCTCTTTTGCTTTCTTTTTCTTCTTCAAGTGTGTTTCCGCTGTAGTCTGTTTGAGTCTGAAATACATTGTCGAGAGTTTTTCAGGCCACTCTCTTTGCTTCATTAAATAATTTTCCAAGTTTAAGCAATTTCCAGAGAGCATTAGCATTACCAGAGCAGATCAGCAATTTGATTGGGCCCATGCACATTGTTAATGTCATTCACCTCTCCCTGTGGTAACCATGGTAAAACAATAAATGTCACCCCGAGTAAAGAAAAAAACTGTTAAAACCCATTTCAAGTAGCTCATTGTCTTTTGTAAAGCCTCACCACAGGTTACGTGGTCTTTATCATCTAGGTGTGATGTTCACGAATAGATACATGCACAAATCATTAGATATATACCAGGGTACTAGGGGTGTTAAGATTCACCGATGCCAATCATAATCTGATTTTACCATTAAAGATGTGACTACATAGATTCACAGACTCGGGGTCCGGTCAAAATGTACCATGGACCAATTATGAACTGGTTGAATAAGCTTTGCTGCTTCTGCATAGCGTCTCAAATCCGCTCCACTGTACTCTCATAAAAGGTCAATGCTAGACTTGCAAGACTCACATTGTAGAGACTAAAAGGTTAGAAGGTTAGACCAGCATTGAGTGCTGCTATCGTTGCCTGTGAGGAAGAACATGCCCTACAGGGTTTACAGCGCACCATCAAATCTAAAATGTAAAGTAAAGAAATTTGGATTCCATTAGAAGGAAGGAAAACATCTGTTAGGTCTGTTAATAGCTATAAAGTCCAGCGGCAGCACAATAAATCTTAAAACTCACCTGATGAGACGACACAGGGAAAGCTACGAGGCTGACAAGGATTATGTGGATGCTAGTAACTTTTCACCTAGCACAAGCAAGAACACATAAGACAAAGACACAGATCCTAAAAAAGTTTATTTTTTAACTTTCTTTTTATTTATGTTTTCTCAGTTAAAACAAACAAGCTAACAGAAGAAACAAAAAAAACAAACAAATAAAAACAAAATAGACAGATAATAAAAGTGAACAGACAGGCTGATAAAGCTAAAACAGGTCGTACATTAGTTCAAAATGGAGAGGTCCCTCACACAGACAATGGGTTACATGATAAAGAGTATGAAGCCCACCTTTCCCAGTAGTATGTATGCTGTTCAGCCTGTAGTCTTGGGACTTTTTTTCATGCATTGTATTTTGTGAACACTGGTGATCCAGTCATTCCTTGATGGCAAAGTTGTCTGCAGCCATTTCTGTGTAATGGCCTTCTTGCTTGCAGCTAAGAGCACTTCATAAAGATAGTTGTCGTGGGCCATAAGTCCAACTGAGGCTTTACCCAAATACAGTGTAATAAAAGGGAAACTTTCAAACCAAAGATTGACAGAAGTTCCCCAGCAAGATCTGTCCCTGGCAACCCTGCTGTTTAGATTTAAATTTAGGAGTCACAAAAAAATCTTATTATATTCTTCCAGCATAATTCTCAGCAGGAGTTGGTGGTCTTAGCTTGACCTGCCCAAACAGTTCTCCAGTCATCCTCAGATATCCCCAGGCCAGACTCCCCCTCCCATTTCTGCTTAACCTGGAGAGTAGAATGGTTGTTGAAATTTTGTAGTCTTTTATAAATGTGTGATGTTGAATGTTTATTGTCTTTAGCCTTATATGCATCTGTAAATACACTAATCAGATTGGGTTAAAAAGTTGGCTGAGTCTTTTTTGTCTATTGGAAAATTCAGAAACACGATGACTTTTTATTCTGAAATGAGACATTTGTCTATTATCTTCCCATGCCATAATGTAAAGTAACAAAAATACTTGGAATATTGAATGATATAAAAATATATATTTGAAGGTAAGCAGCAGAGACTTTTTTTTATAGAATTAACTTAATTTAATGTATTATGGAAAATGAACGTCTTCATTAAACAAATGTTGAGAGCTGTTTATGATTGCATCATATTGCATCGAACCGCATATAATCGAATTGCACGATGCATCGTCATATATTAAGATCTATTGTTCTGAATCCTATCGTAGTGCCTGTATCTAGATACGTATCAGATCGTTTTATAACGGAGACATGCACACCCCTACTGGATACAAATAAAATGATCCCTAGATCTTACTCAATAGGTGTTTAGATCCATAGCAGTTGCAGCTGGAGAAGATCGCTTGTGTTGTTCAAACTGCTGAGATCCTCAGTTAGTAATTACTAATCTACAGACCTCCCATGGTAATAATGTTGTCCACCGAGAGCTCAAAGATTTATTCATCTATTCAGACACTGACCATTTATCCTGTTTGGAACTTCATCATATAACCACAAGCATTTTCTAAACTGTGCTAGCCACACGAGGAAACTAAATTGAGTTAAATTAAACACTCACACTCACTGTACTGAAACTTGGTTTTAAACTGACCTTAATGTATTCCATATTTTTTTCCAAATCTGTGTGAGCCTTGCAAATAGTCCAGTCAAAGTGTTTTCGTTGTCTTCAATATGATGTTTTCATTATTTTTCATAATTTTTATGTGTCCTGAATGTTTGTGTTTTTATGTGTTTGCATGTGTGTTGTTGCTCTCATGGAATGACAGGTCCAATTGCATTCTGGACCAGTGTTCATTATTGCTGATGGTATACTGTTTAGGAAGCTGCAACAGAGAGAGAGATAGAGACATAGATAGACAAGAAAGAAAGGCAGAAAGAAAGAAAGAAAGAATCAGAAGATTGCAACAGCATCATCAATCACCTTGCCAACAAGCATCCACCACTTCAGTACTGGAGGACAGATGTTCCTATGCACCCGTGTGTGTGTGTGTGTGTGTGTGTGTGTGTGTGCGTGTGTGTGTGTGTGTGTGTGTGTGTGTGTGTGTGTTTGTGTGTGTGTGTGTGAGTGTGTGTGTGTGAGAGATCAACTACTACCCTGCCGCACACATGGAGTAGATTGTAGATTTGTTCCTGTAATAGAACTTTATTAGGTGCTTGCTGATCTATTAAACCGTGGGTGGAGTGGCTGTATAGCTACTGTAGCAGCATCAAGTTATTTTAGCTTCACAGCAGTTACAGATGACTGTACGGTATAGGGCACTGTCAGCTGGAGATGTGTACTGTTATTTTCTTAAAGCAATGAAACATGTTTCATGATGGAGGGCTAGCAATAACAACCAAAGGCTGTTTACTCATTCCTTTTTGTGACAAGCATCAGCGTCGGTAGGGGGCCTACACAAATCACAGTCCACATTTTCCTCTGCTAGATATGTCTTTCTGGATTCTCTGACCCCCTGTGGTTCCTCTGTTTCTGTCCCAGTTTGTGGTTTCCAGGGCTATGCTAGCAGAAGCTTAAATGCCTACAGAAAAGCATCTTAGGGAAAAACACATACATAAGTATGAGGGCTGTTGGAATTATTTTGGGAGTCGAATATGAATCGAATGATACAATATTTTTGCTAATCGATTTCTGGAATTTCTATTCAAATGTGTATGTTTACTAATGTGTTGGCAAACATTAGCAAATTGCACCCCTCTCACCATGTTAGCCACATGTTAAAACAAATTGCTTTTATCACGTCATGTTTCATGATTAATAGCAGTTTTAGGAATCAGAGAAAGCGATACACTCACCAGAGATGAGTAGATGCTAGATATTAGTCACCAAAATGTAGCCAGTGTAGCTAGTGTGAAGCATCTACCACAGAGATCCTCACTCCCCATGACCATTTAGAAAGTTTTGGAATATCAGTCAACAAATGGAAAATAACTAATAAAGATATGGTAATCTGCAGAATATGCAAGGATATGAATTAAATATAATTTAAGAGTAAGCAGCCTGAGAGAACACCTGATAACACCCTGGCAAGCTAACGTTAGGTAGTTTCAGTATGAGATTGTATGCTACCCGTTTTTTGTCTCCCCCGTCATTATCACAGGGCTTACCAGCTGAGATTGAAAATGTTGTGAAACAATAATGTTTTTTATCCTATGCCCATAATTAATTATTACATAGCAAGAAAGCTATAATAAATTCTTAGTATTTTCAAACATAATATTGAAATGCCCTCTACTGGACAGAATGTATAACAATCACATGACGATAGTGGATAGGTACATAGTAAAATATTTATAGTAGGCTAAATTTGAGCATTAGAAATAAGGAATGAAATTTGAATAGAAATATAGAGGAAGATTGACAGCACTAATACAATAAGTATGCCTTTTGAAAGGGTAAACAAGGTCACTGGTGCATTCTTATATGTGTATATTTGTGTGAGAATCCTATGTAAGGCTGTGTGAATTTTTTTGCTACCTGATCCGATGTGATACCATCTTAAAGGCCACACAAACATTTGTGAGGAAATTATTTTTGAATATGCAAACAAACACACTCCCATACCCCCCATTGCCTCCTATTCTTCCATTCTGATCTTTTATTATTTCTTCAATTTTTCATGTGTTAAATGCAAAGTCTGTTTCAAAAGCAAAGTATAGTTTATATAACATTTGAAGATCAAGGTAATGGTTTAAATGTAAACAACCCAAACACATTTCCGTTACAAATCCGCCATACACAGAATGTTTTTGAGCTCTTTGAGGAAAGCCTACACGGCATTTAATACAATTTGATGTGTTTTTTACCAGCAAGGAACACAATTGTGGGAAAATGCACTGTAAATACATGAAGATAGGTTTCATTCACTTTTCCTCTGTCTCTCTCCTCCCCCACAATGTATTTATCCCACTCACTCTCCCTTTCTCCCTAAACCTTTTACCCCCTCCCTTTATGTAAGTTCGACAACAGCAAATTGTTCAGTCATTAGGAAAGCTTGTATGGAGGTTTACAGTGAATATTGGCTCAGTAATTTAGTGAGTGTAGTCAATGCTCCGAGCATATGGAAGATATTGATAAATAACATACTACTCTCCAACCGCTCACGCACACACACAGACAAACACACACACACACACACACACGCACACACACACACAGACACACACACACACGCACACACGCACGCACACACAAACACACAACCACACACAAACATGCTAACACACTGGCACATCTACAGACATGTCCCTTTTGCTTTCCTTTTTTTTTATCTTCAATGAGGAAATTACACAAATCAAACCAAAATTAGCACACACACACAAATACATAAACTAAGTGTTTCACTCAATCTCTTTCTATCTGTTCTATCTGTGAACTTCCCTCCCCTATATGTTACCCTTTTTTATCCCTTTCACACACATGCACAAACTCTCCCTCTTCATCTTTCTTACTTGCTATAATGCTCTCTCTCTCTCTCTCACACACACACACACACACACACACACACACACACACACACACACACACACACACACACACACACACACACACACACACACATACAAAGTCTCGCTTTCTCGCTGCTTCTCTATAGTAAATTGACAAAGCCCACTAGATAATCCAGTGTGTGGGGAGTGCTGCTGGAGACAGAATTAGGTGGATAACACTGGATTGCCCCCCATGCACTCCACATTCCTTCAACATCTCCCACAAGCTTGCATGTCTGTGTGTTGCTTAGGTGTGTGTGTGTGTGTGTGTGTGTGTGTGTGTGTGTGTGTGTAAGAGACAGCGAGAGGAAGAGATTGGATTCCCTACAGTGCACTACTTCTACTGTAGATTAAGCGTTCTTAATGTGGCTCCTCACTCTAAAAGTAGAGAATTTAAAAAGTCCTGTTTTCTCGAATCCAGATGAAGTATTCCTAAAGCCATTTATCTATAGATTGAGAACTTCACTTTGCGGCATCTACACCTTTATACACATTTTTTCACTAAGCTAATGTCCTATACACTTAAAGTGCTAAACAAAGAATGTGTCTCTAATTTGTTTTTCTAATATGGGAGTTCAAAGGCAATTAACTTCCAATAATACAGTAGCTGCCCGGGGGATCCACTATCACAACTGACACTCAGGTTCTTTCCTACCGCTCAATATCAATAATTGCAAATTTGTAGAATAACCAGAAGAAACAATGATCCCCCAGGTAAGTGGAGTGATATAACCTAGATCAACATCTCCTTTGTGTCACAGTGTTTTAGGGACAATTATTAAACAACACTTGAAAATTAGCCTTTTAAATGTGACTATACGTCCCCAGAGAAGACTTTAAAGTCTGACAGTTTTTAAACTCTTATGAAACTATGTGAACAAGCAAATTAAAATGTCCATTCAAACCATCCATCATTTGTGATGCAGTACATTACTTAAATTCAATCACTGAAACTCACTTTGCAGCGTTTGATAGCATAGTGATAGGTAGGCTTTATTGTAAGTGACTGAGAGTGCGAAAGCAAGTAGCTGCATCGGTGAGTGCGTGTGTTTATTGTTAGGCTATAAATACTTTTTAGACTTTCTTCAGCCATCACCACTGAAAATATTTTTTTTTCACTTGAGTGTTTAAAGGCTTTATTATAGCCAGGGGGCAGCTTGCATGTGCAGCTCACATAAGAGCAAAGTAGAAGTGAATTCAGCATGTCAGTAACTAGAAGGAAAGAGAGGGAAGAGACATAGAGGGTAACTGAAGGGTAAGTTAGTTTTTTTACACAAGATTCAGGTTATTTCTACAGTATTTCACATGTCATGTATCATAGGAATTAGTTGTTTTTAAAAGCAAATTTGCACAAACTCTGTTCAAACAAGGAATAGGCATTACTGAAGGGTTGAAAAACTAGAATTTACTGTAAGGTGCACATTAGTTACGTACAGTTTACATTTTAATCATGCTGTCTTTGTGTGTGTGTGTGTGTGTGTGTCCGTGTAAGAGAGAATGTGTGTGAATACAGGAGCAACTATATGATTGGGTGCATGTTCTGTAGGTGAGGTTCAGAGAGTTCAATGAAACTTTCATACTTCTGGGTCACATTCAGGACTTATGGTTGGGACTATCATTACAGAAACATACTGTATATACCCCATAATAAGGACAGATCATCTGGACAACACAGTATTAGACTGCTGTACTGAATTGCCCTCTGGACTGATGCCCTGTCCTCCCTCTCCCTCCCTCTCTCTCTCTCTCCCTCCCTCTCTCTATCTCTCTCTCTCTCTCTCTCTCTCTCTCTCTCTCTCTCTCTCTCTCTCTCTCTCTCTCTCATGTCTTGCCAGGTTTGTTGTCTGATCATGTTTTGCCCTAAAATCAGTCACTTTTGTGGGGAATAGAAAGTTGCGGTGAACTGAATAAATTCAGCTAAACATCTACTGTAAGATCTTGGCTGTTTACTTTTATAATGTTATCAATTTTCCTTTCAGTGTCCTTGTGTTGTAACCTTTTTCAGAGCATTATCAATTACTTGTGAAAGGGATGAAACAGAGGCCACCTGTCATGTGGCTAGACACTGATGATAACAATCTTGTGATAATTATATTTTTGCCAGACCTTATTGTACGGATGAGTCGCCTAAAAATACACAGAAAAAGTCTGAGTGAAGTTGTATTTCTGATGTCATCTCCAGTCGAGCTTCTGTTCCACCAGCTTTTGTAGCTCAATCTCTCACTGAGCATTTACATTGTATTTTCTGACATAGACTGGCATACAACACATGCTTTAGAAAATTTAAACCTTTGTCATATTAAAAAAGTTGAGCAAAAATGTAATCGTTAGCGAACATAAATTCACCAGGGGCTGTATTCACAAAACATTTTATCTTAGCGCTAAGTGTACTCCTAAGGAGCACTAAAAATTCTTAGTTAAGAGCAATTTCTTCAAAACCTATTCCCAAAGTCTCTGAGACCAACTTTTACCAAGGAGTGGGAGGGACTCCTAAGCTAAGACTAGAGGACGGGGTTTACCTCATTGATATGGATGACATCACGTTCATACTGTCTACACCCACAGTGATTGGCTAAGAGGGAATAAGTCCCTAAGAGTGAGTTTATTATAGAAAAACTTCAATGGGGAAGCGAATTAACTGCTGCACCATGTGGGGCCTGGTTAGTTAATGTATCATCTGGTCGTCTGACCGACAGCTTAGAGATGCTAAGATTGTCTGCGTTGCACAGCTGCATTTTTCCCGTAGCCAAATAGCAGAGAGTTATACCAATTTTAATCTCCCGTGATATTGGGTGTTTTTATTCATTGGTGATGTGATGGCATCCCTGACCACTTCTACCATGTTCATAATGCCATCTCAATTAAGCTCACTATAATTTAATATCTCCAAAATGTTGACTCCAGCAGCCATGTAAGGGCAGTCCTGCTTTACTCTTAGTGACTTAAGAGTCCTGGAGAGGACTCCTACGTTTTACAGATTTAGGAGCTACTTTACTCCTAAATAAGCAAGTTAGGACCTACTCCTAGCCTTAAGATTTTTTGAATACAGCCCAAAAACAAATGTAGAGGTACTTGCATCATTGTTGATTTCATCCATATCCCTGATTCAGCCATGTGCTCCTCACTTTTCCAGCTGTTTAGGTGTTACCATGTCTTTCTAGTCTAAAAACATCTACACCATTCAGACTTGCCGCTTTTGTTAAGCTGGTGACGTTAAACTTGTGATGGCCTATGACTTGTGGGAAAAGGTGTTCTTTACGACCATCCATTCTGGGTGAACCTGGGTTTTTATTTGCATTATTAAAAATGTCAATTAGATTTCTTTTCAGTGCAAGGCGTGGAGTAGTACTGCTTGCCAATGTCAGCCTTGGCCTAGACAGCCAGTCAGCTAGCTGTTTGACTGTGAGAGAGCTATGGAGTATGTGAAAGGGAAGGAGGAATTCATATCTCATGTTGTGATAGATTCATGTTGGCTACTGTCATTGATTGTGAGTGAGCAAGAGAAAGAATAGAACGGGACATGGGGGAGATTGCAGGAGATTTTATTAATCATGTTTGATTGCCTGGTTGCACACTCTACATACGCACCACATTATTTTGTCTGACGCACTTCGCCAAAATGTTTTTTAAGAAGCTGCACCTGTGACGAATCTCTTTGATCCTCCCTTTTAGGAAACCATGTCTTATTGCAAATAAAATATTTATCAATATAAGACGCTAATGTTATAATTCATTGCTACAACAATTTTTTTTCTTTGTTTTTTTATTGAAGCTTTTATTGAAGGTTCTGGCAATAATCACATTAATTTAAAATATATATATATATAATTGTTTCAATTGCTTTAACCAAACACAAAACAGGGGAGAATACATCAGAATAAAGATACAGAAACAAAATAAATAATGAGAGAACAAAACAAACAAACAAGCCAGCCTGGTCTCACTAAAAGGCGTGTGAATGACACGCTATTTCTCTTAAGCCATCTCGCGTATAATTACAACGCATGTCCTGTTTTTTGCGTGTCATTTCACGCCATGTAGTCTCAATTGACTTGTATAGTGCAGAGATGGCGTTGTCATTTCACGCACAAATGTCATTGAGGGAAAACCCACGTGTTCGTATTTCTCCGCTACTTTCCGGAGAAATACGAAGTGGTGGAGCTTTATGTCAGAGGGTTGTTTTTAAATCAATATTTCATGTGAAGGATGGCTGAAATAACGGGCGTGAAATGCCCTAACCCTAACCCTAACCCTTACCCTAACCCTAACCCTAACCCAGACCCTAACCCTAACCCTTGGGAACAACGGGCGTTAAATGACACGCGAAAAGCTTAATATGCGTAGACATGCATGTGAAAAGTCATGCAAGTCATGAAAATTGGCGTGCTATTTATACGCCCTCCCATGAGACCACGTTGAACAAGCACAAACACCACCTTATGTACCTTCACATTGCATTTGTCTCCAATATTACAGGGCAAAGATCGCTACAACAATTTGGTTGAACTAGTTACTTAATTCACCAGTATAATATAAACCATTTCTGTCAGTTTGAGGTAAATCACACTGGCAACAAAGTGTATTTGTGTATTCAACACTGGAAACCATTTCTAAGTTCATACAAACAACAAAAAGTCAACTGTAAAAATTAGTTTCTAATAGCTTTTTTAAGTTTTTTAAAAACGTATTGCTTTTGCAAATAATAGAGAATGAAACGACTCCCTACATCCTTCACTTTCTCTCTGTCACTTCACACCAGCAACAAAAGTTCTGGTAGTCAATTTGGGATTTTAATGGGTCACACTTTGACAGCCTGCATAGTAAATCTGCTCCTCGAGGCCAGTGAGAACTGTTGAGGCCATCTATGATTTAACGTGTCCTCAGCACCCCCCACCACACACGGATATAGCACACACACTCACACCTCCCTCAGCTGCAAGCTTAAACTGAAACAAACTCATATCTCACATGCCCATACAGTTGCAACAGTCTTTGTGGTGCTGAAAACAATTCTGTTCAATGTGTATAAGTTAATAGGCCTTGTGGTCCAAACTGCATACAGCTCTAAATGAATAATCGGCTGACAGCATCAAAAACCAGGCAGTGCTGTCAACAAACTGTCTAACTAAATAAAACAAACAATGTAGACACACCTTCTTTCTCTCTCTCTCTCTCTCTCTCTCTCTCTCTCTCTCTCTCTCCTGTCGTTATTGGCAGTGACTCTTGCTCTGCGCTGCTGCTGTTTACAAATCCCTGGAAAACACACTCACTCTCTCTCTCACACACACACACACACACACACACACACACACACACACACACACACACACACACACACACACACACACACACACACACACACACACACACACACACACACACACACACATACACACACACAAACACACACACACACACACACACACACACACACACACACACACACACACACACACACAGTTTTCAGTTTCCTTTACATAAGAGAAACAAGCAGGATGGTGAGCTGATGATCTATTTATTATTTCATACACAGGATGTGTAGAGTTTGAGATGTTAATCCTCTCAGATATGAATTTGTAAGGTCACTGGTTACTATTCTTATGAAACCACCTCTACCAGCTGGAGGTTTAACTAATTGGCTGCACTCCTGCCAGACTGACCCAAGGTCGGTTGACTAACTGACCAGATAACTGGCTGACAGACTTAGGGGTGGTTGACTGATTGGCTGACTGGTTGATGGAATAGCTTCCTGGATGACTGACTGGCTGAGTGGCTGAACATAATGCGGGCTCACAACTCAAAGCCAGAGCACAGATCAGCAGCAGCAGCAACAGCAGCAGCTGCATCCCCGGGTGAGATTATCAATACACACAGATACAGCCATGTGTCTTTAAAGTTAGGCTAGAGAGATGTAAGCTTGCATGAGTTGAGAAGAAGAGATAAAATAAGCTTTCTCAAACTAAGTTGCCTTTAATTTGAAATTTCACTGACAATATGTTGATTTGTGGCTGTACTATTTTATGCCCTGCAGTGCAGTGGATTAAAAAGTCTGGTTTGGCACCAAAATTGGGGATTAAGATGGATTAACATGTTTGTTAAACTTGGAGAAAATGCTATCAAAAGACTTGATAGCACTATATCTTCAATGAATGAATAATTACTTACAACATTTTTAGATATTTTTTGTCCCTCAGCAACGCACCAAGGATTTGCTGTTACATGCTGCTATTTGATCATGAATTCATCTCTTTGTTGTATCATTAATAAATGATGATTAGAACTACTTTAAAGTACATTATTTAAAACTTTATTAAATGTTTTGTATTGGCTGTGATGATCTTAAATAGGTGTGTTAAATTGTGAATAAACATCAATAAAGATTTTAACAGGAAAGTTGCAGAAATCAGTGCTTCGTAAATGGTTGAGTCATAGAAATAGAATGAGAGCCGAATGGACATTGCCATTTAAATCCCCATGGTGATGGTCGAAGCAGTGCACATTTTTGTGTGTACCTTTGCCATTGCAAAGAACTGTGACTGTTGTAGCTAGCTAACTTTTTGCATAAACTTCCATATAAACCGCCAAGTCGCAGACTCACTGAGGTGATGTTTTGTAACAAACAAGCTGTGGAGCAGTAAAAATGATGCACTTTGTCAGGCGCTTGCTGCTAGAAAGGAATTGAGGACTGCTGGAAATACTATTCATTAAATGACAGGCAAAAAATAGAGTTCTTGTTAGCTGGTGACTAGTGAGCATGACAAACTTTGTGTAGTACTTTTGTACAATTTTCTCTTGAACTAGTCAATTGACCTCAGCAAACAGATCACTGTCTGACTCCTCTCCTTCTATTTCTGTGGATAAAACCCTTGCAGTAGTAACCCAGGCCCAGGAGAAAGACACAACTGCTTTTACCCTAATAAAAAGTATGTTTGTCCTCTTTCAACAAACTTAAATCTTCTGATCTTTACTCTCATGGCTTTGTTTTTTGCTTCCTCTTTGGGATACTAGAATATCAAAACAGCAGGCTAAACTGAGTGTAAGAGAAGAAGACATGAAGGGTAGGCAAGATAGATCCTATCTATAAGGATTAAGCGTTTAATACATTAATTAATCACCTTATTAATTATTGATTAGGCAAATTAATCATTCCCTGTTAAAAAGGCCACCACGCCAAAATCTACAGGATTTTTATTAAACTTTGGCTAGGGATTGATACCTGTTAATGTAGAAGAATACTTTTATCAATTTCTCTTATCAGTTAGTTTATCAATCTCAATCTGAAAATGCTTGTTCTAATAAAACAGTGACCTCAAGACTCTTTGCAAAGAGAATGAAAGAGCACAGGCAACAACTTGAGTTTTGGGGTTTTACTACAAAAATATGAATATATTTATATACATATAAACATGATAGGTTATAACATGAAATGATACACATGGGAAGAACACAGATGATGGATGAACATGGCAAGGCTATGACATGGAAGTAAATTTCTAATCATACCTTTATGGAAAGTAAGGTTTAATATCAAATGGCCAGTAGTCACCAGATCTTCTTGTTAAAGTATACCAACGACATCATCTCGCCAAATACTCAGCTCAGAGGGAATCAAAGAGGAAGGAGATGTATTTCACAGCTCCAGAGCAGTTTCCAGATGTGCAGAACACCGGGTCTCTCCTGAGGTTCAGGGTTGGCAGAACCAGGTTGTCAGAGGATTCGTCAGAGGCCAAAGGGGGGACCGGCTGTCCAACAAGGCGGTACACGACAGTCTCTCGATAGGGGACGCTTTACCGTGGGTTACTTTGTTGTTAACCCTAAATCTTCAGCAATTAACCCAAAAAGAGTCTTTCTGGATCCTTCAGCAGGGATAGCTTTAGTAAGGTGCATGAGAGTCATTTAATCAATTTGAAACTCCTGCAAATACTGGATTAAATATAAACTTAAAGGGTAACTTTGCGCTCAAGACTAAGAAGATGCAGAAGACAAAAGACTAAAGACTAAAGACTAAAAGAAGAGTGAACAAGACTGGGGAGGCAGCTTAGATCTGCTTCTTAAATCCAGTGTCGAAGGTGTGGCCTGAGAATGATGAGATGCACTCATTTTCCTGCTTGTACTGGGAGAAACTCCTTCTTTCTTTGTTTCCAAAGAAAGAGATCAATTTTCATATGAATAAAGCAAATCAGACCAAGTGTATGAATTTCATCATCACATCAACACATTCATTAAAATAATCATTTTTGTGATAGTGACTTAATATAAATTAATAATGTGTTTAACATCTTAAATGATAATATACAGTATGATCGAATGACACATGCATACAGACTGGGACAAACTTCCTTATTTGATTTCTTCATGACAGTAGTTACAGTATTGTTTAATATCACAACATTTCTGTATCTTCGTTAATATTGGTTGTAGAAAGATCAGAGTTGTTTCAAACAACACAAATTTGTTTACAGATTAATAAAATACACATTATCACAGTTTACACTACCTTTGATAGTTGTTTTAAGAACCTTCTAAAACTGAGTCTCTCATCTCCTCCTCCCAGATCAGAGTCTGTGAGATGTGCTTGGTAGAAAGGAATGCGGGGGTCTCGAGTTAGAGAGTCACGGTGCATTAAACTGATCTCTTTACTCTTTAACTTCAATCTCACTTTTTTTTTAACAGTGTCTGTTTGTTTCATAAATTAATCTTACAACGTCCTTTAATAATTGCCTTGACGTCATTTTCTTCACTCTTTAATGAGCTTCAGCTCCTCTCAAAGGTCAAGAGGTCATGAGAGTAGAGAAGGGAGGGGAGATCATAGCTGGTGTAGGACAGAGAGGTCCAGATAGAGAGAGGCCCAAAACACATGCCCAGTTTCCTGGTTTGCATGAGGGGTCTCTGATATATCAGACTGGCATTTAGGGGTGTCATCAGGAATAGTGTCCCCTTTCTTTGATGACAACATAACAACATACAGGGAAAAAGTACACTACCATAAATCACCTGAGCAAAACAGTTACAGGCTGTACTGAAATCCTAAGCAAAGAAAACACAGCTCGAAGCCTACTTTTCACCTCCTATTCACTAAGTTTAGAGAAATATTAAGATGTACTCAACTGAACCTATAAAGAACTGCCAGTGGATTCTGTTTGTTTGTATGCTTTTTAAAACTAACTCTTTGACGCGTTCTTTTCTAATATACAGTTTAGTATGACAGGACAAAAATTATTTTTCAGATTCTTTTCTGAGATTACTCTATTTGTGCTCTAGCACTGTAGATTATGTATTGAAATAGGGCTTGGCAATATGACTATACATATCATAAAAACAATACAAAAATATTAGTCTATATACTCAGTACTTACGATTTGTCAAGGATTTGATTCACACAGGAGTATACAAATATAGGCTTTACCATGCAATTGTTTCATATAGACTATTGATTTATTGAATTACCAGAAAATATAGATGGAATATTTATATTGGATATATATATATATAATTCCTATATTGGAATATATTTACAATAGAAATTATAATATTGAACAAATCAGTGCACTCAAATCTATTGATTTATTTTAGTGAGAAGGCTAATGAGAAGAACAGATTTTTCTTAAGTTAAGAACCAAACAAATAGTAAACAATAAAGAAATATTACCACTGATAAAGTTATTTCACAGTGGAAGTACCAACAATGTCCAAAGGCAACGTCATCTCAACACATGGCTCACAGTACAGCAATTTTACAATTAGAACTCTATTGCAATATGATTGCATGAGATATGCTCCCTTTCATTTGACCATGGTAAAAATGTAATTAATTTCCCTGAGGAAAATTAAATATTGGAATCAATTATACATAGAAGTTAAATCCTCTGAATCAATTACGAGATAAAATCCAAGCGTTCTAAAACTTTAAAAAGGGCCACTTCTTTCCATTTTCATGGAGGCGGGAGTGCAGAAAGAATTTAAATGTCAAGCTGTAGGATTTTTTCATTAAGCCAGATGACATATTGTACCATGAAATAACATCTAAAATCTTGCTTTTAATAAGCAGCCATTAAGGTATGACTTACTGACATTATTCAACCTATTTTTTAACTTCTCAGTCTGAATAGTGTGATATTTTATGAAGCTTGATTACCTTTCATTTCAGAGATTTCACATACATCCTATGTTTTTGTCTCTTTCATAACTACATAACTATCTTTCCAGCAATATTAACAAGTTATTATCATACTTTTTAATTAGTTATCTTTGTTTTACTCATTTTTATTTCACTCAAACTGATTTCAGGAGTTCCAGTTCTTTAGGGTAATAACATCATGGGAATCATTTGGATGAAGTGGCCTTTCATGGCTCAGCATGCACTGTCTCTCTAAGCATCCATCCCTCTTGGTCCTTTCATTCATTAATGAGAATTCAATCAGTTCATAACTCATCTATGTCTATGTTTTTTTTTTTTTAATTTCTTTAAGTACCAATCTTTCTTCCATGAATCCATTCCACCTCTCTGCTTTTACCCCTCTGCCTTTGCTCGTCCTTCTCTCTCTCTCACACACACACACTCTCTCTACCTCTCACTATCAGTGACCGTTAAAAAATACAGTGGCTTTACATCATTGTATGGGATAATGCAGAGCAAGTTGGTCATTTTTGCGAATGGACTAGGCTAAAGAAGTTTAAGTCCTTTCTCTGTAGTGGAACCACAGGGGAGAAAAAAATTGCTAATCTTTTCATCAGAATCCGGGTAAGATGTCATCAAACAAAGGTACTCATTCAATAATTAGATTTTAAAGTACGATGTAGAGTTTCAAATCATTAGCATATTGCTTCGCTAAAATGTTTGCAGTTAGCTGCAAAGTACTTGCCTGATATCAGACAGAACTGTCAATTTGTTACTCTCCGTTTCCATCTTCAGTCTGACATCGCACTCTTACTGATTCCCATGGGGAAGGGGGATTCAGTTCTTCTTAACCAATCACAGGAGAGTACCGGTCAGAGCTGTCTAACTTAGGTTTAGCGCTACGCAAACTTGAATAGGTGTAAAATTATTAAATAGACTTAGACTTTCCAAAATGTTTTCGGACCAAGTTGATGCAACAGCTGCTAACAGAAAGTCACAGACATTAAAGGTTTTTTTTGTGTTTTTTTTATAAACCTTTTTTAGTTAATTAGAAAAACAATGCTTTTGGAATGAAATACATGAATTAGATGGGATGTAACATAGTCCTGGGTCGCTAAAGACCTGAGGTATGCATTCAACTGGCTGGACAAAATCCTTGGTGTTGCCATTCTACATTGTCGTACTAAAGTCGTAATATGACATGTGTGCACTGTGTGTATTGATTTTGTTGCAATAGAAAACAAAAATCTATTTAATCACAAATAGCAGGAGCCACAGCTAGTAACACTGCAAAATTTGAGAAAAAAAATAAGCATCATTGTATTACTCGCTTTTGGTTTTGGTTTCAACCTTTTGGTTTGATCTTTCTGAGTGTGGCCTTTGAGTTTTCTTATGTGGGGCTCTACTGTTCTTTTAGTGGTCTGATAAAGTTACTGTCATTCTGCCTTGAAAACTCAACACAAGGAATAACTTCCACCACTGTCAGCAAAGAGTTTCTGTCAATGTATGCATGTAAATGAAAGAGGGAAAGAGAGACAGCTCATGCATAATGCTGAGGGTGGCGATGGTGACAGGATGTCATGCTCCTCATGAGTCAGACCCGTTTGATACCAAAATCATAGTAAGGTTGAAACAGGATGCCTTAGGTTTACTTGATTCTTGTTTTGTTTTTTTATCTTGTCATTGTTTGAGCCTGGATGTGGCTGTTGCGACTTTACGGTTTAAGACAATTTTGCTTTTCTTATATCTGGATTGTATGAAGTTTATGGATATGCATGTGTGCCTCACCATTGAACCTTATAGCAGCTCATAAATGTATTCTGTTTAATCTCAATAGGAACCAATTGATGGTAATGTGATTACTGTCCCTATAATAGGCTAATTACAATAGCCTGTCATGTAGAATGATTTATGCTGAGTAGACGCAATGCATTTGACCTGTGTCAGTGTGTGCGTGTGTGTGTGTGTGTGTGTGTGTGTGTGTGTGTGTGTGTGTGTGTGTGTGTGTGTGTGTGTGTGTGTGTGTGTGTGTGTGTGTTTTCTCCCCCTCCCTCCTCTCTCATACTGTATTTATCTATTTATTTGCTTTATTTATTTTCCTTTCCTCCCTTTATCAAAGCTTCACCCCATCACTCTCTCTCTGTCTCCCTGCTCGCCTTTTTCTTGTCTTCTAACAGATTGTTAATCGGTGATTACTGCAGCGACAAAAGGTTAGGTGAAAGCGTTGATGGGATTCTGTTGTCATGGGAAGTGCTGAAGGCAAAAGGCAGCATCCACTGAGTTTAATGATGCCGTGTGTGTTTGTGTGTGTGTGTGTGTGTGTGTGTGTGTGTGTGTGTGTGTGTGTGTGTGTGTGTGTTTAACATCCTTTGCTAAATCATGCATGAATATGACGTAGTTTTTCAAAGAGCTGTGGGCTTTTGCATACTAACACACACACACACACACACACACACACATACACACACACACACACACACACACACACACACACACACACACACACACACACACACACACACACACACACATACACACACACACACACACACACACACACACACACACACACACACACACACACACACACACACACACACACACACACACACACACACACACACACACACACATACCGTAGAAGATGGATGTTCTAGGTTCTCGGTAATGCCTCTCTGTCTCAATCTTTCTTCCTGGAAATGACAACAGGCCTTGATCAAACAGGATGTATAACTAAACACACATATCCCCAAAGCAATTTCAGTCAAAAGCAACTGGTCCAGTTGTTTTTTACTAAAATTGCTTTGGGGATAAGGATAACAATGACCCGCACAAATGAGAACATTCACAGGCTTATTACACACACATACATAAACAGATACAAAAAAAGGTACAGATACAGATTAGGACACACAGAGAGACACAAAGAGTCAGAGTTGGAAAGACAGAGTGACAGAAAAGAGCTACACATTTGAATAAAATCCCAATGCTTTTTTATGAATATCTCATTGTTTTGTGCTACCTGTTACCTGTAATTCATTTTCTACCTGCCTGCTTTTCGAGGAAACCCATAGAGGGAACATGTCATATCATGGTAAAACTTTCCAAGCAATAGTGTGTGTGTATGTGTGTGTGTGTGTGTGTGTGTGTGTGTGTGTGTGTGTGTGTGTGTGTGTGTGTGTGTGTGTGTGTGTGTGTGTATGTGTGTGTGAGAGAGTGCCTGTACTGTATGCATGCAGTAGGGTGTTTTAAAAAAATAATGTCTGCCTGATTACTAATAATCATATTGTTTCTGGCATTTCCTTTTTTTTATACATGTTGCATAATAATAACTGCAGGTCGGTAAAATGGGCACATAGAAACTGTTGCTATAGAAACACCAGAATAAAAGCACCCTCCCTGGTAACGACACAAGTTTTCATTTCTTCCTGTGAGAAGGGAAGGGGGGGTTTTCACTCTTTGTGCTCTCTCTTTCTCCCTTTCAAACAAGACAACAGTTTCTCCATCTTCTCTCGACATGTTCCACTTTCGTTCCATTTCTCACTCCCTCTCCTCCTCCTTTCAACCTCCCCCTCTACTTCCACAGATGGCCCTATATCTGTGAGTAAAATTCATTGCACTAGTACACTTGGCTGTGACTGACAGATTTTGGCTTATTTCATGACCAAAGGTTTGAACACTCCGGCAGTGTACCTGTAGCGTTAATGTAAAAGAGGCTGGATTAGGAGGAATAAATGATCGTTATCAATCATGAACAATTGGATCAGCTCCTCTCATCCCATTTAAAAGCAGTGTGCTCCCACCACACACTGACATTTTGTAATGGAGAAAATATCCCAGGAGTTTCCAAAAGGAAACTGATGTGCTTTATCAGGAGGTGCAGAGTCTCAGAGCACAAATATCCAACAAGTGTGTATCAGTTGGGGCACTTGTTCGGCAAGATTTTTTCAAGGATGAAGATTGTAAGCTGCTGAAAAAATATGCACGAGCCTTCAAATTATATGCTACAGTTGGAGTGCACATTCCTGTATTGCTGTCTTCAGATAGCTACAGAATTCAACTGATAAGAAAAAAGCCCCTCATACATAATACAAGCAGTGATAGACAACAAAACTGGTGAGAGTCATCCCTCTTTGTGAATTGTTGCAGTAATCACATGTTTGATGTGCTTGAAGTCATGTATGCTGTTGACAACATACTCAAATACACAAAAACAATGCATTTTCTGAAATAAGCTGTGGTCTGAGAAGGCAAAAGTTGATACCAGGCAACACTAACCCATCTAATTTGTATTGACATCCTCCTCTGGTGTGTCCTCTCTCCAATGTTGGTCTTGTAATAAGCTACAAGATTATTGAACTCATGGAGGCAGGAAATTATCCACTTGCAGTGAGCACATTTACTACTGCACCAGTGCAAAATTGCTGTTGGTAATCTGCTCAGACATGGCATTATGTCTGCAAACATCTAATATGATACACATTATTCATTCTACCAATATACTACTCAGCATTTGGCTGTGATAGGGAATATGCCCTAGTTTTGAGCATATGTATGTACCTAGCATATGTATTTATGTTTTAATAAGTAATCACCATTTTTAATTTCAGTAAGGGATTAGGCCAGATGTGGTGTCCATTTTCAGGAATTATTGGATGAAAGGTAGGCCATCAATTCCTGACTATGGACACCTTCAAGGAAATGATCCTGCTTATACCATATTACTCTACCAAAGAACTAACAAACTAACAGGTAACACAGAATGCAACACAAACTTTGTTCTCTGCTTCAGTAAAAAGGACGGACCTCCGATCATGTATGTACAACGGCACGATGATATCAGGGCCAAGTATGAAAGAAAGAAAGAAAAAAAAAAAGGACCCAGGGGAGGGGGGTAATATTTCGAAAAAAATGTTGCAGATTTATGAGATTATTAGTGGCAAATCTACGAGAAAATAAAGTTGCAGATTTACGAGTTTAAAAACTAGCAAATCTATGAGAAAAAAGTTGGAAATTTATTAAATTCAAACTCAGAAAAATAGTGTTTTATCTTTCTTCTCCAGAGTTTTTTTTTTTTTACGGCCTGTGTATCTTTTGGGTCCGTGTATTATGATCACAACAATTAAAATCACTAAAAGAAAAAGACATATTTTTTCATATTCACCGACCGGAAGTTTCCATTTACAGTAAAGCAGCTGTGTAGACCCTGCTGTGTCGGAGAGGGATTTATGCTTCTTATTTGATATTTTAACTTGTGACAACACATGTTAAGGTCCTGAGGGGTTTGACTGTTGGGAGTTGTGATTGTTTTTGTTCAAAAGTGCAGAATTCTATATTTTTGGCTTATAGTTGTTAAAACGCTAGCCTGTTGCTGTTGCCATAGCTACGTTAAACATTCAGGTTACGTCAGTAACAGAGTACCATTATTATTATTATTATCATATGGATAAAATACAGAACGACAACCTATAAGACTTTATTGAAATACTGAGAGCTATAATTAAATAAGCATAAGCACTTAGCATTAATCCCTCTCTGACATAGCACCATCTCCATAGCTTACTGTGGAAAAGGGTTGTTTTTTTTTTGGTGACTTTAATTTTTGTGATCATAATACACGGACCCAAAAGAAACAGGGACCGTAAAACAAAACACTGAAGGAGAAAAATAAAACACTATTTTTCTGAGTTTGAATTTAATAAATATCCAACTTTTTTCTATTAGATTTGCTAGTTTTTAAACTTGTAAATCTGCACGTTTTTTCTTGTAGATTTGCTAGTTTTTAAACTCTTAAATCTGCGACTTTATTTTCTTGTAGATTTGCTAGTTTTTAAACTCTTAAACCTGCGACTTTATTTTCTTGTAGATTTGCCACTTTTTTCTCGAAATATTACCCCCCTCCCCGGGTCCGTATTTTTTTCTTTTTCGTCATACTTGGCCCTAATACGCCGTTGTATGTATGTTTATGAATACAGGTAAATAAATAAAAAACTAAATCCTCGTAATCCTCGGTTCCAAGATTGCATTTTGGCTAATGTGTTTTTTGCTCTTCACATGGACTGTTTACCTGCTACTCAGACTACAATTGGATGCTTCCCGTACCCACATCTTGTCCTGTTGCTACAGATTCTGAATTCGTATGCAGATACCTGTTTATAGAGATCACAGCAGCCAATCAGAATCTGACAACCAGAAATTGTAGGGTGGCACCGGCACAATGGTGTAGTGTTTATCATTGCCGCCTCATAGCAAAAGTGTTGTTGCTGTTGTTTATCATAATGTACAGTATGGTAGGCTAGTAGCCTACAATCTGCTCAACATCTCTGAATCCCAGTTTGTCATTATTTGGATAACTGTTCAAACAGTCCTACGTTTCCTGGGTGCATCAGCTCTTACTCTTCTTCTGTCTGTCCCTAGACTAGTCCTTCTATCTGTCCACCCCGACCTCTTGCCCCCCTCTGCCTTCCCATTTCCATTTTAACTTATATGCACTTTGTTTCATTTTTCCCTCTCTGCCTATGTATGTGTGTGTGAGTGTCCCTCTCTCTTGCACACTCACACAACCTGCTAGCTCATGTGAAACATCAATGTCCCAACAGATGAATAACAAAGCATACTGCAGCATATAGAGTATTAGGGCCCCAAGGGCAAATATATAGATGCAAAGAGCTGCATCTCTCTCTCTCTTTCCTTCTCTTGCTCTCTCTTTTGCACTCTTTACCTCTCTACTCATTGTGTGTATTCATCCCTGCCGCTCTCCTTCATCGCATTTCTCTTTGTAGTGTATCTCTGTGAATGAAAAGTTACAGGTAATTCCTAGATATCTTTCTTTTGATATTTTTCTTTATGTGTCAGCTTTATACATAACACACACTCCAGAGACCTGAGGCTGTGTGTACATTAGTGTGGTGGCCAGTTGGCCAGCTAACACACTTGTTGTAATCACAACCATTGGACAACAGCTGCTAGCCTGCACCATTTGAATGTGTGGTGCTTGCATGCTTTTAAATATTCTTTTCCTTTTTGCATTTGTAAAGGATTTTTACTTACTTAACTGTGCACTGGGTAGGGCTGGGTATTGAACTCGATATTTTTAGGAGCTGACGGAAGTTCCTCCATAGTATTGAGTATCGAAAAAAGCCTTTTCATTCAGTACCAAATACCTGAATGAGTGAAATCTCATCGCATCAGTGAGCCAATAAGCATAAAGAATGCTTGTACCAGGATCTAATAATGCTGGGGATTGGCTGTCTAATGTTACACATTGAGACATGCAGGACTCTTTGTGACTGTGTGTGTGTGTGTGTGTGTGTGTGTGTGTGTGTGTGTGTGTGTGTGTGTGTGTGTGTGTGTGTGTGCGTGCGTGCGTGCATGTGTGCATGCGTGCATACGTGTGCTTGCGTGTGCGTGCGTGTGTGTGAAACTGAAAAAATATATATATATTTATTGTAATGGGCAATGTTGTAATTTCTTTTAGTTTGTTTCTCAAATTGGTATCTTAAAAAGTCCTGGTATCGATACCTGTATTGGTATGCAACATTTTTGAATGATACCCAGCCCTAGCACTGTGACACCCAAAATGATCATACAAATCGGCCAGCAGTATCTATATCTCTCTCTCCATCTCCCTCTCCTTATGTCCTTCTCCCTCTCTTTCTTTCTCTGTCTTTCTTTCCACCTATCTTTCTCTCTCTCTCTTTCTTTCTTTCCACCTCTCTCCCTCTCTCATGTACACAGGAGACACAAAAATCCACAGGGACCAATAAACTCAAGAGATACTAATGCAGAGAAGCTCTGACAAAGTGAATTCCCTGTACACTCTGCCTTACCTCCAGTAAAAGTGGTTGGAACAGTAAAAATACTGAGCCATTGCAGGTGTAGCTAATTAGGTAAATATTAAAATTGACAGACCCCAATTAATTTTGCCAGAGAAAGAAAGCTGAATTATTTACAAGTGAATTACTTTAGCCCGTCTATGGCCATCAGTTTTAAAGCAACATGCTGTGGCCTCAAGGCTTAAAGGCATAATTTCTACCAAATGATTTCTTTCCTAAAACATCCAGTGTATAACTCATCAATTTAAAGAAAAATGGTCTGGTCCTGAAGGCTTCCATCAGCAATGACCAAAATGTAATTGCGCTTATTTTAAGAACGGACCAATTTGGTAGGAATTATTGAGTTTCTTTTCTTTTTAATGTGCTAATGAAGATAGAAAAAAAGGCCCCATATCACCTGTAACAGACTCATAACCCGCTGTACATCTGCAAGATTCATAATGCATCTTAATACGTTGACATCTTGTGATGCAGTCAGAGTATTATTACAATGTGTTCATAAGACACGATGCAGTGATCATGATCATGTTTTCAGTAAAATAATGAAAAGCAATAAACAAACAACTCATTTGACAAATACTTTACATTTTCAACCAGTGCAACACCCAGGTTATATTAGGTATGCCAATCTGTCAGAAAAACAGGTAAGTAAGCAAATAGCCTGAATGAATTTATATTTCTGGTTTAATTTGGATGTCTATATTCTCCAGGGGAAAGGCTGATGCAGTTTTTCACATTCATCAGCCCCTTGTCAGCTGGACCATGACTCAGTGGAAATAGATGTGTTCATTTCACTCTGACTCTGGAAATAGAAGCTCAGAACCACCTACATACAATCTATTTTTTCTTTATTTTTGAGTCATTCTTTAATAACTCTTTGATGAAAAGAAAGGTTGAGGAAAAGATCAAATTGTAGTAAAAGCATTACTGATTAAATTCACTTCCCCTAAACTCGGGATTTTTGTCAAACAAACGTGGGAACAAAATTAATTCAAATTGGATATCCCTATTCCACAAAAGAAATACCCAGTGAAAGAAAGAAAATAAAGAATTGTGGACGAAAGTAAGTAAGGACAGAAAAATGAGAAAATTCTATCAGATCTTTAGGACATTAACAAGCAGACAGAGTTCATGGTCCAATGTGTTATGGTAACGTCACTACATGGCACTAGTTAAGAAGCTGTGATACATACCTAAATATATATACATATATATCATACACTTAAGTATACATACTGATATTATAGCTGTTGCCATGAGAGTGAAAGGGAAAGGGAAGGGGGAGATGAGTGAATAATTTTCACAGCAGGGAGAGATTCTAATAGAAATGATCATACAATTATAGAGACACCCCTTAACTAGTGAGTGTTTAATTCCTTTAAACAGCACACACACCTGCAGATAAATATGCAAAACCACACACTTGCACAGTCAAAACAACATATTTGATCAAATTTCCCATTTACTTGATCCTAACTTTTTCAAATTTAAATATACATATTTATAATATAAGATGTTTAAGCTTTAGGCTGCAGGTTTGAAATTACCTGCTCTTTCTACTACTATTTTAAGGCAGATTATTAACAGTAAGTATAGCATAACTTAATGCACAACTGACAATAAAGTCACTAAACAACCAAAAATGAAAAAAATCGACGCAACCCATTAACCCATCTGTGATGGAATAAAGAGGAAAAAATAGGCAATTTGTTGATGTCTTATTTAGAATGAAGAACGGCAAAACAAGGTAACTGCTGCTAAATGTCGGATGGGTTTGTGTACAGGACCGCTTTCATGTGTTTTTTTGTTGTCAGATGAAACAAGCAATAGATTTCCAAAGTCAGAGAGAAATATCTTCATGGGGGGGTGTTGAAGAAAATGTTGCAAGTGCTGAGTGTGTGTGTTGTTGTGTTTTGTCAGCAATGAAAGATTGACCCAGTCCTGACCACCGACAACAGTTCATATAGAACATCTCAGCATAATAGTACGGTTTACCGTATACAGATACACACCAAATACACCCAAGGTAGACCCACACACACTCACACATACACATATATATAGAGTATTGCTTACTATTGCCTGCTCTCAGCATCCTTTTGCTTGGCTGCGATCTAACACACATTCAGCAGATTGCTGAGTTCATGCAATTGATATTTCCACCTAGCCTTGACCGCAGATACTAATGTGTGTTTCTGCTGGAGTGTGTGTGTTTGTGTGTGTGTGTGTATCAGTGTACTGACTTTTTGCTCTCCATAGCACATTTACAGATTGACTCAAGAATG